>NW_025727372.1:0-365027 GCF_021461385.2 Schistocerca piceifrons
TTCTGACCTTCTTATTAACGATGAAACACAGAAATTGCATCGGAATTAATACAAAAGGCACGATGCCGACGTAAGTACAAGAAGACTGACTCTTCTTACAGTCTGTGTTGTGAACCATCCCTGGGACACTAGTTATAGATTCCGATGATTCACTTAAGGTTTACTGTATCCCTTGGTTCTTCTTATTGACGATGAAACACAGCAAATGCATCGGAATTAAATACAAAAGGCACAATGCCGACTTAAGTACATGAAGCGCGGCTATTCCTACTAACTATGTTTTGAACCATTCCTGTGACACCCGTTATACATTCCGATGCTTCACTTGAGGTTTACTGTATCCCTTGGACCTTCCTATTGACGATTAAACACAGAAATTGCATCGGAATTAAATAGAAAATGCACAATGCCGACATAAGTACAAGATGACTGACTCTTCCTACTGACTATGTTTTGAGCCATTCCTGTGACACTAGTTATAGTTCCGATGCTTCACTTCAGGTTTACTGTATACCTTGGCCCTTGTTATTGACGATGAAACACAGAAATTGCATCGGAATTAAATATAAAATGCACAAAGCAGAATTAAGGTCAAGAAGACTGACTCTTCCTTACTGTCTATGTTTGAATCATTCCTGTGACACTAGTTATAGATTCCGATGCTTCACTCCAGGTTTACTATATCCCTTGGACCTTTTTATTGACGATGAAACACAGAAATTGCATTGGAATTAATTACTAAAGCACAATGCCGACTTAAGATCAAGAAGACACTCTTCTTACTGACTATGGTTTGAACCATCCCTGTGACACTAGCTATAGATTCCGAAGCTTCACTTCAGGTTTAGAATATCCCTTGGACCTTCTTATTGACGATGAAACACAGAAATTGCATCGGAATTAAATACGGAAAGGCACAATGCCGACTTAAGGACAAGAAGACTGACTCTTCTTACTGACTTTGGTTTGAACCATTCCATGGACACTAGTTATAGATTCCGATGCTTCACTTCAGGTTTATTGTATCCCTCTGACCTTCTTATTGACGATGAAACACAGAAATTGCATCGGAATTAAATAGAAAAGGCACAATGCCGACTTAAGTACAAAAAGACTGACTCTTCTTACTGACTATGTTTTGAACCATTCCATTGACACTAGTTATAGATTCCGATGCTTTACTCCAGGTTTACTGTATCCCTTGGACCTTCTTATTGACGATGAAACACAGAAATTGCATCGGAATTAAATAGAAAAGGCACAATGCCGACTTAAGTACAAGAGGACTGACTCTTCTTACTGTCTATGTTTTGAACCATCCCTATGACACTAGTTATAGATTCCGATGCTTCACTCCAGGTTTACTGTATCCCTTGGTCCTTCTTATTGACGATGAAACACAGACATTGCATCAGAATTAAATACAAAATGCACAATGCCGACTTAAGTACAAGAAGACTGACACTCCTTACTGACTATGCTTTGAACCATTCCTGTGACACTAGTTATAAACTCCGATGCTTCACTACAGGTTTACTGTATCGCTTGGACCTTCTTATTGACCATGAAACACAGAAATTGCATCGGAATTAAATACAAAATGCACAAAGCAGAATTAAGTACAAGAAGACTGACTCTTCTTACTGTCTATGTTTGAACCGTTCCTGTGACACTAGTTATAGGTTCCGATGCTTCACTCCAGGTTTACTGTATGCCTCTGAACTTCTTATTGACGATGAAACACAGAAATTGCATCGGAATTAAATAGAAAAGGCACAATGCCGACTTAAGTACAAGGAGACTGACTCTTCTTACTGCCTATGTTTTGAACCATCCCTGTGACACTAGTTAATGATTCCGATGCTTCACTCCAGGTTTACTGTATCCCTTGGTCCTTCTTATTGCGATGAAACACAGAAATTGCATCGGAATTAAATACAAAAGGCACAATGCCGACTGAAGTACAAGAAGAGTGACTCTCCTTACTGAATATGTATTGTACCATTATTGTGACACTAGTTATAAATTCCGATGCTTCACTTCACGTTTACAGTATCCCTTGGACCATCTTATTGACGATGAAACACAGAAATGCATCGGAATTAAATACAAAAGGCACAATGCCGACTTAAGTACATTAAGACCGACTCTTCCTACTGACTTTGTTTTGCACCATTCCTGTGGACACCCGTTAAAGATTCCGATGCTTCACTTGAGGTTTACTGTATCCCTCTGACCTTCTTATTGACGATGAAACACAGAAATTGCATCGGTATTAAATACAAAAGGGCCAATGCCGACTTAAGAAAAAGAAGTCTGACTCTTCTTACTGTCTATGATTTTAACCATTCCTGTGACACTAGTTATAGATTCCGATGCTTCACTCCAGGTTTACTGTATCCCTTGGTCCTTCTTATTGACGATGAAACACAGAAATTGCATCGGAAATAAATACAAAAAGCACAATGCTGACTTAAGTACAAGAAGACTGACACTCCTTACTGACTATGTTTTGAACCATTCCTGTGACACTAGTTATAAACTCCGATGCTTCACTTCAGGTTTACTGTATCGCTTGGACCTTCTTATTGACGATGAAATACAGAAATTGCATCGGAATTAAATACAAAATGCACAAAGCAGAATTAAGTACAAGAAGACTGACTCTTCATACTGTCTATGTTTTGAACCATTCCTGTGACACTAGTTATGGATTCCGATGCTTCACTCCAGGTTTACAGTATCCCTTGGACTTTCTTATTGATGATGAAACACAGAAATTGCACCGGAATTAAAATACAAAGGCACAATGCGACTTAAGTACATGAAGCACGGCTCTGCCTACTAACTATGTTTTGAACCATTCCTGTGACACCCGTTATACATTCCGATGCTTCACTTGAGGTTTACTGTATCCCTTGGACCTTCTTATTGACGATGAAATACAGAAATTGCATCGGAATTAAATACAAAAGGCACAATGCCGAATTAAGTACAAGAAGACTGACTCTTCTTACTGTCTATGATCTGAACCATTCCTGTGACACTAGTTATAGATTGCGATGCTGCTCTCCAGGATTACCGTATCCCTTGGACCTTCTTATTGACGAAGGAACACAGAAATTGCATCGGAATTAAATACAAAAGGCACAATGCCGACTTAAGGACAAGAGGACTGACTCTTCTTACTGACTATGTTTTGAACCATTCCTGTGACACTAGCTATAGATTCCGATGCTTTATTTCAGGTTTACTGTATCCCTCTGACCTTCTTATTGACGATGAAACACAGAAATTGCATCGGAATTAAATACAAAAAGGCACAGTGCCGACTTAAGTAAAAGTAGTCTGACTCTTCTTACTGTCTATGATTTGAACCATTCCTGTGACACTACTTATAGATTCCGATGCTTCACTCCAGGTTTACTCTATCGGTTGGCCCTTCATATTGACGATGAAACACAGAAAATGCATCAAAATTAAATAGAAAATGCACAATGATGACTTAAGTACAATAAGACTGACTATTCTTACTATGTTTGAACTATTGCTGTGACACTAGTTATAGATTCCGATGCTTCACTCCAGGTTTACTGTATCCCTTGGACCTTCTTATTGACGATGAAACACAGAAATTGCTTCGGAATTAATTACAAAAGGCACAATGCCGACTTAAGGACAAGAAGACTGACTCTTCTTACTGACTATGTTTTGAACCATTCCTGTGACACTAGTTATAAACTCCGATGCATCACTTCAGGTTTACTGTATCGCTTGGACCTTCTTATTGACGATGAAACACAGAAATTGCATCGGAATTAAATACAAAATGCACAAAGCAGAATTAAGTACAAGAAGACTGACTCTTTTTACTGTCTATGTTTTGAACCATTCCTGTGACACTAGTTATAGATTCCGATGCTTCACTCCAGGTTTACTATATCCCTTGGTCCTTCTTATTGACGATGAAACACAGAAATTGCATCGGAATTAAATACAAAAGGCACAATGCCGACTAAAGTACAAGAAGACTGACACTCCTTACTGACTGTGATTTGAACCATTCCTGTGACACTAGTTATAATCTCCGATGCTTTACTTCAGGTTTACTGTATCGCTTGGACCTTCTTATTGACGATGAAACACAGAAATTGCGTCGGAATTAAATAGAAAACGCACAATGCCGACTTAAGTACAAGTAGACTGACTCTTCTTACTGACTATGATTTGAACCATTCCATTGACACTAGTTATAGATTCCGATGCTTCACTCCAGGTTCACTGTATCCCTTGAACCTTCTTATTGACGATGAAACACAGAAATTGCATCGGAATTAAATAGAAAATGTACAATGCCGACATAAGTACAAGGTGACTGACTCTTCTTACTGACTAGGTTTTGAACCATTCCTGTGACACTAGTTATAGTTCCGATGCTTCACTTCAGGTTTACTGTATACCTTGGCCCTTGTTATTGACGATGAAACACAGAAATTGCATCGGAATTAAATACAAAAGGCACAAAGCAGAATTAAGGTCAAGAAGACTGACTCTTCTTACTGTCTATGTTTTGAACCATTAATGTGACACTAGTTATAGATTCCGATGCTTCACTCCAGGTTTACTGTATCCCTTGGACCTTTGTATTGACGAAGAAACACAGAAATTGCATCGGAATTAATTAAAAAAGGCACAATGCCGACTTAAGTTCAAGAAGACTGACTCATCTTACTGACTATGTTTTGAACCATCCCTGTGACACTAGCTATAGATTCCGAAGCTTCACTTCAGGTTTACTGTATCCCTTGGACCTTCTTATTGACGATGAAACACAGAAATTGCATCGAATTAAATACGGAAGGGCACAATGCCGACTTAAGGACAAGAAGACTGACTCTTCTTACTGACTTTGGTTTGAACCATTCCTGTGACACTAGTTATAGATTCCGATACTTCACTTCAGGTTTATTGTATCCCTTGGTCCTTCCTATTGACGATGAAACACAGAAATTGCATCGGAATTAAATAGAAAAAGCACAATGCCGACTTAAGTAAAAGGAGACTGACTCTCCTTACTGACTATGTTTTGAACCATTCCTGTGACACTAGTTATAAATTCCGATGCTTCACTTCAGGTTTACTGTATCCCTTGGACCTTCTTATTGACGATGAAACACAGAATTTGCATCGGAATTAAATAGAAAAGGCACAATGTCGACGTAAGTACAAGAAGACTAACTCTTCTTACTGTCTATGCTTTGAACCATTCCTGTGACACTAGTTATAGATTCCGATGCTTCACTCCAGGTTTTCTATATCCCTTGGACCTTCTTATTGACGATGAAACACAGAAATTGCATCGGAATTAAATAGAAAAGGCACAATGCCGACTTAAGTACAAAAAGACTGACTCTTCTTACTGACTATGTTTTGAACCACTCCATTGACACTAGTTATAGATTCCGATGCTTTACTCCAAGTTTACTGTTTCCCTTGGAACTTCTTATTGACGATGAAACACAGAAATTGCATCGGAATTAAATACAAAAGGCACAATGCCGACTTAAGGACAAGAGGACTGACTCTTCTTACTGACTATGTTTTGAACCATTCCTGTGACACTAGCTATAGATTCCGATGCTTTATTTCAGGTTTACTGTATCCCTCTGACCTTCTTATTGACGATGAAACACAGAAATTGCATCGGAATTAAATACAAAAAGGCACAGTGCCGACTTAAGTAAAAGTAGTCTGACTCTTCTTACTGTCTATGATTTGAACCATTCCTGTGACACTACTTATAGATTCCGATGCTTCACTCCAGGTTTACTCTATCGGTTGGCCCTTCATATTGACGATGAAACACAGAAAATGCATCAAAATTAAATAGAAAATGCACAATGATGACTTAAGTACAATAAGACTGACTATTCTTACTATGTTTGAACTATTGCTGTGACACTAGTTATAGATTCCGATGCTTCACTCCAGGTTTACTGTATCCCTTGGACCTTCTTATTGACGATGAAACACAGAAATTGCTTCGGAATTAATTACAAAAGGCACAATGCCGACTTAAGGACAAGAAGACTGACTCTTCTTACTGACTATGTTTTGAACCATTCCTGTGACACTAGTTATAAACTCCGATGCATCACTTCAGGTTTACTGTATCGCTTGGACCTTCTTATTGACGATGAAACACAGAAATTGCATCGGAATTAAATACAAAATGCACAAAGCAGAATTAAGTACAAGAAGACTGACTCTTTTTACTGTCCATGTTTTGAACCATTCCTGTGACACTAGTTATAGATTCCGATGCTTCACTCCAGGTTTACTATATCCCTTGGTCCTTCTTATTGACGATGAAACACAGAAATTGCATCGGAATTAAATACAAAAGGCACAATGCCGACTAAAGTACAAGAAGACTGACACTCCTTACTGACTATGATTTGAACCATTCCTGTGACACTAGTTATAATCTCCGATGCTTTACTTCAGGTTTACTGTATCGCTTGGACCTTCTTATTGACGATGAAACACAGAAATTGCGTCGGAATTAAATAGAAAACGCACAATGCCGACTTAAGTACAAGTAGACTGACTCTTCTTACTGACTATGATTTGAACCATTCCATTGACACTAGTTATAGATTCCGATGCTTCACTCCAGGTTCACTGTATCCCTTTAACCTTCTTATTGACGATGAAACACAGAAATTGCATCGGAATTAAATAGAAAATGTACAATGCCGACATAAGTACAAGGTGACTGACTCTTCTTACTGACTAGGTTTTGAACCATTCCTGTGACACTAGTTATAGTTCCGATGCTTCACTTCAGGTTTACTGTATACCTTGGCCCTTGTTATTGACGATGAAACACAGAAATTGCATCGGAATTAAATACAAAAGGCACAAAGCAGAATTAAGGTCAAGAAGACTGACTCTTCTTACTGTCTATGTTTTGAACCATTAATGTGACACTAGTTATAGATTCCGATGCTTCACTCCAGGTTTACTGTATCCCTTGGACCTTTTTATTGACGAAGAAACACAGAAATTGCATCGGAATTAATTAAAAAAGGCACAATGCCGACTTAAGTTCAAGAAGACTGACTCATCTTACTGACTATGTTTTGAACCATCCCTGTGACACTAGCTATAGATTCCGAAGCTTCACTTCAGGTTTACTGTATCCCTTGGACCTTCTTATTGACGATGAAACACAGAAATTGCATCGAATTAAATACGGAAGGGCACAATGCCGACTTAAGGACAAGAAGACTGACTCTTCTTACTGACTTTGGTTTGAACCATTCCTGTGACACTAGTTATAGATTCCGATACTTCACTTCAGGTTTATTGTATCCCTTGGTCCTTCCTATTGACGATGAAACACAGAAATTGCATCGGAATTAAATAGAAAAAGCACAATGCCGACTTAAGTAAAAGGAGACTGACTCTCCTTACTGACTATGTTTTGAACCATTCCTGTGACACTAGTTATAAATTCCGATGCTTCACTTCAGGTTTACTGTATCCCTTGGACCTTCTTATTGACGATGAAACACAGAATTTGCATCGGAATTAAATAGAAAAGGCACAATGTCGACGTAAGTACAAGAAGACTAACTCTTCTTACTGTCTATGCTTTGAACCATTCCTGTGACACTAGTTATAGATTCCGATGCTTCACTCCAGGTTTTCTATATCCCTTGGACCTTCTTATTGACGATGAAACACAGAAATTGCATCGGAATTAAATAGAAAAGGCACAATGCCGACTTAAGTACAAAAAGACTGACTCTTCTTACTGACTATGTTTTGAACCACTCCATTGACACTAGTTATAGATTCCGATGCTTTACTCCAAGTTTACTGTTTCCCTTGGAACTTCTTATTGACGATGAAACACAGAAATTGCATCGGAATTAAATAGAAAAGGCACAATGCCGACTTAAGTACAAGAAGACTGACTCTTCTTACTGTCTATGTTTTGAACCATCCCTGTGACACTAGTTATAGATTCCGATGCTTCACTTCAGGTTTGCTGTATCGCTTGGACCTTCTTATTGACGATGATACACAGAAATTGCATCGGAATTAAATACAAAATGCACAAAGCAGAATTAAGTACAAGAAGACTTACTCTTCTTACTGTCTATCTTTTGAACCGTTCCTGTGACACTAGTTATAGATTCCGATGCTTCACTCCAGGTTTACTGTATCCCTTGGACCTTCTTATTGACGATGAAACACAGAAATTGCATCGGAATTAATTACAAAAGGCACAATGCCGACTTAAGGACAAGAAGACTGACTCTTCTTGCTGACTATGTTTTGAACCATTCCTGTGACACTAACTATAGATTCCGATGCTTCACTTCAGGTTTATTGTATCCCTCTGACCTTCTTATTGACGATGAAACACAGAAATTGCATCGGAATTAAATAGTTAAGGCACAATGCCGACTTAAGTACAATAAGACTGACTCTTCTTACTGTCTATGTTTTGAACCATCCCTGTGACACTAGTTATAGATTCCGATGCTTCACTCCAGGTTTACTGTATCCCTTGGTCCATCTTATTGACGATGAATAACAGAAATTGCATCGGAATTAAATACAAAAGGCACAATGTCGACTTAAGTACAAGAAGACTGACACTCATTACTGACTATGTTTTGAACCATTCCTGTGACACTAGTTATAAACTCCGATGCTTCACTTCAGGTTTACTGTATCGCTTGGACCTTCTTATTGACGATGAAACACAGAAATTGCATCGGAAATAAATACAAAATGCACAAAGCAGAATTAAGTACAAGAAGACTGACTCTTTTTACTGTCTAGTTTTGAACCATTCCTGTGACACTAGTTATAGATTCCGATGCTTCACTCCAGGTTTACTGTATCCCTTGGACCTTCTTATTGACGATGAAACACAGAAATTGCATCGGAATTAAATAGAAAAGGCACAATGCCGACTTAAGTACAAGAAGACTGACTCTTCTTACTGACTATGTTTTGAACCATTCCATTGACACTAGTTATAGATTCCGATGCTTCACTCCAGGTTTCCTGCATCCCTTGGACCTTCTTATTGACGATGAAACACAGAAAATTGCATCGGAATTAAATAGAAAATGCACAATGCCGACTTAAGTACAAGAAGACTGACTCTTCTTATTGTCTATGTTTTGAACCATCCCTGTGACACTAGTTATTGATTCCGATGCTTCACTCCAATTTTACTGTATCCCTTGGTCCTTCTTATTGACGATGAAACACAGAAATTGCATCGGAATTAAATACAAAAGGCACAATGCCGACTTAAGTACAAGAAGACTGACACTCCTTACTGACTATGATTTGAACCATTCCTGTGACACTAGTTATAAACTCCGATGCTTCACTTCAGGTTTACTGTATCGCTTGTACCTTCTTATTGACGATGAAACACAGAAATTGCGTCGGAGATAAATAGAAAAGGCACAATGCCGACTTAAGTACAAGAAGACTGACTCTTCTTACTGACTATGTTTTGAACCATTCCATTGACACTAGTTATAGATTCCGATGCTTCACTCCAGGTTTACTGTATCCCTTGGACCTTCTTATTGACGATGAAACACAGAAATTGCATCGGAATTAAATAGAAAATGCACAATGCCGACATAAGTACAAGGTGACTGACTCTTCTTACTGACTATGTTTTGAACCATTCCTGTGACACTAGTTATAGTTCCGATGCTTCACTTCAGGTTTACTGTATACCTTGGCCCTTGTTATTGACGATGAAACACAGAAATTGCATCGGAATTAAATACAAAAGGCACAAAGCAGAATTAAGGTCAAGAAGACTGACTTTTCTTACTGTCTGTGTTTTAAACCATTCCTGTGACACTAGTTATAGATTCCGATGCTTCACTCCAGGTTTACTGTATCCCTTGGACCTTTTTATTGACGAAGAAACACAGAAATTGCATCGGAATTAATTACAAAAGGCACAATGCCGACTTAAGTAAAAGAAGACTGACTCTCCTTACTGACTATGTTTTGAACCATTCCTGTGACACTAGTTATAAATTCCGATGCTTCACTTCAGGTTTACTGTATCCCTTGGAACTTCTTATTGACGATGAAACACAGAATTTGCATCGGAATTAAATAGAAAAGGCACAATGTCGACGTAAGTACAAGAAGACTAACTCTTCTTACTGTCTATGCTTTGAACCATTCCTGTGACACTAGTTATAGATTCCGATGCTTCACTCCAGGTTTTCTATATCACTTGGACCTTCTTATTGACGATGAAACACAGAAATTGCATCGGAATTAAATAGAAAAGGCACAATGCCGACTTAAGTACAAAAAGACTGACTCTTCTTACTGACTATGTTTTGAACCACTCCATTGACACTAGTTATAGATTCCGATGCTTTACTCCAGGTTTACTGTATCCCTTGGACCTTCTTATTGACGATGAAACACAGAAATTGCATCGGAATTAAATAGAAAAGGCACAATGCCGACTTAAGTACTAGAAGACTGACTCTTCATACTGTCTATGTTTTGAACCATCCCTGTGACACTAGTTATAGATTCCGATGCTTCACTTCAGGTTTACTGTATCGCTTGGACCTTCTAATGGACGATGAAACACAGAAATTGCATCGGAATTAAATACAAAATGCACAAAGCAGAATTAAGTACAAGAAGACTGACTCTTCTTACTGTCTATGTTATGAACCGTTCCTGTGACACTAGTTATAGATTCCGATGCTTCATTCCAGGTCTACTGTATGCCTCTGACCTTCTTATTGACGATGAAACACAGAAATTGCATCGGAATTAAATAGAAAAGGCACAATGCCGACTTAAGTACAAGAAGACTGACTCTTCTTACTGTCTATGTTTTGAACCATCCCTGTGACACTAGTTAATGATTCCGATGCTTCACTCCAGGTTTACTGTATCCCTTGGTCCTTCTTACTGCGATGAAACACAGAAATTGCATCGGAATTAAATACAAAAGGCACAATGCCGACTTAAGGACAAGAAGGCTGACTCTTCCTACTGACTATGTTTTGAACCATTCCTGTGACACTAGCTATAGATTCCGATGCTTTATTTCAGGTTTACTGTATCCCTCTGACCTTCTTATTGACGATGAAACACAGAAATTGCATCGGAATTAAATACAAAAAGGCACAATGCCGACTTAAGTAAAAGAAGTCTGACTCTTCTTACTGTCTATGATTTGAACCATTCCTGTGACACTAGTTATAGATTCCGATGCTTCACTCCAGGTTTACTCTATCGGTTGGCCCTTCATATTGACGATGAAACACAGAAAATGCATCAGAATTAAATAGAAAATGCACAATGATGACTTATGTACAATAAGACTGACTATTCTTACTGACTATGTTTTGAACTATTGCAGTGACACTAGTTATAGATTCCGATGCTTCACTCCAGATTTACTGTATCCCTTGGACCTTCTTATTGACGATGAAACAAAGAAATTGCATCGGAATTAATTACAAAAGGCACAATGCCGACTTAAGGACAAGAAGACTGACTCTTCTTACTGACTATGTTTTGAACCATTCCTGTGACACTAACTATAGATTCCGATGCTTCACTTCAGGTTTATTGTATCCCTCTGACCTTCTTATTGACGATGAAACACAGAAATTGCATCGGAATTAAATAGATAAGGCACAATGCCGACTTAAGTACAATAAGACTGCCTCTTCTTACTGTCTATGTTTTGAACCATCCCTGTGACACTAGTTATAGATTCCGATGCTTCACTCCAGGTTTACTGTATCCCTTGGTCCATCTTATTGACGATGAATAACAGAAATTGCATCGGAATTAAATACAAAAGGCACAATGCCGACTTAAGTACAAGAAGACTAACACTCATTACTGACTATGTTTTGAACCATTCCTGTGACACTAGTTATAAACTCCGATGCTTCACTTCAGGTTTACTGTATCGCTTGGACCTTCTTATTGACGATGAAACACAGATATTGCATCGGAATTAAATACAAAATGCACAAAGCAGAATTAAGTACAAGAAGACTGACTCTTTTTACTGTCTATGTTTTGAACCATTCCTGTGACACTAGTTATAGATTCCGATGCTTCACTCCAGGTTTACTATATCCCTTGGACCTTCTTATTGACGATGAAACACAGAAATTGAATCGGAATTAAATAGAAAAGGCACAATGCCGACTTAAGTACAAGAAGACTGACTCTTCTTACTGACTATGTTTTGAACCATTCAATTGACACTAGTTGTAGATTCCGATGCTTCAGTCCAGGTTTACTGTATCCCTTGGACCCTCTTATTGACGATGAAACACAGAAAATTGCATCGGAAATAAATAGAAAATGCACAATGCCGACCTAAGTACAAGAAGACTGACTCTTCTTATTGTCTACGTTTTGAACCATCCCTGTGACACTAGTTATAGATTCCGATGCTTCACTCCACGTTTACTGTATCCCTTGGACCTTCTTATTGACGATGAAACACAGAAATTGCATCGGAATTAAATAGAAAATGCACAATGCCGACATAAGTACAAGGTGACTGACTCTTCTTACTGACTATGTTTTGAACCATTCCTGTGACACTAGTTATAGTTCCGATGCTTCACTTCAGGTTTACTGTATACCTTGGCCCTTGTTATTGACGATGAAACACAGAAGTTGCATCGGAATTAAATACAAAAGGCACAAAGCAGAATTAAGGTCAAGAAGACTGACTCTTCTTACTGTCTATGTTTTGAACCATTCCTGTGACACTAGTTATAGATTCCGATGCTTCACTCCAGGTTAACTGTATCCCTTGGACCTTCATATTGACGAAGAAACACAGAAATTGCATCGGAATTAATTACAAAAGGCACAATGCCGACTTAAGATCAAGAAGACTGACTCTTCTTACTGACTATGTTTTGAACTATCCCTGTGACACTAGCTATAGATTCCGAATCTTCACTTCAGGTTTACTGTATCCCTTGGACCTTCTTATGGCGATGAAACACAGAAATTGCATCGGAATTAAATACGGAAAGGCACAATGCCGACTTAAGGACAAGAAGACTGACTCTTCTTACTGACTTTGGTTTGAACCATTCCTGTGACACTAGTTATAGTTTCCGATACTTCACTTCAGGTTTATTGTATCCCTCTGACTTCTTATTGACGATGAAACACAGAATTTGCATCGGAATTAAATAGAAAAGGCACAATGTCGACGTAAGTACAAGAAGACTAACTCTTCTTACTGTCTATGCTTTGAACCATTCCTGTGACACTAGTTATAGATTCCGATGCTTCACTCCAGGTTTTCTATATCCCTTGGACCTTCTTATTGACGATGAAGCACAGAAATTGCATCGGAATTAAATAGAAAAGGCACAATGCCGACTTAAGTACAAGAAGACTGACTCTTCTTACAGTCTATGTTTTGAACCATCCCTGTGACACTAGTTATAGATTCCGATGCTTCACTTCAGGTTTACTGTATCGCTTGGACCTTCTTATTGACGATGAAACACAGAAATTGCATGGGAATTAAATACAAAATGCACAAAGCAGAATGAAGTACAAGAAGACTGACTCTTCTTACTGTCTATGTTTTGATCCACCCTGTGACACTAGTTAATGATTCCGATGCTTCACTCCAGGTTTACTGTATCCCTTGGTCCTTCTTATTGCGATGAAACGCAGAAATTGCATCGGAATTAAATACAAAAGGCACAATGCCGACTGAAGTACATGAAGACCGACTCTTCCTACTGATTATGTTTTGAACCATTCCTGTGACACCCGTTATAGATTCCGATGCTTCACTTGAGGTTTACTGTATCCCTTGGACCTTCTTATTGACCATGATACACAGAAATTGCATCGGAATTAAATACAAAAGGCACAATGCCGACTTAAGGACAAAAAGACTGACTCTCCTTACTGACTACGTTTGAACCATTCCTGTGACACTAGCTATAGATTCCGATGCTTCACTTCTGGTTTACTGTATCCCTCTGACCTTCTTATTGACGACGAAACACAGAAATTGCATCGGAATTAAATACAAAAGGCCCAATGCCGACTTAAGTAAAAGAAGTCTGACTCTTCTTACTGTCTATGATTTGAACCATTCCTGTGACACTAGTTATAGATTCCGATGCTTTACTCCAAGTTTACTGTATCCCTTGGTCCTTCTTATTGACGATGAAACACAGAAATTGCGTCGGAAATAAATACAAAAAGCACAATGCTGACTTAAGTACAAGAAGACTGACACTCCTTACTGACTATGTTTTGAACCATTCCTGTGACACTAGTTATAAACTCCGATGCTTCACATCAGGTTTACTGTATCGCTTGGACCTTCTTATTGACGATGAAACACAGAAATTGCATCGGAATTAAATAAAAAATGCACAAAGCAGAATTAAGTACAAGAAGACTGACTCTTCATACTGTCTATGTTTTGAACCATCCCTGTGACACTAGTTATAGATTCCGATGCTTCACTTCAGGTTTACTGTATCGCTTGGACCATCTTATTGACGATGAAACACAGAAATTGCATCGGAATTTAATACAGAATGCACATAGCAGAATTAAGTACAAGAAGACTGACTCTTCTTACTGTCTATGTTTTGAACCGTTCCTGTGACACTAGTTATAGATTCCGATGCTTCACTCCAGGTTTACTGTATGCCTCCGACCTTCTTATTGACGATGAAACACAGAAATTGCATCGGAATTAAATAGAAAAGGCACAATGCCGACTTAAGTACAAGAAGACTGACTCTTCTTACTGTCTATGTTTTGAACCATCCCTGTGACACTAGTTAATGATTCCGATGATTCACTCCAGGTTTACTGTATCCCTTGGTCCTTCTTATTGCGATGAAACACAGAAATTGCATCGGAATTAAATACAAAAGGCACAATGCCGACTGAAGTACAAGAAGAGTGACTCTCCTTACTGAATATGTTTTGAACCATTCCTGTGACACTAGTTATAAATTCCGATGCTTCACTTCAGGTTTACAGTATCCCTTGGACCATCTTATTGACGATGAAACACAGAAAATGCATCGGAATTAAATACAAAAGGCACAATGCCGACTTAAGTACATGAAGACCGACTCTTCCTACTGATTATGTTTTGAACCATTCCTGTGACACCCGTTATAGATTCCGATGCTTCACTTGAGGTTTACTGTATCCCTTGGACCTTCTTATTGACCATGATCCACAGAAATTGCATCGGAATTAAATACAAAAGGCACAATGCCGAATTAGGTACAAGAAGACTGACTCTTCTTACTGTCTATGTTTTGAACCATTCCTGTGACACTAGTTATAGATTCCGATGTTCACTCCAGGTTTACTGTATCCCTTGGACCTTCTTATTGAAAATGAAACACAGAAAATGCATCGGAATTAAATACAAAAAGCACAATGCCGACTTAATGACAAGAAGACTGACTCTCCTTACTGACTATGTTTGAACTATTCCTGTGACACTAGTTATAGATTCCGATGCTTCACTCCCTTGGACCTTCTTATTGACGATGAAACACAGAAATTGCATCGGAATTAATTACAAAAGGCACAATGCCGACTTAAGGACAAGAAGACTGACTCTTCTTACTGACTATGTTTTGAACCATTCCTGTGACACTAACTATAGATTCCGATTCTTCACTTCAGGTTTATTGTATCACTCTGACCATCTTATTGACGATGAAACACAGAAATTGCATCGGAATTAAATAGATAACGCACAATGAGGACCTAAGTACAAGAAGACTGACTCTTCTTACTGTCTATGATTTCAACCATCCCTGTGACACTAGTTATAGATTCCGATGCTTCACTCCAGGTTTACTGTATCCCTTGGTCCATCTTATTGACGATGAATAACAGAAAATGCATCGGAATTAAATACAAAAGGCACAATGCCGACTTAAGTACATGAAGACCGACTCTTCCTACTGATTATGTTTTGAACCATTCCTGTGACACCCGTTATAGATTCCGATGCTTCACTTGAGGTTTACTGTATCCCTTGGACCTTCTTATTGACCATGATCCACAGAAATTGCATCGGAATTAAATACAAAAGGCACAATGCCGAATTAGGTACAAGAAGACTGACTCTTTTTACTGTCTATGTTTTGAACCATTCCAGTGACACTAGTTATAGATTCCGATGCTTCACTCCAGGTTTACTGCACCCCTTGGACCTTCATATTGACGATGAAACACAGAAATTGCATCGTAATTAAATACAAAAGGCACAATGCCGACTTAAGCACAAGAAGACTGACTCTTCTTACTGACTTTGTTTTGAACCATTCCTGTGACACTAGTTATAGATTCAGATGCTTCATTTCAGGTTTATTGTATCCCTCGGACCTTCTTATTGACGATGAAACACAGAAATTGCATCGGAATTAAATTAGAAAAGGC
The DNA here is from genome assembly GCF_021461385.2 of Schistocerca piceifrons. NCBI lineage: Eukaryota > Metazoa > Arthropoda > Insecta > Orthoptera > Acrididae > Schistocerca > Schistocerca piceifrons. Next base: position 16,534 of record NW_025727372.1, read on the forward strand.
ACAAGGGCGACTTAAGTACAAGAAGACTGACTCTTCTTACTGTCTATGTTTTGAACCATCCCTGTGACACTAGTTATAGATTCCGATGCTTCACTCCAGGTTTACTGTATCCCTTGGTCCTTCTTATTGACGATGAAACACAAAAATTGCATCGGAATTAAATACTAATGGCACAATGCTTACTTAAGCACAAGAGGACTGACTCTCCTTACTGGCTAAGCTTTGAACCATTCCTGTGACACTAGTTATAAATTACCATGCTTCACTTCAGGTTTACAGTATCCCTTGGACCTTCTTATTGACGATGAATCACAGAAAATGCATCGGAATTAAATACAAAAGCACAAAGCCGACTTAAGTACATGAAGACCGATTCTTCCTACTGACTATGTTTTGAACCATTCCTGTGACACCCGTTATAGATACCGATGCTTCACTTGAGGTTTACTGTATCCCTTGGACCTTCTTATTGACGATGAAACACAGAAATTGCATCGGAATTAATACAAAAGGCACAATGCCGAATTAAGTACAAGAAGACTGACTCTTCTTACTGTCTATGTTTTGAACCATTCCTATGACACTAGTTATAGATTCCGATGCTTCACTCCAGGTTTACTGTATCCCTTGGACCTTCTTATTGACGATGAAACACAGAAATTGCATCGGAATTAAATACAAAAGGCACAATGCCGACTTAAGGACAAGAAGACTGACTCTTCTTACTGACTATGATTTGTACCATTCCTGTGACACTAGCTATAGATTCCGATGCTTCACTTCAGGTTCACTGTACCCCTCTGACCTTCTTGTTGTCGATGAAACACAGAAACTGAATCGGAATTAAATACAAAAGGCACAATGCCGAATTAAGTACAAGAAGACTGACTCTTCTTACTGTCTATGTTTTGAACCATACCATTGACACTAGTTATAGATTCCGATGCTTCACTTCAGGTTTACTGTATCCCTTGGACCTTCTTATTGACGACGAAACACAGAAATTGCTTCGGAATTAAATAGAAAAGGCACTATGCCGACTTAAGTACAAGAAAACTGACTCTTCTTACTGACCATGTTTTGAACGATTCCTGTGATACTAGTTATAGATCCCGATGCTTCACTTCAGGTTTTCTGCATCCCTTGGACCTTCTCATTGACGATGAAACACTAAAATTGCATCGGAATTAAATACAAAATGCAAAATGCCGACTGAAGTACACGAAGACTGACTCTTCTTACTGTCTATCATTTGAACCATTCCTGTGACACTAGTTACAGATTCCGATGCTTCACTCCAGGTTTACTGTATCCCTTGGACCTTCTTATTGACGATGAGACACAGAAATTGCATCGTAATTAAATACAAATGCACAACGCCGACTTAGGTACAAGAAGACTAACTCTTCTTACTGACTATGTTTTGAACCATTACTGTGACACTAGTTATGGATTCCGATGCTTCACTTCAGGTTTACTGTATCCCTCTGACCTTCTTATTGACGATGAAACACAGAAATTGCATCGGAATTAAATACAAAAAGCAGAATGCCGAATTAAGTTCAAGAAGACTGACTCTTCTTAATGCCTATTTTTGAACCAGTCCTGTGACACTAGTTATAGACTCCGATGCTTCACTCCAGGTTTACTGTATCTCTTGGACCTTCTTATTGACGAAGAAACACAGAAATTGCACCGGAATTAAATACAAAAGGCACAATGCTGACCTAAGTAAAAGAAGTCTGACTCTTCTTACTGTCTATGATTTGAACCATTGTTGTGACACTAGTTATAGATTCCGATGCTTCACTCCAGGTTTACTGTATCGGTTGGACCTTCATATTGACGATGAAACACAGAAATTGCATCAGAATTAAATAGAAAATGCACAATGATGACTTAAGTACAATAAGACTGACTATTCTTACTGACTATGTTTGAACCATTCCTGTGACACTAGCTATAGATTCCGATGCTTCACTCAAGGTTTACTGTATCCCTTGCACCTTCTTATTGACGATGAAACACAGAAATTGCAGCGGAATTAATTACAAAAGGCACAATGGCGACTTAAGGACAAGAAGACTGACTCTTCTTACTGACTATGTTTTGAACCATTCCTGTGACACTAGTTTTGGATTCCGATGCTTCACTTCAGGTTTATTGTATCCCTCTGACCTTCTAATTGACGATGAAACACAGATATTGCATCGGAATTATATAGAAAAGGCACAATGTCTACGTAAGTACAAGAAGACTGACTCTTCTTACTGTCTATGTTTTGAACCATTCCTGTGACACTAGTTATAGATTCCGATGCTTCACTCCATGTTTACTATATCCCTTGGACCTTCTTAGTGACGATGAAACACAGAAATAGCATCGGAATTAAATAGAAAAGGCACAATGCCGACTTAATGACAAGAAGACTGACTCTCCTTACTGACTATGTTTGAACTATTCCTGTGACACTAGTTATAGATTCCGATGCTTCACTCCCTTGGACCTTCTTATTGACGATGAAACACAGAAATTGCATCGGAATTAATTACAAAAGGCACAATGCCGACTTAAGGACAAGAAGACTGACTCTTCTTACTGACTATGTTTTGAACCATTCCTGTGACACTAACTATAGATTCCGATTCTTCACTTCAGGTTTATTGTATCACTCTGACCATCTTATTGACGATGAAACACAGAAATTGCATCGGAATTAAATAGATAACGCACAATGAGGACCTAAGTACAAGAAGACTGACTCTTCTTACTGTCTATGATTTCAACCATCCCTGTGACACTAGTTATAGATTCCGATGCTTCACTCCAGGTTTACTGTATCCCTTGGTCCATCTTATTGACGATGAATAACAGAAATTGCATCGGAATTAAATACAAAAGGCACAATGCCGACTTACGTACAAGAAGACTAACACTCATTACTGACTATGTTTTGAACCATTCCTGTGACACTAGTTATAAACTCCGATGCTTCACTTCAGCTTTACTGTATCGCTTGGACCTTCTTATTGACGATGAAACACAGAAATTGCATCAGAATTAAATACAAAATGCACAAAGCAGAATTAAGTACAAGAAGACTGACTCTTTTTACTGTCTATGTTTTGAACCATTCCAGTGACACTAGTTATAGATTCCGATGCTTCACTCCAGGTTTACTGCACCCCTTGGACCTTCATATTGACGATGAAACACAGAAATTGCATCGTAATTAAATACAAAAGGCACAATGCCGACTTAAGCACAAGAAGACTGACTCTTCTTACTGACTTTGTTTTGAACCATTCCTGTGACACTAGTTATAGATTCAGATGCTTCATTTCAGGTTTATTGTATCCCTCGGACCTTCTTATTGACGATGAAACACAGAAATTGCATCGGAATTAAATTAGAAAAGGCACAAGGGCGACTTAAGTACAAGAAGACTGACTCTTCTTACTGTCTATGTTTTGAACCATCCCTGTGACACTAGTTATAGATTCCGATGCTTCACTCCAGGTTTACTGTATCCCTTGGTCCTTCTTATTGACGATGAAACACAAAAATTGCATCGGAATTAAATACTAATGGCACAATGCTTACTTAAGCACAAGAGGACTGACTCTCCTTACTGGCTAAGCTTTGAACCATTCCTGTGACACTAGTTATAAATTACCATGCTTCACTTCAGGTTTACAGTATCCCTTGGACCTTCTTATTGACGATGAATCACAGAAAATGCATCGGAATTAAATACAAAAGCACAAAGCCGACTTAAGTACATGAAGACCGATTCTTCCTACTGACTATGTTTTGAACCATTCCTGTGACACCCGTTGTAGATACCGATGCTTCACTTGAGGTTTACTGTATCCCTTGGACCTTCTTATTGACGATGAAACACAGAAATTGCATCGGAATTAATACAAAAGGCACAATGCCGAATTAAGTACAAGAAGACTGACTCTTCTTACTGTCTATGTTTTGAACCATTCCTATGACACTAGTTATAGATTCCGATGCTTCACTCCAGGTTTACTGTATCCCTTGGACCTTCTTATTGACGATGAAACACAGAAATTGCATCGGAATTAAATACAAAAGGCACAATGCCGACTTAAGGACAAGAAGACTGACTCTTCTTACTGACTATGATTTGTACCATTCCTGTGACACTAGCTATAGATTCCGATGCTTCACTTCAGGTTCACTGTACCCCTCTGACCTTCTTGTTGTCGATGAAACACAGAAACTGAATCGGAATTAAATACAAAAGGCACAATGCCGAATTAAGTACAAGAAGACTGACTCTTCTTACTGTCTATGTTTTGAACCATACCATTGACACTAGTTATAGATTCCGATGCTTCACTTCAGGTTTACTGTATCCCTTGGACCTTCTTATTGACGACGAAACACAGAAATTGCTTCGGAATTAAATAGAAAAGGCACTATGCCGACTTAAGTACAAGAAAACTGACTCTTCTTACTGACCATGTTTTGAACGATTCCTGTGATACTAGTTATAGATCCCGATGCTTCACTTCAGGTTTTCTGCATCCCTTGGACCTTCTCATTGACGATGAAACACTAAAATTGCATCGGAATTAAATACAAAATGCAAAATGCCGACTGAAGTACACGAAGACTGACTCTTCTTACTGTCTATCATTTGAACCATTCCTGTGACACTAGTTACAGATTCCGATGCTTCACTCCAGGTTTACTGTATCCCTTGGACCTTCTTATTGACGATGAGACACAGAAATTGCATCGTAATTAAATACAAATGCACAACGCCGACTTAGGTACAAGAAGACTAACTCTTCTTACTGACTATGTTTTGAACCATTACTGTGACACTAGTTATGGATTCCGATGCTTCACTTCAGGTTTACTGTATCCCTCTGACCTTCTTATTGACGATGAAACACAGAAATTGCATCGGAATTAAATACAAAAAGCAGAATGCCGAATTAAGTTCAAGAAGACTGACTCTTCTTAATGCCTATTTTTGAACCAGTCCTGTGACACTAGTTATAGACTCCGATGCTTCACTCCAGGTTTACTGTATCTCTTGGACCTTCTTATTGACGAAGAAACACAGAAATTGCACCGGAATTAAATACAAAAGGCACAATGCCGACCTAAGTAAAAGAAGTCTGACTCTTCTTACTGTCTATGATTTGAACCATTGTTGTGACACTAGTTATAGATTCCGATGCTTCACTCCAGGTTTACTGTATCGGTTGGACCTTCATATTGACGATGAAACACAGATATTGCATCGGAATTATATAGAAAAGGCACAATGTCTACGTAAGTACAAGAAGACTGACTCTTCTTACTGTCTATGTTTTGAACCATTCCTGTGACACTAGTTATAGATTCCGATGCTTCACTCAAGGTTTACTGTATCCCTTGCACCTTCTTATTGACGATGAAACACAGAAATTGCAGCGGAATTAATTACAAAAGGCACAATGGCGACTTAAGGACAAGAAGACTGACTCTTCTTACTGACTATGTTTTGAACCATTCCTGTGACACTAGTTTTGGATTCCGATGCTTCACTTCAGGTTTATTGTATCCCTCTGACCTTCTAATTGACGATGAAACACAGATATTGCATCGGAATTATATAGAAAAGGCACAATGTCTACGTAAGTACAAGAAGACTGACTCTTCTTACTGTCTATGTTTTGAACCATTCCTGTGACACTAGTTATAGATTCCGATGCTTCACTCCATGTTTACTATATCCCTTGGACCTTCTTAGTGACGATGAAACACAGAAATAGCATCGGAATTAAATAGAAAAGGCACAATGCCGACTTAAGTACAAGAAGACTGACTCTTCTTACTGACTATGTTTTGAACCATTCCATTGCCACTACTTATAGATTCCGATTCTTCACTCCAGGTTTACTGTAACCCTTGTACCTTCTTATTGACGACGAAACACAGAAATTGCATCGGAATTAATTAGAAAAGGCACAAGGCCGACTTAAGTACAAGAAGACTGCCCCTTCTTACTGACTATGCTTTGAACCAATCCTGTGACACTAGTTATAGATTCCGATGCTTCACTCCAGGTTTACTGTATCCCTTGGTCCTTCATATTGACGATGAAACACAGAAATTGCAACAGAATTAAATAGAAAATGCACAATGATGACTTAAGTACAATAAGACTGACTATTCTTACTGACTATGTTTGAACCATTCCTGTGACACTAGCTATAGATTCCGATGCTTCACTCAAGGTTTACTGTATCCCTTGCACCTTCTTATTGACGATGAAACACAGAAATTGCAGCGGAATTAATTAGAAAAGGCACAATGCCGACTTAAGTACAAGAAGACTGACTCTTCTTACTGTCTATGTTTTGAACCATCAATGTGACACTAGTTATAGATTCCGATGCTTCACTCCAGGTTTACTGTATCCCTTGGTCCTTCTTATTGACGATGAAACACAGAAATTGCATCGGAATTAAATACTAATGGCACAATGCTTACTTAAGTACAAGAAGATTGACTCTCCTTACTGACTATGTTTTGAACCATTCCTGTGACACTAGTTATAAATTCCCATGCTTCACTTCAGGTTTACTGTATCCCTTGGACCTTCTTATTGACGATGAAACACAGATATTGCATCGGAATTAAATACAAAAGGCACAATTCCGAATTAAGTACAAGAAGACTGACTCTTCTTACTGTCTATGTTCTGAACCATTCCTGTGACACTAGTTATAGATTCCGATGCTGCTCTCCAGGATTACTGTATCAATTGGACCTTCTTATTGACGAAGAAACACAGAAATTGCATCGGAATTAAATACAAAAGGCACAATGCCGACTTAAGGACAAGAAGAGTGACTCTTCTTACTGACTATGTTTTGAACCATTCCTGTGACACTAGCTATAGATTCCGATGCTTTTTTCAGGTTTACTGTATCCCTCTGACCTTCTTATTGACGATGAAACACAGAAATTGCATCGGAATGACATACAAAAAGGCACAATGCCGACTTAAGTAAAAGAAGTCTGACTCTTCTTACTGTCTATGATTTGAACCATTCCTGTGACACTAGTTATAGATTCCGATGCTTCACTCCAGGTTTACTGTATCCCTTGGACCTTCTTATTGACGATGAAACACAGGAATTGCATCGGAATTAATTACAAAAGGCACAATGCCGACTTAAGGACAAGAAGACTGACTCTTCTTACTGACTATGTTTTGAACCATTCCTGTGACACTAACTATAGATTCCGATTCTTCACTTCAGGTTTATTGTATCACTCTGACCATCTTATTGACGATGAAACACAGAAATTGCATCGGAATTAAATAGATAACGCACAATGAGGACCTAAGTACAAGAAGACTGACTCTTCTTACTGTCTATGATTTCAACCATCCCTGTGACACTAGTTATAGATTCCGATGCTTCACTCCAGGTTTACTGTATCCCTTGGTCCATCTTATTGACGATGAATAACAGAAATTGCATCGGAATTAAATACAAAAGGCACAATGCCGACTTACGTACAAGAAGACTAACACTCATTACTGACTATGTTTTGAACCATTCCTGTGACACTAGTTATAAACTCCGATGCTTCACTTCAGGTTTACTGTATCGCTTGGACCTTCTTATTGACGATGAAACACAGAAATTGCATCAGAATTAAATACAAAATGCACAAAGCAGAATTAAGTACAAGAAGACTGACTCTTTTTACTGTCTATGTTTTGAACCATTCCAGTGACACTAGTTATAGATTCCGATGCTTCACTCCAGGTTTACTGCACCCCTTGGACCTTCGTATTGACGATGTAACACAGAAATTGCATCGTAATTAAACACAAAAGGCACAATGCCGACTTAAGCACAAGAAGACTGACTCTTCTTACTGACTTTGTATTGAACCATTCCTGTGACACTAGTTATAGATTCAGATGCTTCATTTCAGGTTTATTGTATCCCTCGGACCTTCTTATTGACGATGAAACACAGAAATTGCATCGGAATTAAATTAGAAAAGGCACAAGGGCGACTTAAGTACAAGAAGACTGACTCTTCTTACTGTCTATGTTTTGAACCATCCCTGTGACACTAGTTATAGATTCCGATGCTTCACTCCAGGTTTACTGTATCCCTTGGTCCTTCTTATTGACGATGAAACACAAAAATTGCATCGGAATTAAATACTAATGGCACAATGCTTACTTAAGCACAAGAAGACTGACTCTCCTTACTGACTATGCTTTGAACCATTCCTGTGACACTAGTTATAAATTCCCATGCTTCACTTCAGGTTTACTGTATCCCTTGGACCTTCTTATTGACGATGAATCACAGAAAATGCATCGGAATTAAATACAAAAGCACAAAGCCGACTTAAGTACATGAAGACCGATTCTTCCTACTGACTATGTTTTGAACCATTCCTGTGACACCCGTTATAGATTCAGATGCTTCACTTGAGGTTTACTGTATCCCTTGGACCTTCTTATTGACGATGAAACACAGAAATTGCATCGGAATTAATACAAAAGGCACAATGCCGAATTAAGTACAAGAAGACTGACTCTTCTTACTGTCTATGTTTTGAACCATTCCTATGACACTAGTTATAGATTCCGATGCTTCACTCCAGGTTTACTGTATCCCTTGGACCTTCTTATTGACGATGAAACACAGAAATTGCATCGGAATTAAATACAAAAGGCACAATGCCGACTTAAGGACAAGAAGACTGACTCTTCTTACTGACTATGATTTGTACCATTCCTGTGACACTAGCTATAGATTCCGATGCTTCACTTCAGGTTCACTGTACCCCTCTGACCTTCTTGTTGTCGATGAAACACAGAAACTGCATCGGAATTAAATACAAAAGGCACAATGCCGAATTAAGTACAAGAAGACTGACTCTTCTTACTGTCTATGTTTTGAACCATACCATTGACACTAGTTATAGATTCCGATGCTTCACTTCAGGTTTACTGTATCCCTTGGACCTTCTTATTGACGACGAAACACAGAAATTGCCTCGGAATTAAATAGAAAAGGCACTATGCCGACTTAAGTACAAGAAAACTGACTCTTCTTACTGACCATGTTTTGAACGATTCCTGTGATACTAGTTATAGATCCCGATGCTTCACTTCAGGTTTTCTGCATCCCTTGGACCTTATCATTGACGATGAAACACTAAAATTGCATCGGAATTAAATACAAAATGCAAAATGCCGACTGAAGTACACGAAGACTGACTCTTCTTATTGTCTATCATTTGAACCATTCCTGTGACACTAGTTACAGATTCCGATGCTTCACTCCAGGTTTACTGTATCCCTTGGACCTTCTTATTGACGATGAGACACAGAAATTGCATCGTAATTAAATACAAATGCACAACGCCGACTTAGGTACAAGAAGACTAACTCTTCTTACTGACTATGTTTTGAACCATTCCTGTGACACTAGTTATGGATTCCGATGCTTCACTTCAGGTTTACTGTATCCCTCTGACCTTCTTATTGACGATGAAACACAGAAATTGCATCGGAATTAAATACAAAAAGCAGAATGCCGAATTAAGTTCAAGAAGACTGACTCTTCTTAATGCCTATTTTTTAACCAGTCCTGTGACACTAGTTATAGACTCCGATGCTTCACTCCAGGTTTACTGTATCTCTTGGACCTTCTTATTGACGAAGAAACACAGAAATTGCACCGGAATTAAATACAAAAGGCACAATGCCAACCTAAGTAAAAGAAGTCTGACTCTTCTTACTGTCTATGATTTGAACCATTGTTGTGACACTAGTTATAGATTCCGATGCTTCACTCCAGGTTTACTGTATCGGTTGGACCTTCATATTGACGATGAAACACAGAAATTGCATCAGAATTAAATAGAAAATGCACAATGATGACATAAGTACAATAAGACTGACTATTCTTACTGACTATGTTTGAACCATTCCTGTGACACTAGCTATAGATTCCGATGCTTCACTCAAGGTTTACTGTATCCCTTGCACCTTCTTATTGACGATGAAACACAGAAATTGCAGCTGAATTAATTACAAAAGGCACAATGGCGACGTAAGGACAAGAAGACTGACTCTTCTTACTGACTATGTTTTGAACCATTCCTGTGACACTAGTTTTGGATTCCGATGCTTCACTTCAGGTTTATTGTATCCCTCTGACCTTCTAATTGACGGTGACACAGATATTGCATCGGAATTATATAGAAAAGGCACAATGTCTACGTAAGTACAAGAAGACTGACTCTTCTTACTGTCTATGTTTTGAACCATTCCTGTGACACTAGTTATAGATTCCGATGCTTCACTCCATGTTTACTATATCCCTTGGACCTTCTTAGTGACGATGAAACACAGAAATAGCATCGGAATTAAATAGAAAAGGCACAATGCCGACTTAAGTACAAGAAGACTGACTCATCTTACTGACTATGTTTTGAACCATTCCATTGCCACTACTTATAGATTCCGATTCTTCACTCCAGGTTTACTGTAACCCTTGTACCTTCTTATTGACGATGAAACACAGAAATTGCATCGGAATTAACTAGAAAAGGCACAAGGCCGACTTAAGTACAAGAAGACTGCCTCTTCTTACTGACTATGCTTTGAACCAATCCTGTGACACTAGTTATAGATTCCGATGCTTCACTTCAGGATTACTGTATCCCTCTGACCTTCTTATTGACGATGAAACACAGAAATTGCATCGCAATTAAATAGAAAAGGCACAATGCCGACTTAAGTACAAGAAGACTGACTCTTCTTACTGTCTATGTTTTGAACCATCAATGTGACACTAGTTATAGATTCCGATGCTTCACTCGAGGTTTACTGTATCCCTTGGTCCTTCTTATTGACGATGAAACACAGAAATTGCATCGGAATTAAATACTAATGGCACAATGCTTACTTAAGTACAAGAAGACTGACTCTCCTTACTGACTATGTTTTGAACCATTCCTGTGACACTAGTTATAAATTCCCATGCTTAACTTCAGGTTTACTGTATCCCTTGGACCTTCTTATTGACGATGAAACACAGAAAATGCATCGGAATTAAATACAAAAGCACAAAGCCGACTTAAGTACATGAAGTCCGACTCTTCCGACTGACTAAGTTTTGAACCATTCCTGTGACACCCGTTATAGATTCCGATGCTTCACTTGAGGTTTACTGTATCCCTTGGACCTTCTTATTGACAATGAAACACAGAAATTGCATCGGAATTAGTACAAAAGGCACAATGCCGAATTAAGTACAAGAAGACTGAGTCTTCCTACTGTCTATGTTTGAACCATTCCTATGACACTAGTTATAGATTCCAATGCTTCACTCCAGGTTTACTGTAGCCCTTGGACCTTCTTATTGACGATGAAACACAGAAATTGCATCGGAATTAAATACAAAAGGCACAATGCCGACTTAAGGACAAGAAGACTGACTCTTCTTACTGACTATGTTTTGTACAATTCCTGTGACACTAGCTATAGATTCCGATGCCTCACTTCAGGTTCACTGTACCCCTTTGACCTTCTTGTTGTCGATGAAACACAGAAATTGCATCGGAATTAATTACAAAAGGCACAATGCCGACTTAAGTACAAGAAGACTGACTCTTCTTACTGTCTATGTTTTGAACCATACCATTGACACTAGTTATAGATTCCGATGCTTCACTTCAGGTTTACTGTATCCCTTGGACCTTCTTATTGACGATGAAACACAGAAATTGCTTCGGAATTAAATAGAAAAGGCACTATGCCGACATAGTACAAGAAAGCTGACTCTTCTTACTGACTATGTTTTGAACGATTCCTGTGATACTAGTTATAGATCCCGATGCTTCACTTCAGGTTTTCTGTATCCCTTGGACCTTCTCATTGACGATGAAACACAAAAATTGCATCGGAATTAAATACAAAATGCAAAATGCCGACTGAAGTACACGAAGACTGACTCTTCTTACTGTCTATGATATGAACCATTCCTGTGACACTAGTTACAGATTCCGATGCTTCACTCCAGGTTTACTGTATCGCTTGGACCTTCTTATTGACGATGAGACACAGAAATTGCACTGTAATTAAATACAAATGCACAACGCCGACTTAGTTACAAGAAGACTAACTCTTCTTACCGACTATGATTTGAACCATTCCTGTGACACTAGTTATGGATTCCGATGCGTCACTTCAGGTTTACTGTATCCCTCTGACCTTCTTATTGACGATGAAACACAGAAATTGCATCGGAATTAAATACAAAAAGCACAATGCCGAATTAAGTTCAAGAAGACTGACTCTTCTTACTGTCTATTTTTGAACCAGTCCTGTGACACTAGTTATAGACTCCGATGCTTCACTCCAGGTTTACTGTATCTCTTGGACATTCTTATTGACGAAGAAACACAGAAATTGCATCGGAATTAAATACAAAAGGCACAATGCCGACCTAAGTAAAAGAAGTCTGACTCTTCTTACTGTCTATGATTTGAACCATTCCTGTGACACTAGTTATAGATTCCGATGATTCACTCCAGGTTTACTGTATCGGTTGGACCTTCATATTGACGATGAAACACAGAAATTGCATCAGAATTAAATAGATAATGCACAATGCCGACTTAATGACAAGAAGACTGACTCTTCTTACTGACTATGTTTTGAACCATTCCTGTGACACTAGTTTTGGATTCCGATGCTTCACTTCAGGTTTATTGTATCCCTCTGACCTTCTTATTGACGATGAAACACAGAAATTGCTTCGGAATTATATAGAAAAGGCACAATGTTACGTAAGTACAAGAAGACTGACTCTTCTTACTGTCTATGTTTTGAACCATTCCTGTGACACTAGTTATAGATTCCGATGCTTCACTCCAGGTTTACTATATCCCTTGGACCTCCTTATTGACGATGAAACACAGAAATTGCATCGGAATTAAATAGAAAAGGCACAATGCCGACTTAAGTACAAGAAGACTGACTCTTCTTACTGACTATGTTTTGAACCATTCCATTGCCACTAGTTATAGATTCCGATGCTTCACTCCAGGTTTACTGTATCCCTTGGACCTTCTTATTGACGATGAAACACAGAAATTGCATCGGAATAAAATAGAAAAAGCACAATGCCGTCTTAAGTACAAGAAGACAGACTCTTCTTACTGACTATGTTTTGAACCATTCCTGTGACACTAGTTATAGATCTGATGCTTCACTTCAGGTTTACTGTATACCTTGGACCTTCTTATTGACGATGAAACACAGAAATTGCATCGTATTTAAATACAAATGCACAACGCCGACTTAGGTACAAGAAGACTAACTCTTCTTACTGACTATGTTTTGAACCATTTCTGTGACACTAGTTTTGGATCCCGATGCTTCACTTCAGGTTTATTGTATCCCTCTGACCTTGTTATTGACGATCAAACACAGAAATTGCATCGGAATTATATAGAAAAGGCACAATGTCGACGTAAGTACAAGAAGACTGACTCTTCTTACTGTCTATGTTCTGAACCTTTCCTGTGACACTACTTATAGATTCCGATGCTGCTCTCCAGGATTACTGTATCCCTTGGACCTTCTTATTGACGAAGAAACACAGAAACTGCATCGGAATTAAATACAAAAGGCACAATGCCGACTTAAGTACAAGAAGACTGACTCTTCTTACTGACTATGTTTTGAACCATCCCTGTGACACTAGTTATAGATTCCGTTGCTTCACTCCAGGTTTACTGTATCCCTTGGTCCTTCTTATTGACGATGAAACACAGAAATTGCATCGGAATTAAATACTAATGGCACAATGCTTACTTAAGTACAAGAAGACTGACTCTCCTTACTGACTATGTTTTGAACCATTCCTGTGACACTAGTTATAATTTCCGATGCTTCACTTCAGGTTTACTGTATCCATTGGACCTTCTGATTGACGATGAAACACAGAAAATGCATCGGAATTAAATACAAATGCACAAAGCCGACTTAAGTACATGAAGAGCGACTCTTCCTACTGACTATGTTTTGAACCATTCCTGTGACACCCGTTATAGATTCCGATGTTTCACTTGAGGTTTACTGTATCCCTTGGACCATCTTATTGACGATGAAACACAGAAATTGCATCGGAATTAATACAAAAGGCACAATGCCGAATTAAGTACAAGAAGACTGACTCTTCTTACTGTCTATGTTTTGAACCATTCCTATAACACTAGTTATAGATTCCGCTGCTTCACTCCAGGTTTACTGTATCCCTTGGACCTTCTTATTGACGATGAAACACAGAAATTGCTTCGGAATTAAATAGAAAAGGCACTATGCCGTCTTAAGTACAAGAAGACTGACTCTTCTTACTGACTATGTTTTTAACGATTCCTGTGATACTAGTTACAGATCCCGATGCTTCACTTCAGGTTTTCTGTATCCCTTGGACATTCTCATTGACGATGAAACACAAAAATTGCATCGGAATTAAATACAAAATGCAAAATGCCGACTGAAGTACACGAAGACTGGCTCTTCTTACTGTCTATGATTTGAACCATTCCTGTGACACTAGTTACAGATTCCGATGCTTCACTCCAGGTTTACTGTATCCCTTGGACCTTCTTATTGACGATGAGACCCAGAAATTGCATCGTAATTAAATACAAATGCACAACGCCGACTTAGGTACAAGAAGACTAACTCTTCTTACTGACTATGTTTTGAACCATTCCTGTGACACTAGTTATGGATTCCGATGCTTCACTTCATGTTTACTGTATCCCTCTGACCTTCTTATTGACGATGAAACACAGAAATTGCATCGGAATTAAATACAAAAAGCACAATGCCGAATTAAGTTCAAGAAGACTGACTTTTTTTACTGTCTATTTTTGAACCAGTCCTGTGACACTAGTTATAGACTCCGATGCTTCACTCCAGGTTTACTGTATCCCTTGGACCGTCTTATAGACGAAGAAACACAGAAATTGCATCGGAATTAAATACAAAAGGCACAATGCCGACCTAAGTAAAAGAAGTCTGACTCTTCTTACTGTCTATGATTTGAACCATTCCTGTGACACTAGTTATAGATTCCGATGATTCACTCCAGGTTTACTGTATCGGTTGGACCTTCATATTGACGATGAAACACAGAAATTGCATCAGAATTAAATAGATAATGCACAATGATGACTTAAGTACAAGAATACTGACTAATCTTACTGACTATGTTTGAACCATTCCTGTGACACTAGTTATAGATTCCGATGCTTCACTCCAGGTTTGCTATATCCCTTGGACCTTCTTATTGACGATGAAACACAGAAATTGCATCGGAATTAAATAGAAAAGGCACAATGCCGACTTAAGTACAAGAAGACTGACTCTTCTTACTGACTATGATTTGAACCATTCCATTGACACTAGTTATAGATTCCGATGCCTCACTCCAGGTTTACTGTATCCATTGGACCTTCTTATTGACGATGAAACACAGAAATTGCACCGGAATTAAATAGAAAAGGCACAATGCCGACTTAAGTACAAGAAGGCTGACTCTTCTTACTGACTATGTTTTGAACCATTCCTGTGACACTAGTTATAGATCCGATGCTTCACTTCAGGTTTACTGTATACCTTGGACCTTCATATTGACGATGAAACACAGAAATTGCATCGGAATTAAATACAAAAGGCACAATGCCGACTTACGGACAAGAAGACTGACTCTTTTTACTGACTTAGTTTTGAACCATTCCTGTGACACTACTTATAGATTCCGATGCTTCACTTTAGGTTTATTGTATCCCTCTGACCTTCTTATTGACGATGAAAGACAGAAATTGATCGGAATTAAATAGAAAAGGCACAATGCCGACTTAAGTACATGAAGACTGACTCTTCTTACTGACTATGTTTTGAACCATGCCTGTGACACTAGTTATAGATTCCGATGCTTCACTCCAGGTTTACTGTATCACTTGGACCTTCGTATTGACGATGAAACACAGAAATTGCATCGGTATTAAAAACAAAAGGCACAATACCCACTTAAGTATAAGAAGACTGACTCTCCTTACTGACTATCGTTTGAAACCATTCCTGTGACACTAGTTATAAATTCCGATGCTTCACTTCAGGTTTACTGTATCCCTTGGACCTTCTTATTGACGATGAAACACAGAAAATGCATCGGAATTAAATACAAAAGGCACAATGCCGACTTAAGTACAAGAAGACTGACTCTCCTTACTGACTATGTTTCGAACCAGTCCTGTGACACTAGTTATAGACTCCGATGCTTCACTCCAGGTTTACTGTATCCCTTGGACCTTCTTATTGACGAAGATACACAGAAATTCCATCGGAATTAAATACAAAAGGCACAATGCCGACCTAAGTAAAAGAAGTCTGACTCTTCTTACTGTCTATGATTTTAACCATTCCTGTGACACTAGTTATAGATTCCGATGATTCACTCCAGGTTTACTGTATCGGTTGGACATTCATATTGACGATGAAACACAGAAAATGCATCAGAATTAAATAGAAAATGCATAATGATGACTTAAGTACAAGAAGACTTACTATTCTTACTGACTATGTTTGAACCATTCCTGTGACACTAGTTATAGATTCCGATGCTTCACTCAAGGTTTACTGTATCCCTTGGACCTTCTTATTGACGATGAAACACAGAAATTGCAGCGGAATTAATTACAAAAGGCACAATGCCGACTTAAGGACAAGAAGACTGACTCTTCTTACTGACTATGTTTTGAACCATTCCTGTGACACTAGTTATAGATTCCGATGCTTCACTTCAGGTTTATTGTATCCCTCTGACCTTCGTATTGACGATGAAACACAGAAATTGCATCGGAATTATATAGAAAAGGCACAATGTCGACGTAAGTACAAGAAGACTGACTCTTCTTACTGACTATGCTTTGAACCATTCCATTGACACTAGTTATAGATTCCGATGCTTCACTCCAGGTTTACTGTATCCCTTGGACCTTCTTATTGACGATGAAACACAGAAATTGCATCGGAATTAAATAGAAAAGGCACAATGCCGACTTAAGTACAAGAAGACTGACTCTTCTTACTGACTATGTTTTGAACCATTCCTGTGACACTAGTTATAGATCTGATGCTTCACTTCAGGTTTACTGTATACCTTGGACCTTCATATTGACGATGAAACACAGAAATTGCATCGGAATTAAATACAAAAGGCACAATGCCGACTTACAGACAAGAAGCTGACTCTTTTTACTGACTTTGTTTTAAACCATTCCTGTGACACTACCTATAGATTCCGATGCTTCACTTCAGAATTATTGTATCCCTCTGCCCTTCTTATTGACGATGAAAGACAGAAATTGATCGGAATTAAATAGAAAACGCACAATGCCGACTTAAGTACATGAAGACTGACTCTTCTTACTGACTATGTTTTGAACCATGCCTGTGACACTAGTTATAGATTCCGATGCTTCACTCCAGGTTTACTGTATCACTTGGACCTTCGTATTGACGATGAAACACAGAAATTGCATCGGTATTAAAAACAAAAGGCACAATGCCCACTTAAGTATAAGAAGACTTACTTTCCTTACTGACTATCGTTTGAACCATTCCTGTGACACTAGTTATAAATTCCGATGCTTCACTTCAGGTTTACTGTATCCCTTGGACCTTCATATTGACGATGAAACACAGAAAATGCATCGGAATTAAATACAAAAGGCACAATGCCGACTTAAGTACAAGAAGACTGACTCTCCTTACTGACTATGTTTCGAACCAGTCCTGTGACACTAGTTATAGACTCCGATCCTTCACTCCAGGTTTACTGTATCCCTTGACCTTCTTATTGACGAAGAAACACAGAAATTGCATCGGAATTAAATACAAAAGGCACAATGCCGACCTAAGTAAAAGAAGTCTGACTCTTCTTACTGTCTATGATTTGAACCATTCCTGTGACACTAGTTATAGATTCCGATGATTCACTCCAGGTTTACTGTATCGGTTGGACCTTCATATTGACGATGAAGCACAGAAATTGCGTCAGAATTAAATAGAAAATGCACAATGATGACTTAAGTACAATAAGACTGACTATTCTTACTGACTATGTTTGAACCATTCCTGTGACACTAGTTATAGATTCCGATGCTTCACTCAAGGTTTACTGTATCCCTTGGACCTTCTTATTGACGATGAAACACAGAAATTGCAGCGGAATTAATTACAAAAGGCACAATGCCGACTTAAGGACAAGACGACTGACTCTTCTTACTGACTATGTTTTGAACCATTCCTGTGACACTAGTTTTGGATTCCGATGCTTCACTTCAGGTTTATTGTATCCCTCTGACCTTCTTATTGACGATGAAACACAGAAATTGCATCGGAATTAAATAGAAAAGGCACAATGTCGACGTAAGTACATGAAGACTGACTCTTCTTACTGTCTATGTTTTGAACCATTCCTGTGACACTAGTTATAGATTCCGATGCTTCACTCCAGGTTTACTATATCCCTTGGACCTTCTTGTTGACGATGAAACACAGAAATTGCATCGGAATTAAATAGAAAAGGCACAATGCCGACTTAAGTACAAGAAGACTGACTCTTCTTACTGACTATGATTTGAACCATTCCATTGACACTAGTTATAGATTCCGATGCCTCACTCCAGGTTTACTGTATCCATTGGACCTTCTTATTGACGATGAAACAGAGAAATTGCACCGGAATTAAATAGAAAAGGCACAATGCCGACTTAAGTACAAGAAGACTGACTCTTCTTACTGACTATGTTTTGACCATTCCTGTGACACTAGTTATAGATCTGATGCTTCACTTCAGGTTTACTGTATACCTTGGACCTTCATATTGACGATGAAACACAGAAATTGCATCGGAATTAAATACAAAAGGCACAATGCCGACTTACGGACAAGAAGACTGACTCTTTTTACTGACTTAGTTTTGAACCATTCCTGTGACACTACTTATAGATTCCGATGCTTAACTTCAGGTTTATTGTATCCCTCTGACCTTCTTATTGACGATGAAACACAGAAATTGCATCGGTATTAAAAACAAAAGGCACAATACCCACTTAAGTATAAGAAGACTGACTCTCCTTACTGACTATCGTTTGAACTATTCCTGTGACACTAGTTATAAATTCCGATGCTTCACTTCAGGTTTACTGTATCCCTTGGACCTTCTTATTGACGATGAAACACAGAAAATGCATCGGAATTAAATACAAAAGGCACAATGCCGACTTAAGTACAAGAAGACTGACTCTTCTTACTGGCTATGTTTCGAACCAGTCCTGTGACACTAGTTATAGACTCAGATGCTTCACTCCAGGTTTACTGTATCCCTTGGACCTTCTTATTGACGAAGATACACAGAAATTGCATCGGAATTAAATACAAAAGGCACAATGCCGACCTTAGTAAAAGAAGTCTGACTCTTCTTACTGTCTATGATTTGAACCATTCCTGTGACACTAGTTATAGATTCCGATGCTTCACTCCAGGTTTACTGTATCGGTTGGACCTTCATATTGACGATGAAACACAGAAAATGCATCAGAATTAAATAGAAAATGCATAATGATGACTTAAGTACAAGAAGACTGACTATTCTTACTGACTATGTTTGAACCATTCCTGTGACACTAGTTATAGATTCCGATGCTTCACTCAAGGTTTACTGTATCCCTTGGACCTTCTTATTGACGATGAAACACAGAAATTGCAGCGGAATTAATTACAAAATGCACAATGCCGACTTAAGGACAAGAAGACTGACTCTTCTTACTGACTATATTTTGAACCATTCCTGTGACACTAGTTATAGATTCCGATGCTTCACTTCAGGTTTATTGTATCCCTCTGACCTTCGTATTGACGATGAAACACAGAAATTGCATCGGAATTATATAGAAAAACACACAATGTCGACGTAAGTACAAGAAGACTGACTCTTCTTACTGACTATGCTTTGAACCATTCCATTGACACTAGTTATAGATTCCGATGCTTCACTCCAGGTTTACTGTATCCCTTGGACCTTCTTATTGACGATGAAACACAGAAATTGCATCGGAATTGAATAGAAAAGGCACAATGCCGACTTAAGTACAAGAAGACTGACTCTTCTTACTGACTATGTTTTGAACCATTCCTGTGACACTAGTTATAGATCTGATGCTTCACTTCAGGTTTACTGTATACCTTGGACCTTCATATTGACGATGAAACACAGAAATTGCATCGGAATTAATTACAAAAGGCACAATGCCGACTTACAGACAAGAAGACTGACTCTTTTTACTGACTTTGTTTTGAACCATTCCTGTGACACTACTTATAGATTCCGATGCTTCACTTCAGAATTATTGTATCCCTCTGAGCTTCTTATTGACGATGAAAGACAGAAATTGATCGGAATTAAATAGAAAATGCACAATGCCGACTTAAGTACATGAAGACTGACTCTTCTTACTGACAATGTTTTGAACCATGCCTGTGACACTAGTTATAGATTCCGATGCTTCACTCCAGGTTTACTGTATCACTTGGACCTTCGTATTGACGATGAAACACTGAAATTGCATCGGTATTAAAAACAAAAGGCACAATGCCCACTTAAGTATAAGAAGACTTACTTTCCTTACTGACTATCGTTTGAACCATTCCTGTGACACTAGTTATAAATTCCGATGCTTCACTTCAGGTTTACTGTATCCCTTGGACCTTCATATTGACGATGAAACACAGAAAATGCATCGGAATTAAATACAAAAGGCACAATGCCGACTTAAGTACAAGAAGACTGACTCTCCTTACTGACTATGTTTCGAACCAGTCCTGTGACACTAGTTATAGACTCCGATCCTTCACTCCAGGTTTACTATATCCCTTGACCTTCTTATTGACGAAGAAACACAGAAATTGCATCGGAATTAAATACAAAAGGCACAATGCCGACCTAAGTAAAAGAAGTCTGACTCTCCTTACTGTCTATGATTTGAACCATTCCTGTGACACTAGTTATAGATTCCGATGCTTCACTCCAGGTTTACTGTATCGGTTGGACCTTCATATTGACTATGAAACACAGAAATTGCATCAGAATTAAATAGAAAATGCACAATGATGACTTAAGTACAATAAGACTGACTATTCTTACTGACTATGTTTGAACCATTCCTGTGACACTAGTTATAGATTCCGATGCTTCACTCAAGGTTTACTGTATCCCTTGGACCTTCTTATTGACGATGAAACACAGAAATTGCAGCGGAATTAATTACAAAAGGCACAATGCCGACTTAAGGACAAGACGACTGACTCTTCTTACTGACTATGTTTTGAACCATTCCTGTGACACTAGTTTTGGATTCCGATGCTTCACTTCAGGTTTATTGTATCCCTCTGACCTTCTTATTGACGATGAAACACAGAAATTGCATCGGAATTAAATAGAAAAGGCACAATGTCGACGTAAGTACAAGAAGACTGACTCTTCTTACTGTCAATGTTTTGAACCATTCCTGTGACACTAGTTATAGATTCCGATGCTTCACTCCAGGTTTACTATATCCCTTGGACCTTCTTATTGACGATGAAACACAGAAATTGCATCGGAATTAAATAGAAAAGGCACAATGCCGACTTCAGTACAAGAAGACTGACCCTTCTTACTGACTATGTGTAGAACCATTCCATTGACACTAGTTATAGATTCCGATGCTTCACTCCAGGTTCACTGTATCCCTTGGACCTTCTTATTGACGATGAAACACAGAAATTGCATCGGAATTAAATAGAAAAGGCACAATGCCGACTTAAGTCCAAGAGGACTGACTCTTCTTACTGACTATGTTTTGAACCATTCCTGTGACACTAGTTATAGATCCGATGCTTCACTTCAGGTTTACTGTATACCTTGGACCTTCTTATTGACGATGAAACACAGAAATTGCATCGGAATTAAATACAAAAGGCACAATGCCGACTTACGGACAAGAAGACTGACTCTTTTTACTGGCTTTGTTTTGAACCATTCCTGTGACACTAGTTATAGATTCCGATGCTTCACTTCAGGTTTATTGTATCCCTCTGACCTTCTTATTGACGATGAAAGACAGAAATTGATCGGAATTAAATAGAGAAGGCACAATGCCGATTTAAGTACATGAAGAATGACTCTTCTTACTGACGATGTTTTGTCCCATGCCTCTGACACTAATAATAGATTCCGGTGCTTCCCTCCAGGTTTACTGTATCACTTGGACCTTCGTATTGACGATGAAACACAGAAATTGCATCGGTATTAAATACAAAAGGCACAATGCCGACTTAAGTATAAGAAGACTGACTCTCCTCACTGACAATCGTTTGAATCATTCCTGTGACACTAGTTATTAATTCCGATGCTTCACTTCAGGTTTACTGTGTCCCTTGGACCTTCTTATTGACGATGAAACACAGAAAATGCATCGGAATTAAATACAAAAGGCACAATGCCGACTTAAGTACAAGAAGACTGACTCTCCTTACTGACTATGTTTCGAACCATTCCTGTGACACTAGTTATAGTTTCCGATGCTTCAATTCAGGTTTACTGTATCCCTTGGACCTTCTTATTGACGATGAAACACAGAAATTACATCGGAATTAAATACAAAAGGCACAATGCCGAATTAAGTTCAAGAAGACTGACTCATCTTACTGTCTACTTTTGAACCAGTCCTGTGACACTAGTTAAAGACTCTGATGCTTCACTCCAGGTTTACTGTATCCGTTCGACCTTCTTATTGACGATGAAACACAGAATTTGCACCGGAATTAAATACAAAAGGCACAATGCCGACTTAAGTAAAAGAAGTCTGACTCTTCTTACTGTCTAGGATTTGAACCATTCCTGTGACACTAGCTATAGATTCCGATGCTTCACTCCAGGATTACTGTATCCCTTGGACATTCATATTGACGATGAATCACAGAAATTGCCTCAGAATTAAATAGAAAATGCACAATGATGACTTAAGTACAATAAGACTGACTATTCTTACTAACTATGCTTTGAACCATTCCTGTGACACTAGTTGTAGATTCCGATGATTTCCTTCAGGATTACTGTATCCCTCTGACCTTCTTATTGACGACGAAACACAGAAATTGCATCGGAGTTAAATACAAAAGGCACAATGCCGACTTAAGTACAAGAAGACTGACTCTTCTTAATGTCTATGTTTTGAACTACTCCTGTGACCCTAGTTATAAATTCCGATGCTTCAATTCAGGTTTACTGTATCCCTTGGACCTTCTTATTGACGATGAAACACAGAAATTGCATCGGAATTAAATAGAAAAGGCACAATGCCGACTTAAGTACAAGAAGACTGACTCATCTTACTGACTATGTTTTGAACCATTCCATTGACACTAGTTATAGATTCCGATGCTTCACTCCAGGATTACTGTATCCCTTGGACATTCATATTGACGATGAATCACAGAAATTGCCTCAGAATTAAATAGAAAATGCACAATGATGACTTAAGTACAATAAGACTGACTCTTCTTACTGACTATGTTTTGAACCATTCCTGTGACACTAGTTATAGATCCGATGCTTCACTTCAGGTTTACTGCACACCTTGGACCTTCGTATTGACAATGAAACACAGAAATTGCATCGGAATTAGATACAAACGGCACAATGCCGACTTAAGTACAAGAAGACTGACTCTTCCTACTGTCTATGTTTTGAACCATTCCTGTGACACTAGTTATAGATTCCGATGCTTCACTTCAGGTTTATTGTATCCCTCTGACCTTCGTATTGACGATGAAACACAGAAATTGCATCGGAATTATATAGAAAAGGCACAATGTCGACGTAAGTACAAGAAGACTGACTCTTCTTACTGACTATGTTTTGAACCATGCCTGTGACACTAGTTATAGATTCCGATGCTTCACTCCAGGTTTACTGTATCACTTGGACCTTCGTATTGACGATGAAACACAGAAATTGCATCGGTATTAAAAACAAAAGGCACAATGCCCACTTAAGTATAAGAAGACTTACTTTCCTTACTGACTATCGTTTGAACCATTCCTGTGACACTAGTTATAAATTCCGATGCTTCACTTCAGGTTTACTGTATCCCTTGGACCTTCATATTGACAATGAAACACAGAAAATGCATCGGAATTAAATACAAAAGGCACAATGCCGACTTAAGTACAAGAAGACTGACTCTCCTTACTGACTATGTTTCGAACCAGTCCTGTGACACTAGTTATAGACTCCGATCCTTCACTCCAGGTTTACTGTATCCCTTGACCTTCTTATTGACGAAGAAACACAGAAATTGCATCGGAATTAAATACAAAAGGCACAATGCCGACCTAAGTAAAAGAAGTCTGACTCCTCTTACTGTCTATGATTTGAACCATTCCTGTGACACTAGTTATAGATTCCGATGCTTCACTCCAGGTTTACTGTATCGGTTGGACCTTCATATTGACGATGAAACACAGAAATTGCATCAGAATAAAATAGAAAATGCACAATGATGACTTAAGTACAATAAGACTGACTATTCTTACTGACTATGTTTGAACCATTCCTGTGACACTAGTTATAGATTCCGATGCTTCACTCAAGGTTTACTGTATCCCTTGGACCTTCTTATTGACGATGAAACACAGAAATAGCAGCGGAATTAATTACAAAAGGCACAATGCCGACTTAAGGACAAGACGACTGACTCTTCTTACTGACTATGTTTTGAACCATTCCTGTGACACTAGTTTTGGATTCCGATGCTTCACTTCAGGTTTATTGTATCCCTCTGACCTTCTTATTGACGATGAAACACAGAAATTGCATCGGAATTAAATAGAAAAGGCACAATGTCGACGTAAGTACAAGAAGACTGACTCTTCTTACTGTCTATGTTTTGAACCATTCCTGTGACACTAGTTATAAATTCCGATGCTTCACTTCAGGTTTACTGTATCCCTTGGACCTTCTTATTGACGACGAAATACAGAAATTGCATCGGAATTAAATAGAAAAGGCACAATGCCGTCTTAAGTACAAGAAGACTGACTCATCTTACTGACTATGTTTTGAACCATTCCATTGACACTAGTTATAGATTCCGATGCTTCACTCCATGTTTACTGTATCCCTTGGACCTTTTTATTGACTATGAAACACAGAAATTGCATCGGAATTAAATAGAAAAGGCGCAATGCTGACTTAAGTACAATAAGACTGACTCTTCTTACTGACTATGTTTTGAACCATTCCTGTGACACTAGTTATAGATCCGATGCTTCACTTCAGGTTTACTGCATACCTTGGACCTTCGTATTGACGATGAAACACAGAAATTGCATCGGAATTAGATACAAACGGCACAATGCCGACTTAAGTACAAGAAGACTGACTCTTCCTACTGTCTATGTTTTGAACCATTCCTGTGACACTAGTTATAGATTCCGATGCTTCACTTCAGGTTTACTGTATCCCTTGGACCTTCTTATTGACGATGAAACACAGAAAATGCATCGGAATTAAATACAAAAGGCACAATGCCGACTTATGTACATGAAGTCCGACTCTTCCTACTGACTATGCTTTGAAACATTCCTGTGACACCCGTTATAGATTCCGATGCTTCACTTGAGGTTTACTGTATCCCTTGGACCTTCTTATTTACGATGAAACACAGAAATTGCATCGGAATTAAATACAAAAGGCACAATGCCGAATTAAGTACAAGAACACTGACTCTTCTTATTGGCTATGTTTTGAACCATTCCTGTGACACTAGTTATAGATTCCGATGCTTCACTCCTGGTTTACTGTATCTCTGTGACCCTCTTATTGACGATGAAACACAGAAAATGCATCGGAATTAAATTCAAAAGGCACAATGCCGACTTAAGTACATGAAGACCGAATCCTCCTACTGACTATGTTTTGAACCATTCCTGTGACACTAGTTATAGATTCCGATGCTTCACTCCAGGTTTCCTGTATCCCTTGGACCTTCTTATTGACGATGAAACACAAAAATTGCATCGGAATTAAATACAAAAAGCACAATGCCGACTTAAGGGCAAGAAGACTGACTCTTCTTACTGACTTTGTTTTGAACCATTCCTGTGACACTAGTTATGGATTCCGATGCTTCACTTCAGGTTTATTGTATCCCTCTGACCTTCTTATTGACGATGAAACACAGAAATTGCATCGGAATTAAATAGAAAAGGCACAATGCCGACTTAAGTACAAGAAGACTGACTCTTCTTACTGACTACGTTTGAACCATTCCTGTGACACTAGTTATAGATTCCGATGCTTCACTTCAGGATTACTGTATCCCTCCGACCTTCTTATTGACGATGAAACACAGAAATTGCATCGGAATTAAATAGAAAAGGCACAATGCCGACTTAAGTACAAGAAGACTGACTCTTCTTACTGTCTATGTTTTGAACCATTCCTGTGACACTAGTAATAGATTCCGATGCTTCACTCAAGGTTTACTGTATCCCTTGGACCTTCTTTTTGACGATGAAACACAGAAATTGCAGCGGAATTAATTACAAAAGGCACAATGCCGACTTAAGGACAAGAAGACTGACTCTTCTTACTGACTATGTTTTGAACCATTCCTGTGACACTAGTTTTGGATTCCGATGCTTCACTTCAGGTTTACTGAATCCCTTGGAACATCATATTGACCATGAAACACAGAAAATGCATCGGAATTAAATACAAAAGGCACAGTGCAGAATTAAGTACAAGGAGACTGACACTTCTTACTGTCTATGTTTTGAACCATTCCTGTGACACTAGTTATAGTTTCCGATGCTTCACTCCAGGTTTACTGAATCCCTTGGACCTTCTTATTGATGATGAAACACAGGAATTTCATCGGAATTAAATACTTAAGGCACAATGCCGACATAAGGACAAGAAGACTGACTCTTCTTACTGACTATGTTTTGAACCATTCCTGTGACGCTAGTTTTGGATTCCGATGTTTCACTTCAGGTTTATTGTATCCCTCTGACCCTCTTATTGACGACGAAACACAGAAATTGCATCGGAATTTTATATAAAAGGCACAATGTCGACGTAAGTACAAGAAGACTGTCTCTTCTTACTGTGTATGTTTTGAACCATTCCTGTGACACTAGTTATAGATTCCGATGCTTCACTCCAGGTTTACTATATCCCTTGGACCATCTTATTCACGATGAAACACAGAAATTGCATCGGAATTAAAAAGAAAAGGCACAATGCCGACTTAAGTACAAGAAGACTGACTCTTCTTACTGTCTATGTTGTGAACCATTCCTGTGACACTAGTTATAGATCCGATGCTTCACTTCAGGTTTACTGTATACCTTGGACCTTCTTATTGACGATGAATTACAGAAATTGCATCGGAATTAAATACAAAAGGCACAATGCCGACTTAAGGACAAGAAGTCTGACTCTTCTTACTGACTTTGTTTTGAACCATTCCTGTGACATTAGTTATAGATTCCGATGCTACACTTCAGGTTTATTGTATCCTTCTGACCTTCTTATTGACGATGATACACAGAAATTGCATCGGAATTAAATAGAAAAGGCACAATGTCGACGTAAGTACAAGAAGACTGACTCTTCTTACCGTCTATGTTTCGAACCATTCCTGTGACACTAGTTATAGATTCCGATGCTTCACTCCAGGTTTACTATATCCCTTGGACCTTCTTATTAACGATGAAACACAGAAATTGCATCGGAATTAAATAGAAAAGGCACAATGCCGACTTATGTACAAGAAGACTGACTCTTCTTACTGACTATGTTTTGAACCATTCCATTGACACTCGTTATAGATTCCGATGCTTCACACCAGGTTTACTGTATCCCTTGGACCTTCTTATTGACGATGAAACACAGAAATTGCATCGGAATAAATACAAAAGGCACAATGCCGACTTAAGTACAAGAAGACTGACTCTTCTTACTGTCTATGATTTGAACCATACCATTGACACTAGTTATAGATTCCGATGCTGCACTCCAGGTTTACTGCATCGCTTGGACCTTCTTATTGACGATGAAACACAGAAATTGCATCGGAATTAAATACAAAATGCACAAAGCAGAATTAAGTACAAGAAGACTGACTCTTCTTACTGTCTATGTTTTGAACCATTCCTGTGACACTAGTTATAGATTCCGATGCTTCACTCCAGGTTTACTGTATCCCTTGGACCTTCTTATTGACGATGAAACACAGAAATTGCATCGGAATTATATACAAAAGGCACAATGCCGACTTAAGTACAAGAAGACTGACTCTTCTTACTGTGTATGATTTGAACCATTCCTGTGACACTAGTTATTGATTCCGATGCTTCACTCCAGGTTTACTATATCCCTTGGACCTTCTTATTGACGATGAAACACAGAAATTGCATCGGAATTAAAAAGAAAAGGCACAATGCCGACTTAAGTACAAGAAGACTGACTCTTCTTACTGTCTATGTTTTGAACCATTCCTGCGACACTAGTTATAGACCCGATGCTTCACTTCAGGTTTACTGTATCCCTTGGACCTTCATATTGACGATGAAACACAGAAAATGCATCGGAATTAAATACAAAAGGCACAATGCCGACTTAAGTACAAGAAGACTGACTCTCCTTACTGACTATGTTTCGAACCAGTACTCTGACACTAGTTATAGACTCCGATCCTTCACTCCAGGTTTACTGTATCCCTTGGACCTTCTTATTGACGAAGAAACACAGAAATTGCATCGGAATTAAATACAAAAGGCACAATGCCGACCTAAGTAAAAGAAGTCTGACTCTTCATACTGTCTATGATTTGAACCATTCCTGTGACACTAGTTATTGATTCCGATGCTTCACTCCAGGTTTACTGTATCGGTTGGACCTTCATATTGACGATGAAACACAGATATTGCATCAGAATTAAATAGAAAATGCACAATGATGACTTAAGTACAATAAGACTGACTATTCTTACTGACTATGATTGAACCATTCCTGTGACACTAGTTATAGATTCCGATGCTTCACTCAAGGTTTACTGTATCCCTTGGACCTTCTTATTGACGATGAAACACAGAAATTGCAGCGGAATTAATTACAAAAGGCACAATGCCGACTTAAGGACAAGACGACTGACTCTTCTTACTGACTATGTTTTGAACCATTCCTGTGACACTAGTTTTGGATTCCGATGCTTCACTTCAGGTTTATTGTATCCCTCTGACCTTCTTATTGACGATGAAACACAGAAATTGCATCGGAATTAAATAGAAAAGGCACAATGTCGACGTAAGTACATGAAGACTGACTCTTCTTACTGTCTATGTTTTGAACCATTCCTGTGACACTAGTTATAGATTCCGATGCTTCACTCCAGGTTTACTATATCCCTTGGACCTTCTTATTGACGATGAAACACAGATATTGCATCGGAATTAAATAGAAAAGGCACAATGCCGACTTCAGTACAAGAAGACTGACTCTTCTTACTGACTATGTTTTGAACCATTCCATTGACACTAGTTATAGATTCCGATGCTTCACTCCAGGTTTACTGTATCCCTTGGACCTTCTTATTGACGATGAAACACAGAAATTGCATCGGAATTAAATAGAAAAGGCACAATGCCGACTTAAGTCTAAGAAGACTGACTCTTCTTACTGACTATGTTTTGAACCATTCCATTGACACTAGTTATAGATTCCGATGCTTCACTCCAAGTTTACTGTATCCCTTGGACCTTCTTATTGACGATGAATCACAGAAATTGCCTCAGAATTAAATAGAAAATGCAGAATGATGACTTAAGTACAATAAGACTGACTATTCTTACTAACTATGCTTTGAACCATTCCTGTGACACTAGTTGTAGATTCCGATGATTTCCTTCAGGATTACTGTATCCCTCTGACCTTCTTATTGACGATGTAACACAGAAATTGCATCGGAGTTAAATACAAAAGGCACAATGCCGACTTAAGTGCAAGAAGACTGACTCTTCTTAATGTCTATGTGTTGAACTACTCCTGTGACACTAGTTATAAATTCCGATGCTTTACTTCAGGTTTACTGTATCCCTTGGACCTTCTTATTGACGACGAAATACAGAAATTGCATCGGAATTAAATACAAAAGGCACAAAGCAGAATTAAGTACAAGAAGACTGACTCTTCTTACTGTCTATGTTTTGAACCATACCTGTGACACTAGTTATAGAATCCGATGCTTCACTCCAGGTTTACTATATCCCTTGGACCTTCTTATTGACGATGAAACACAGAAATTGCATCGGAATTAAATAGAAAAGGCACAATGCCGACTTAAGTACAAGAAGACTGACTCATCTTACTGACTATGTTTTGAACCATTCCTGTGACACTAGTTATAGATCCGATGCTTCACTTCAGGTTTACTGCATACCTTGGACCTTCGTATTCACGATGAAACACAGAAATTGCATTGGAATTAGATACAAACGGCACAATGCCGACTTAAGTACAAGAAGACTGACTCTTCCTACTGTCTATGTTTTGAACCATTCCTGTGACACTAGTTATAGATTCCGATGCTTCACTTCAGGTTTACTGTATCCCTTGGACCTTCTTATTGACGATGAAACACAGAAAATGCATCGGAATTAAATACAAAAGGCACACTGCCGACTTATGTACATGAAGTCCGACTTTTCCTGCTGACTATGCTTTGAAACATTCCTGTGACACCCGTTATAGATTCCGATGCTTCACTTGAGGTTTACTGTATCCCTTGGACCTTCTTATTGAAGATGAAACACAGAAATTGCATCGGAATGAAATACAAAAGGCACAATGCCGAATTAAGTACAAGAACACTGACTCTTCTTATTGGCTATGTTTTGAACCATTCCTGTGACACTAGTTATAGATTCCGATGCTTCACTCCTGGTTTACTGTATCTCTTGGACCCTCTTATTGACGATGAAACACAGAAAATGCATCGGAATTAAATACAAAAGGCACAATTCCGACTTAAGTACATGAAGACCGAATCCTCCTACTGACTATGTTTTGAACCATTCCTGTGACACTAGTTATAGATTCCGATGCTTCACTCCAGGTTTACTGTTTCCCTTGGACCTTCTTATTGACGATGAAACACAAAAATTGCATCGGAATTAGATACAAAAGGCAAAATGCCGACTGAAGTACACGAAGATTGACTCTTCTTACTGACTATGATATGAACCATTCCTGTGACACTAGTTACGGATTCCGATGCTTCACTCCAGGATTACTGTATCCCTTGGACCTTCTTATTGACGATGAAACACAGAAATTGCATCGGAATTAAATACAAAAGGCACAATGCCGACTTAAGTACAAGAAGACAAACTCTTCTTACTGACTATGATTTGAACCATTCCTGTGACACTAGTTATGGATTCCGATGCTTCACTTCAGGTTTACTGTATCCCTCTGACCTTCTTATTGACGATGAAACACAGAAATTGCATCGGAATTAAATACAAAAGGCACAATGCCGAATTAAGTTCAAGAAGTCTGGCTCTTCTTACTGTCTATTTTTGAACCAGACCTGTGACACTAGTTATAGACTCCGATGATTCACTCTAGGTTCACTGTATCCCTTGGTCCTTCTTATTGACGATGACACACAGAAATTGCATCGGAATTAAATAGAGAAGGCACAATGCCGACTCAAGTACAAGAAGACTGGCTCTTCTTACTGACTATGTTTTGAACCATTCCTGTGACACCAGTTATAAATTCCGATGCTTCACTTCAGGTTTACTGTATCCCTTGGAACATCATATTGACCATGAAACACAGAAAATGCATCGGAATTAAATACAAAAGGCACAGTGCAGAATTAAGTACAAGGAGACTGACACTTCTTACTGTCTATGTTTTGAACCATTCCTGTGACACTAGTTATAGTTTCCGATGCTTCACTCCAGGTTTACTGAATCCATTGGACCTTCTTATTGATGATGAAACACAGAAATTTCATCGGAATTAAATACTAAAGGCACAATGCCGACATAAGGACAAGAAGACTGACTCATCTTACTGACTATGTTTCGAACCATTCCTGTGACACTAGCTATAGATTCCGATGCTTCACTTCAGGTTTACTGTACCCCTCTGACCTTCTTATTGACGATGAAACACAGAAATTGCATCGGAATTAAATACAAAAGGCACAATGCCGACTTAAGGGCAAGAAGACTGACTCTTCTTACTGACTTTGTTTTGAACCATTCCTGTGACACTAGTTATGGATTCCGATGCTTCACTTCAGGTTTATTGTATCCCTCCGACCTTCTTATTGACGATGAAACACAGAAATTGCATCGGAATTAAATAGAAAAGGCACAATGCCGACTTAAGTACAAGAAGACTGACTCTTCTTACTGTCTATGTTTTGAACCATCCCTGTGACACTAGTAATAGATTCCGATGCTTCACTCCAGGTTTACTGTATCCCTTGGTCCTTCTTATTGACGATGAAACACAGAAATTGCATCGGAATTAAATACTAAAGGCACAATGCTTACTTAAGTACAAGAAGACTGACTCTCCTTACTGACTATGTTTTGAACCATTCCTGTGACACTAGTTATGAATTCCGATGCTTCACTCAAGGTTTACTGTATCCCTTGGACCTTCTTATTGACGATGAAATACAGAAATTGCAGCGGAATTAATTACAAAAGGCACAATGCCGACTTAAGGACAAGAAGACTGACTCTTCTTACTGACTATGTTTGAACCATTCCTGTGACACTAGTTTTAGATTCCGGTGCTTCACTTCAGGTTTACTGTATCCCTTGGAACATCATATTGACCATGAAACACAGAAAATGCATCGGAATTAAATACAAAAGGCACAGTGCAGAATTAAGTACAAGGAGACTGACACTTCTTACTGTCTATGTTTTGAACCATTCCTGAGACACTAGTTATAGTTTCCGATGCTTCACTCCAGGTTTACTGAATCCCTTGGACCTTCTTATTGATGATGAAACACAGAAATTTCATCGGAATTAAATACAAAAGGCACAATGCCGACTTAAGGACAAGAAGACTGACTCATCTTACTGACTATGTTTTGAACCATTCCTGTGACACTAGCTATAGATTCCGATGTTTCACTTCAGGTTTACTGTACCCCTCTGACCTTCTTATTGACGATGAAACACAGAAATTGCATCGGAATTAAATACAAAAGGCACAATGCCGACTTAAGTACAAGAAGACTGACTCTTCTTACTGTCTATGATTTGAACCATTCCATTGACACTAGTTATAGATTCCGATGCTTCACTCCAGGTTCACTGTATCGCTTGGACCTTCTTATTGACGATGAAACACAGAAATTGCATCGGAATTAAATACAAAATGCACAAAGCAGAATTAAGTACAAGAAGACTGACTCTTCTTACTGTCTATGTTTTGAACAATTCCTGTGACACTAGTTATAGATTCCGATACTTCACTCCAGGTTTACTGTATCCCTTGGACCTTCTTATTGACGATGAAAAACAGAAAATGCATCGGAATTAAATACAAAAGCACAAAGCCGACTTAAGTACATGAAGACCGACTCTTCCTACTGACTATGTTTTGAACCATTCCTGTTACACCCGTTATAGTTTCCGATGCTTCACTTGAGGTTTACTGTATCCCTTGGACCTTCTTATTGACGATGAAACACAGGAATTGCATCGGAATTAAATACAAAAGGCACAATGCCGAATTAAGTACAAGAAGACTGACTCTTCTTACTGTCTATGTTTTGAACCATTCCTATGACACTAGTTATAGATTCCGATGCTTCACTCCAGGTTTACTGTATTCCTTGGACCTTCTTATTGGCAATGAAACACAGAAATTGCATCGGAATTAAATACAAAAGGCACAATGCCGACTTAAGGACAAGAAGACTGCTCTTCTTACTGACTATGTTTTGAACCATTCCTGTGACACTAGCTATAGATTCCGATGCTTCACTTCAGGTTCACTGTATCCCTCTGACCTTCTTATTGACGATGAAACACAGAAATTGCATCGGAATTAAATACAAAAGGCACAATGCCGACTTCAGTACAAGAAGACTGACTCTTCTTACTGACTATGTTTGAACCATTCCTGTGACACTAGTTATAGATTCCGATGCTTCACTCAAGGTTTACTGTATCCCTTGGACCTTCTTATTGACGATGAAGCACAGAAATTGCAGCGGAATTAATTACAAAAGGCACAATGCCGACTTAAGGACAAGACTGACTCTTCTTACTGACTATGTTTTGAACCATTCCATTGACACTCGTTATAGATTCCGATGCTTCACACCAGGTTTACTGTATCCCTTGGACCTTCATATTGACGATGAAACACAGAAATTGCATCGGAATTAAATACAAAAGGCACAATGCCGACTTAAGTACAAGAAGACTGACTCTTCTTACTGTCTATGATTTGAACCATACCATTGACACTAGTTATAGATTCCGATGCTTCACTCCAGGTTTACTGCATCGCTTGGACCTTCTTATTGACGATGAAACACAGAAATTGCATCGGAATTAAATACAAAATGCACAAAGCAGAATTAAGTACAAGAAGACTGACTCTTCTTACTGTCTATGCTTTGAACCATTCCTGTGACACTAGTTATAGATTCCGATGCTTCACTCCAGGTTTACTGTATCCCTTGGACCTTCTTATTGACGATGAAACACAGAAATTGCATCGGAATGAAATGCAAAAGGCACAATGCCGACTTAAGTACAAGAAGACTAACACTCCTTACTGACTATGTTTGAACCATTCCTGTGACAGTAGTTATAAACTCCGATGCTTCACTTCAGGTTAACTGTATCGCTTGGACCTTCGTATTGACGATGAAACACAGAAATTGCATCGGAATTAAATACAAAAGGCACAATGCCAAATTAAGCTCAATAAGACTGACTCTTCTTACTGTCTATTTTTGAACCAGTCCTGTGACACTAGTTATAGACTCCGATGCTTCACTCTAGGTTTACTGTATCCCTTGGACCTTCTTATTGACGATGAAACACAGAAATTGCATCGGAATTAAATACAAAAGGCACAATGCCGACTTAAGTACAAGAAGACTAACACTCCTTACTGACTATGTTTGAACCATTCCTGTGACACTAGTTATAAACTCCGACGCTTCACTTCAGGTTAACTGTATCGCTTGGACCTTCGTATTGACGATGAAACACAGAAATTGCATCGGAATTAAATACAAAATGCACAAAGCAGAATTAGGTACAAGAAGACTGACTCTTCTTACTGTCTATGTTTTGAACCATTCCTATGACACTAGTTATAGATTCCGATGCTTCACTCCAGGTTTACTGTATCCCTTGGACCTTCTTATTGACGATGAAACACAGAAATTGCATCGGAATTAAATACAAAAGGCACAATGCCGACTTAAGGACAAGAAGACTGACTCTTCTTACTGACTATGTTTTGAACCATTCCTGTGACACTAGCTATAGATTCCGATGCTTCACTTCAGGTTCACTGTATCCCTCTCACCTTCTTATTGACGATGAAACACAGAAATTGCATCGGAATTAAATACAAAAGGCACAATGCCGACTTAAGTACAAGAAGATTGACTCTCCTTACTGTGTATGATTAGAACCATTCCTGTAACACTAGTTATAGATTCCGATGCTTCACTCCAGGTTTACTATATCCCTTGGACCTTCTTATTGACGATGAAACACAGAAATTGCATCGGAATTAAAAAGAAAAGGCACAATGCCGACTTAAGTACAAGAAGACTGACTCTTCTTACTGTCTATGTTTTGAACCATTCCTGCGACACTAGTTATAGATCCGATGCTTCACTTCAGGTTTACTGTATACCTTGGACCGTCTTATTGACGATGAATTACAGAAATTGCATCGGAATTAAATACAAAAGGCACAATGCCGACTTAAGTACAAGAAGACTAACACTCCTTACTGACTATGTTTGAACCATACCATTGACACTAGTTATAGATTCCGATGCTTCACTCCAGGTTCACTGTATCGCTTGGACCTTCTTATTGACGATGAAACACAGAAATTGCATCGGAATTAAATACAAAATGCACAAAGCAGAATTAAGTACAAGAAGACTGACTCTTCTTACTGTCTATGTTTTGAACAATTCCTGTGACACTAGTTATAGATTCCGATACTTCACTCCAGGTTTACTGTATCCCTTGGACCTTCTTATTGACGATGAAAAACAGAAAATGCATCGGAATTAAATACAAAAGCACAAAGCCGACTTAAGTACATGAAGACCGACTCTTCCTACTGACTATGTTTTGAACCATTCCTGTTACACCCGTTATAGTTTCCGATGCTTCACTTGAGGTTTACTGTATCCCTTGGACCTTCTTATTGACGATGAAACACAGGAATTGCATCGGAATTAAATACAAAAGGCACAATGCCGAATTAAGTACAAGAAGACTGACTCTTCTTACTGTCTATGTTTTGAACCATTCCTATGACACTAGTTATAGATTCCGATGCTTCACTCCAGGTTTACTGTATTCCTTGGACCTTCTTATTGGCAATGAAACACAGAAATTGCATCGGAATTAAATACAAAAGGCACAATGCCGACTTAAGGACAAGAAGACTGCTCTTCTTACTGACTATGTTTTGAACCATTCCTGTGACACTAGCTATAGATTCCGATGCTTCACTTCAGGTTCACTGTATCCCTCTGACCTTCTTATTGACGATGAAACACAGAAATTGCATCGGAATTAAATACAAAAGGCACAATGCCGACTTCAGTACAAGAAGACTGACTCTTCTTACTGACTATGTTTGAACCATTCCTGTGACACTAGTTATAGATTCCGATGCTTCACTCAAGGTTTACTGTATCCCTTGGACCTTCTTATTGACGATGAAACACAGAAATTGCAGCGGAATTAATTACAAAAGGCACAATGCCGACTTAAGGACAAGAAGACTGACTCTTCTTACTGACTATGTTTTGAACCATTCCTGTGACGCTAGTTTTGGATTCCGATGCTTCACTTCAGGTTTATTGTATCCCTCTGACCCTCTTATTGACGATGAAACACAGAAATTGCATCGGAATTATATAGAAAAGGCACAATGTCGTCGTAAGTACAAGAAGACTGACTCTTCTTACTGTGTATGTTTTGAACCATTCCTGTGACACTAGTTATTGATTCCGATGCTTCACTCCAGGTTTACTATATCCCTTGGACCATCTTATTGACGATGAAACACAGAAATTGCATCGGAATTAAATAGAAAAGGCACAATGCCGACTTATGTACAAGAAGACTGACTCTTCTTACTGACTATGTTTTGAACCATTCCATTGACACTCGTTATAGATTCCGATGCTTCACACCAGGTTTACTGTATCCCTTGGACCTTCATATTGACGATGAAACACAGAAATTGCATCGGAATTAAATACAAAAGGCACAATGCCGACTTAAGTACAAGAAGACTGACTCTTCTTACTGTCTATGATTTGAACCATACCATTGACACTAGTTATAGATTCCGATGCTTCACTCCAGGTTTACTGCATCGCTTGGACCTTCTTATTGACGATGAAACACAGAAATTGCATCGGAATTAAATACAAAATGCACAAAGCAGAATTAAGTACAAGAAGACTGACTCTTCTTACTGTCTATGCTTTGAACCATTCCTGTGACACTAGTTATAGATTCCGATGCTTCACTCCAGGTTTACTGTATCCCTTGGACCTTCTTATTGACGATGAAACACAGAAATTGCATCGGAATGAAATGCAAAAGGCACAATGCCGACTTAAGTACAAGAAGACTAACACTCCTTACTGACTATGTTTGAACCATTCCTGTGACAGTAGTTATAAACTCCGATGCTTCACTTCAGGTTGACTGTATCGCTTGGACCTTCGTATTGACGATGAAACACAGAAATTGCAACGGAATTAAATACAAAAGGCACAATGCCAAATTAAGCTCAATAAGACTGACTCTTCTTACTGTCTATTTTTGAACCAGTCCTGTGACACTAGTTATAGACTCCGATGCTTCACTCTAGGTTTACTGTATCCCTTGGACCTTCTTATTGACGATGAAACACAGAAATTGCATCGGAATGAAATGCAAAAGGCACAATGCCGACTTAAGTACAAGAAGACTAACACTCCTTACTGACTATGTTTGAACCATTCCTGTGACAGTAGTTATAAACTCCGATGCTTCACTTCAGGTTAACTGTATCGCTTGGACCTTCGTATTGACGATGAAACACAGAAATTGCATCGGAATTAAATACAAAATGCACAAAGCAGAATTAGGTACAAGAAGACTGACTCTTCTTACTGTCTATGTTTTGAACCATTCCTATGACACTAGTTATAGATTCCGATGCTTCACTCCAGGTTTACTGTATCCCTTGGACCTTCTTAATGACGATGAAACACAGAAATTGCATCGGAATTAAATACAAAAGGCACAATGCCGACTTAAGGACAAGAAGACTGACTCTTCTTACTGACTATGTTTTGAACCATTCCTGTGACACTAGCTATAGATTCCGATGCTTCACTTCAGGTTCACTGTATCCCTCTCACCTTCTTATTGACGATGAAACACAGAAATTGCATCGGAATTAAATACAAAAGGCACAATGCCGACTTAAGTACAAGAAGATTGACTCTCCTTACTGTGTATGATTAGAACCATTCCTGTAACACTAGTTATAGATTCCGATGCTTCACTCCAGGTTTACTATATCCCTTGGACCTTCTTATTGACGATGAAACACAGAAATTGCATCGGAATTAAAAAGAAAAGGCACAATGCCGACTTAAGTACAAGAAGACTGACTCTTCTTACTGTCTATGTTTTGAACCATTCCTGCGACACTAGTTATAGATCCGATGCTTCACTTCAGGTTTACTGTATACCTTGGACCGTCTTATTGACGATGAATTACAGAAATTGCATCGGAATTAAATACAAAAGGCACAATGCCGACTTAAGTACAAGAAGACTAACACTCCTTACTGACTATGTTTGAACCATACCATTGACACTAGTTATAGATTCCGATGCTTCACTCCAGGTTTACTGTATCGCTTGGACCTTCGTATTGACGATAAAACACAGAAATTGCATCGGAATTAAATACAAAATGCACAAAGCAGAATTAGGTACAAGAAGACTGACTCTTCTTACTGTCTATGTTTTGAACCATTCCTATGACACTAGTTATAGATTCCGATGCTTCACTCCAGGTTTACTGTATCCCTTGGACCTTCTTATTGACGATGAAACACAGAAATTGCATCGGAATTAAATACAAAAGGCACAATGCCGACTTAAGGACAAGAAGACTGACTCTTCTTACTGACTATGTTTTGAACCATTCCTGTGACACTAGCTATAGATTCCGATGCTTCACTTCAGGTTCACTGTATCCCTCTCACCTTCTTATTGACGATGAATCACAGAAATTGCATCGGAATTAAATACAAAAGGCACAATGCCGACTTAAGTACAAGAAGATTGACTCTCCTTACTGTGTATGATTAGAACCATTCCTGTAACACTAGTTATAGATTCCGATGCTTCACTCCAGGTTTACTATATCCCTTGGACCTTCTTATTGACGATGAAACACAGAAATTGCATCGGAATTAAAAAGAAAAGCCACAATGCCGACTTAAGTACAAGAAGACTGACTCTTCTTACTGTCTATGTTTTGAACCATTCCTGCGACACTAGTTATAGATCCGATGCTTCACTTAAGGTTTACTGTATACCTTGGACCTTCTTATTGACGATGAATTACAGAAATTGCATCGGAATTAAATACAAAAGGCACAATGCCGACTAAAGGACAAGAACTCTGACTTTTCTTACTGACTTTGTTTTGAACCATTCCTGTGACACTAGTTATAGATTCCGATGCTTCACTTCAGGTTTATTGTAGCCTTCTGACCTTCTTATTGACGATGAAACACAGAAATTGCATCGGAATTAAATAGAAAAGGCACAATGTCGACGTAAGTACAAGAAGACTGACTCTTCTTACTGTCTATGTTTGAACCATTCCTGTCACACTAGTTATAGATTCCGATGCTTCACTCCAGGTTTACTAAATCCCTAGGACCTTCTTATTAACGATGAAACACAGAAATTGCATCGGAATTAGATAGAAAAGGCACAATGTCGACTTATGTACAAGAAGACTGACTCTTCTTACTGACTATGTTTTGAACCATTCCATTGACACTCGTTATAGATTCCGATGCTTCACACCAGCTTTACTGTATCCCTTGGACCTTCTTATTGACGATGGAACACAGAAATTGCATCGGAATTAAATACAAAAGGCAAAATGCCGACTTAAGTACAAGAAGACTGACTCTTCTTACTGTCCATGATTTGAACCATACCATTGACACTAGTTATAGATTCCGATGATTCACTCCAGGTTTACTGCATCGCTTGGACCTTCTTATTGACGATGAAACACAGAAATTGCATCGGAATTAAATACAAAATGCACAAAGCAGAATTAAGTACAAGAAGACTGACTCTTCTTACTGTCTATGTTTTGAACCATTCCTGTGACACTAGTTATAGATTCCGATGCTTCACTCCAGGTTTACTGTATCCCTTGGACCTTCTTATTGACGATGAAACACAGAAATTGCATCGGAATGAAATGCAAAAGGCACAATGCCGACTTAAGTACAGGAAGACTAACACTCCTTACTGACTATGTTTGAACCATTCCTGTGACAGTAGTTATAAACTCCGATGCTTCACTTCAGGTTAACTGTATCGCTTGGAAATTCATATTGACGATGAAACACAGAAATTGCATCGGAATTAAATACAAAAGACACAATGCCGAATTAAGCTCAAGAAGACTGACTCTTCTTGCTGTCTATTTTTGAACCAGTCCTGTGACACTAGTTATAGACTCCGATGCTTCACTCTAGGTTTACTGTATCCCTTGGACCTTCTTATTGACGATGAAACACAGAAATTGCATCGGAATTAAATACAAAAGGCACAATGCCGACTTAAGTACAAGAAGACTAACACTCCTTACTGACTATGTTGGAACCATTCCTGTGACACTAGTTATAAACTCCGATGCTTCACTTCAGGTTAACTGTATCGCTTGGACCTTCGTATTGACGATGAAACACAGAAATTGCATCGGAATTAAATACAAAATGCACAAAGCAGAATTAGGTACAAGAAGACTGACTCTTCTTACTGTCTATGTTTTGAACCATTCCTGTGACACTAGTTATAGATTCTGATGCTTCACTCCAGGTTTACTGTATCCCTTGGACCTTCTTATTGACGATGAAACACAGAAATTGCATCGGAATTAAATAGAAAAGGCACAATGCCGACTTAAGTACAAGAAGACTGATTCTTCTTACTGACTATGTTTTGAACCATTGCTGTGACACTAGTTATAGATTCTGATGCTTCACTTCAGGTTTACTGTATCCCTTGGACCTTCTTATTGACGATGAAAAACAGAAAATGCATCGGAATTAAATACAAAAGCACAAAGCCGACTTAAGTACACGAAGACCGACTCTTGCTACTGACTATGTTTTGAACCATTCCTGTTACACCCGTTATAGTTTCCGATGCTTCACTTGAGGTTTACTGTATCCCTTGGACCTTCTTATTGACGATGAAACACAGGAATTGCATCGGAATTAAATACAAAAGGCACAATGCCGAATTAAGTACAAGAAGACTGACTCTTCTTACTGTCTATGACTTGAACCA
Organism: Schistocerca piceifrons; assembly: GCF_021461385.2. NCBI lineage: Eukaryota > Metazoa > Arthropoda > Insecta > Orthoptera > Acrididae > Schistocerca > Schistocerca piceifrons. Next base: position 58,634 of record NW_025727372.1, read on the forward strand.
TTCCTATGACACTAGTTATAGATTCCGATGCTTCACTCCAGGTTTACTGTATCCCTTGGACCTTCTTATTGACGATGAAACACAGAAATTGCATCGGAATTAAATACAAAAGGCACAATGCCGACTTAAGGACAAGAAGACTGACTCTTCTTACTCACTATGTTTGAACCATTCCTGTGACACTAGTTACAGATTCCGGTGCTTCACTCAAGATTTACTGTATCCCTTGGACCTTCTTATTGACGATGAAACACAGAAATTGCAGCGGAATTAATTACAAAAGGCACAATGCCGACTTAAGGACAAGAAGACTGACTCTTCTTACTGACTATGTTTTGAACCATTCCTGTGACACTAGTTTTGGATTCCGATGCTTCACTTCAGGTTTATTGAATCCCTCTGACCGTCTTATTGACGATGAAACACAGAAATTGCATCGGAATTATATAGAAAAGGCACAATGTCGACGTAAGTACAAGAAGACTGACTCTTCTTACTGTGTATGATTTGAACCATTCCTGTGACACTAGTTATAGATTCCGATGCTTCACTTCAGGTTTATTGTATCCTTCTGACCTTCTTATTGACGATGAAACACAGAAATTGCATCGGAATTAAATAGAAAAGTCACAATGTCGACGTAAGTACAAGAAGACTGACTCTTCTTACTGTCTATGTTCTGAACCATTCCTGTGACACTAGTTATAGATTCCGATGCTTCACTCCAGGTTTACTATATCCCTCGGACCTTCTTATTAACGATGAAACACAGAAATTGCATCGGAATTAAATAGAAAAGGCACTATGGCGATTTATGTACAAGAAGACTGACCCTTCTTACTGACTATGTTTTGAACCATTCCATTGACACTCGTTAAAGATTCCGATTCTTCACACCAGGTTTACTGTATCCCTTGGACCTTCTTATTGACGATGAAACACAGAAATTGCATCGGAATTAAATACAAAAGGCACAATGCCGACTTAAGTACAAGAAGACTGACTCTTCTTACTGTCTATGATTTGAACCATACCATTGACACTAGTTATAGATTCCGATGCTTCACTCCAGGTTTACTGTATCGCTTGGACCTTCTTATTGACGATGAAACACAGAAATTGCATCGGAATTAAATACAAAATGCACAAAGCAGAATTAAGTACAAGATGACTGACTCTTCTTACTGTCTATGTTTTGAACCATTCCTGTGACACTAGTTATAGATTCCGATGCTTCACTCCAGGTTTACTGTATCCCTTGGACCTTCTTATTGACGATGAAATACAGAAATTGCATCGGAATGGAATGCAAAAAGCACAATGCCGACTTAAGTACAAGAAGACAAACACTCCTTACTGACTATGTTTGAACCATTACTGTGACAGTAGTTATAAACTCCGATGCTTCACTTCAGGTTAACTGTATCGCTTGGACCTTCGTATTGACGATGAAACACAGAAATTGCATCGGAATTAAATACAAAACGCACAATGCCGAATTAAGCTCAAGAAGACTGACTCTTCTTACTGTCTATCTTTGAACCAGTCCTGTGACACTAGTTATAGACTCCGATGCTTCACTCTAGGTTTACTGTATCCCTTGGACCTTCTTATTGACGATGAATCACAGAAATTGCATCGGAATTAAATGGAAAAGCACAATGCCGACTTAAGTACAAGAAGACTGACTCTTCTTACTGACTATGTTTGAACCATTCCTGTGACACTAGTTATAGATTCCGATGCTTCACTTCAGGTTTACTGTATCCCTTGGACCTTCTTATTGACGATGAAAAACAGAAAATGCATCGGAATTAAATACAAAAGCACAAAGCCGACTTAAGTACATGAAGACCGACTCTTCCTACTGACTATGTTTTGAACCATTCCTGTTACACCCGTTATAGTTTCCGATGCTTCACTTCAGGTTCACTGTATCCCTCTCACCTTCTTATTGACGATGAATCACAGAAATTGCATCGGAATTAAATACAAAAGGCACAATGCCGACTTAAGTACAAGAAGATTGACTCTCCTTACTGTGTATGATTAGAACCATTCCTGTAACACTAGTTATAGATTCCGATGCTTCACTCCAGGTTTACTATATCCCTTGGACCTTCTTATTGACGATGAAACACAGAAATTGCATCGGAATTAAAAAGAAAAGCCACAATGCCGACTTAAGTACAAGAAGACTGACTCTTCTTACTGTCTATGTTTTGAACCATTCCTGCGACACTAGTTATAGATCCGATGCTTCACTTCAGGTTTACTGTATACCTTGGACCTTCTTATTGACGATGAATTACAGAAATTGCATCGGAATTAAATACAAAAGGCACAATGCCGACTAAAGGACAAGAACTCTGACTTTTCTTACTGACTTTGTTTTGAACCATTCCTGTGACACTAGTTATAGATTCCGATGCTTCACTTCAGGTTTATTGTATCCTTCTGACCTTCTTATTGACGATGAAACACAGAAATTGCATCGGAATTAAATAGAAAAGGCACAATGTCGACGTAAGTACAAGAAGACTGACTCTTCTTACTGTCTATGTTTGAACCATTCCTGTCACACTAGTTATAGATTCCGATGCTTCACTCCAGGTTTACTAAATCCCTAGGACCTTCTTATTAACGATGAAACACAGAAATTGCATCGGAATTAGATAGAAAAGGCACAATGTCGACTTATGTACAAGAAGACTGACTCTTCTTACTGACTATGTTTTGAACCATTCCATTGACACTCGTTATAGATTCCGATGCTTCACACCAGCTTTACTGTATCCCTTGGACCTTCTTATTGACGATGGAACACAGAAATTGCATCGGAATTAAATACAAAAGGCAAAATGCCGACTTAAGTACAAGAAGACTGACTCTTCTTACTGTCCATGATTTGAACCATACCATTGACACTAGTTATAGATTCCGATGCTTCACTCCAGGTTTACTGCATCGCTTGGACCTTCTTATTGACGATGAAACACAGAAATTGCATCGGAATTAAATACAAAATGCACAAAGCAGAATTAAGTACAAGAAGACTGACTCTTCTTACTGTCTATGTTTTGAACCATTCCTGTGACACTAGTTATAGATTCCGATGCTTCACTCCAGGTTTACTGTATCCCTTGGACCTTCTTATTGACGATGAAACACAGAAATTGCATCGGAATGAAATGCAAAAGGCACAATGCCGACTTAAGTACAGGAAGACTAACACTCCTTACTGACTATGTTTGAACCATTCCTGTGACAGTAGTTATAAACTCCGATGCTTCACTTCAGGTTAACTGTATCGCTTGGACCTTCGTATTGACGATGAAACACAGAAATTGCATCGGAATTAAATACAAAAGACACAATGCCGAATTAAGCTCAAGAAGACTGACTCTTCTTGCTGTCTATTTTTGAACCAGTCCTGTGACACTAGTTATAGACTCCGATGCTTCACTCTAGGTTTACTGTATCCCTTGGACCTTCTTATTGACGATGAAACACAGAAATTGCATCGGAATTAAATACAAAAGGCACAATGCCGACTTAAGTACAAGAAGACTAACACTCCTTACTGACTATGTTGGAACCATTCCTGTGACACTAGTTATAAACTCCGATGCTTCACTTCAGGTTAACTGTATCGCTTGGACCTTCGTATTGACGATGAAACACAGAAATTGCATCGGAATTAAATACAAAATGCACAAAGCAGAATTAGGTACAAGAAGACTGACTCTTCTTACTGTCTATGTTTTGAACCATTCCTGTGACACTAGTTATAGATTCCGATGCTTCACTCCAGGTTTACTGTATCCCTTGGACCTTCTTAATGACGATGAAACACAGAAATTGCATCGGAATTAAATAGAAAAGGCACAATGCCGACTTAAGTAGACTGACTCTTCTTACTGACTATGTTTTGAACCATTCCTGTGACACTAGTTATAGATTCTGATGCTTCACTTCAGGTTTACTGTATCCCTTGGACCTTCTTATTGACGATGAAAAACAGAAAATGCATCGGAATTAAATACAAAAGCACAAAGCCGACTTAAGTACACGAAGACCGACTCTTGCTACTGACTATGTTTTGAACCATTCCTGTTACACCCGTTATAGTTTCCGATGCTTCACTTGAGGTTTACTGTATCCCTAGGACCTTCTTATTGACGATGAAACACAGGAATTGCATCGGAATTAAATACAAAAGGCACAATGCCGAATTAAGTACAAGAAGACTGACTCTTCTTACTGTCTATGACTTGAACCATTCCTATGACACTAGTTATAGATTCCGATGCTTCACTCCAGGTTTACTGTATCCCTTGGACCTTCTTATTGACGATGAAACACAGAAATTGCATCGGAATTAAATACAAAAGGCACAATGCCGACTTAAGGACAAGAAGACTGACTCTTCTTACTGACTATGTTTTGAACCATTCCTGTGACACCAGCTATAGATTCCGATGCTTCACTTCAGGTTCACTGTATCCCTCTCACCTTCTTATTGACGATGAAACACAGAAATTGCATCGGAATTAAATACAAAAGGCACAATGCCGACTTAAGTACAAGAAGACTGACTCTTCTTACTCACTATGTTTGAACCATTCCTGTGACACTAGTTACAGATTCCGGTGCTTCACTCAAGATTTACTGTATCCCTTGGACCTTCTTATTGACGATGAAACACAGAAATTGCAGCGGAATTAATTACAAAAGGCACAATGCCGACTTAAGGACAAGAAGACTGACTCTTCTTACTGACTATGTTTTGAACCATTCCTGTGACACTAGTTTTGGATTCCGATGCTTCACTTCAGGTTTATTGAATCCCTCTGACCGTCTTATTGACGATGAAACACAGAAATTGCATCGGAATTATATAGAAAAGGCACAATGTCGACGTAAGTACAAGAAGACTGACTCTTCTTACTGTGTATGATTTGAACCATTCCTGTGACACTAGTTATAGATTCCGATGCTTCACTTCAGGTTTATTGTATCCTTCTGACCTTCTTATTGACGATGAAACACAGAAATTGCATCGGAATTAAATAGAAAAGTCACAATGTCGACGTAAGTACAAGAAGACTGACTCTTCTTACTGTCTATGTTCTGAACCATTCCTGTGACACTAGTTATAGATTCCGATGCTTCACTCCAGGTTTACTATATCCCTCGGACCTTCTTATTAACGATGAAACACAGAAATTGCATCGGAATTAAATAGAAAAGGCACTATGGCGACTTATGTACAAGAAGACTGACCCTTCTTACTGACTATGTTTTGAACCATTCCATTGACACTCGTTAAAGATTCCGATTCTTCACACCAGGTTTACTGTATCCCTTGGACCTTCTTATTGACGATGAAACACAGAAATTGCATCGGAATTAAATACAAAAGGCACAATGCCGACTTAAGTACAAGAAGACTGACTCTTCTTACTGTCTATGATTTGAACCATACCATTGACACTAGTTATAGATTCCGATGCTTCACTCCAGGTTTACTGTATCGCTTGGACCTTCTTATTGACGATGAAACACAGAAATTGCATCGGAATTAAATACAAAATGCACAAAGCAGAATTAAGTACAAGATGACTGACTCTTCTTACTGTCTATGTTTTGAACCATTCCTGTGACACTAGTTATAGATTCCGATGCTTCACTCCAGGTTTACTGTATCCCTTGGACCTTCTTATTGACGATGAAATACAGAAATTGCATCGGAATGGAATGCAAAAGGCACAATGCCGACTTAAGTACAAGAAGACAAACACTCCTTACTGACTATGTTTGAACCATTACTGTGACAGTAGTTATAAACTCCGATGCTTCACTTCAGGTTAACTGTATCGCTTGGACCTTCGTATTGACGATGAAACACAGAAATTGCATCGGAATTAAATACAAAACGCACAATGCCGAATTAAGCTCAAGAAGACTGACTCTTCTTACTGTCTATTTTTGAACCAGTCCTGTGACACTAGTTATAGACTCCGATGCTTCACTCTAGGTTTACTGTATCCCTTGGACCTTCTTATTGACGATGAATCACAGAAATTGCATCGGAATTAAATGGAAAAGCACAATGCCGACTTAAGTACAAGAAGACTGACTCTTCTTACTGACTATGTTTGAACCATTCCTGTGACACTAGTTATAGATTCCGATGCTTCACTTCAGGTTTACTGTATCCCTTGGACCTTCTTATTGACGATGAAAAACAGAAAATGCATCGGAATTAAATACAAAAGCACAAAGCCGACTTAAGTACATGAAGACCGACTCTTCCTACTGACTATGTTTTGAACCATTCCTGTTACACCCGTTATAGTTTCCGATGCTTCACTTGAGGTTTACTGTATCCCTTGCACCTTCTTATTGACGATGAAACACAGGAATTGCATCGGAATTAAATACAAAAGGCACAATGCCGAATTAAGTACAAGAAGACTGACTCTCCTTACTGTCTATGTTTTGAACCATTCCTATGACACTAGTTATAGATTCCGATGCTTCACTCCAGGTTTACTGTATCCCTTGGACCTTCTTATTGACGATGAAACACAGAAATTGCATCGGAATTAAATACAAAAGGCACAATGCCGACTTAAGGACAAGAAGACTGACTCTTCTTACTGACTATGTTTTGAACCATTCCTGTGACACTAGCTATAGATTCCGATGCTTCACTTCATGTTCACTGTATCCCTCTGACCTTCTTATTGACGATGAAACACAGAAATTGCATCGGAATTAAATACAAAGGGCACAATGCCGACTTAAGTACAAGAAGACTGACTCTTCTTACTGACTATGTTTGAACCATTCCTGTGACACTAGTTATAGATTCCGATGCTTCACTCAAGGTTTACTGTATCCCTTGGACCTTCTTATTGACGATGAAACACAGAAATTGCAGCGGAATTAATTACAAAAGGCACAATGCCGACTTAAGGACAAGAAGACTGACTCTTCTTACTGACTATGTTTGAACCATTCCTGTGACACTAGTTTTGGATTCCGATGCTTCACTTCAGGTTTATTGTATCCCTCTGACCCTCTTATTGACGATGAAACACAGAAATTGCATCGGAATTAAATAGAAAAGGCACAATGTCGACGTAAGTACAAGAAGACTGACTCTTCTTACTGTGTATGTTTTGAACCATTCCTGTGACACTAGTTATAGATTCCGATGCTTCACTCCAGGTTTACTATATCCCTTGGACCTTCTTATTGACGATGAAACACAGAAATTGCATCGGAATTAAAAAGAAAAGGCACAATGCCGACTTAAGTACAAGAAGACTGACTCTTCTTACTGTCTATGTATTGAACCATTCCTGTGACACTAGTTATAGATCCGATGCTTCACTTCTGGTTTACTGTATACCTTGGACCTTCTTATTGACGATGAATTTTAGAAATTGCATCGGAATTAAATACAAAAGGCACAATGCCGACTTAAGGACAAGAAGTCTGACTCTTCTTACTGACTTTGTTTTGAACCATTCCTGTGACACTAGTAATAGATTCCGATGCTTCACTTCTGGTTTATTGTATCCTTCTGACCTTCTTATTGACGATGAAACACAGAAATTGCATCGGAATTAAATAGAAAAGGCCCAATGTCGACGTAAGTACAAGAAGACTGACTCTTCTTACTGTCTATGTTTTGAATTATTCCTGTGACACTAGTTATAGATTCCGATGCTTCACTCCAGGTTTACTATATCCCTTGGACCTTCGTATTAACGATGAAACACAGAAATTGCATCGGAATTAAATAGAAAAGGCACAATGCCGACTTATGTACAAGAAGACTGACTCTTCTTACTGACTATGTTTTGAACCATTCCATTGACACTCGTTATAGAATCCGATGCTTCACACCAGGTTTACTGTATCCCTTGGACCTTCTTATTGACGATGAAACACAGAAATTACATCGGAATTAAATACAAAAGGCACAATGCCGACTTAAGTACAAGAAGACTGACACTTCTTACTGTCTATGATTTGAACCATACCATTGACACTAGTTATAGATTCCGATGCTTCACTCCAGGTTTACTGTATCGCTTGGACCTTCTTATTGACGATGAAACACAGAAATTGCATCGGAATTAAATACAAAATGCACAAAGCAGAATTAAGTACAAGAAGACTGACTCTTCTTACTGTCTATGTTTTGAACCATTCCATTGACACTAGTTATAGATTCCGATGCTTCACTCCAGGTTTACTGTATCCCTTGGACCTTCGTATTGACGATGAAACACAGAAATTGGATCGGAATGAAATGCAAAAGGCACAATGCCGACTTAAGTACAAGAAGAATAACACTCCTTACTGACTATGTTTGAACCATTCCTGTGACAGTAGTTATAAACTCCGATGCTTCACTTCAGGTTAACTGTATCGCTTGGACCTTCGTATTGACGATGAAACACAGAAATTGCATCGGAATTAAATACAAAAGGCACAATGCCGAATTAAGCTCAAGAAGACTGACTCTTCGTACTGTCTATTTTTCAACCAGTCCTGTGACACTAGTTATAGACTCCGATGCTTCACTCTAGGTTTACTGAATCCCTTGGAACATCATATTGACCATGAAACACAGAAAATGCATCGGAATTAAATACAAAAGGCACAGTGCAGAATTAAGTACAAGCAGACTGACACTTCTTACTGTCTATGTTTTGAACCATTCCTGTGACACTAGTTATAGTTTCCGATGCTTCACTCCAGGTTTACTGAATCCCTTGGACCTTCTTATTGATGATGAAACACAGAAATTTCATCGGAATTAAATACAAAGGGCACAATGCCGACTTAAGGACAAGAAGACTGACTCATCTTACTGACTATGTTTTAAACCATTCCTGTGACACTAGCTATAGATTCCGATGCTTCACTTCAGGCTTACTGTACCCCTCTGACCTTCTTATTGACGATGAAGCACAGAAATTGCATCGGAATTAAATACAAAATGCACAAAGCAGAATTAAGTACAAGAGGACTGACTCTTCTTACTGTCTATGTTTTGAACCATTCCTGTGACACTAGTTATAGATTCCGATGCTTCACTCCAGGTTTACTGTATCCCTTGGACCTTCTTATTGACGATGAAAGACAGAAATTGCATCGGAATTAAATACAAAAGGCACAATGCTGACTTAAGTACAAGAAGACTAACACTCCTTACTGACTATGTTTGAACCATTCCTGTAACACTAGTTATTATCTCCGATGCTTCACTTCAGGTTAACTGTATCGCTTGGACCTTCGTATTGACGATGAAACACAGAAATTGCATCAGAATTAAAGACAAAGTGCACAAGGCAGAATTAGGTACAAGAAGACTGACTCTTCTTACTGTGTATGTTTTGAACCATTCCTGTGAGACTAGTTATAGATTCCGATGCTTCACTCCAGGTTTACTGTATCCCTTGGACCTTCTTATTGACGATGAAAGACAGAAATTGCATCGGAATTAAATACAAAAGGCACAATGCCGACATAAGGGCAAGAAGACTGACTCTTCTTACTGACTTTGTTTTGAACCATCCTGTGACACTAGTTATAGATTCCGATGCTTCACTTCAGGTTTATTGTATTCCTCTGTCCTTCTTATTGACGATGAAACACAGAAATTGCATCGGAATTAAATAGAAAAGGCACAATGCCGACTTAAGTACAAGAAGACTGACTCTTCTTACTGACTATGTTTTGAACCATTCCTATGACACTAGTTATAGATTCCGATGCTTCACTTGAGGATTACTGTATCCCTCCGACCTTCTTATTGACGATGAAACACAGAAATTGCATCGCAAATAAATAGAAAAGGCACAATGCCGAATTAAGTACAAGAAGACTGACTCTTCTTTGTCTCTATGTTTTGAACCATCCCTGTGACACTAGTTATAGATTCCGATGGTTCACTCCAGGTTTACTGTATCCCTTGGTCCTTCTTATTGACGATGAAACACAGAAATTGCATCGGAATTAAATACTAAAGTCACAATGATTACTTAAGTACAAGAAGACTGACTCTCCTTACTGACTATGTTCTGAACCATTCCTGTGACACTAGTTATAAATTCCGATGCTTCACTGCAGGTTTACTGTATCCCTTGGACCTTCTTATTGACGATGAAACACAGAAATTGCATCGGAATTAAATACAAAAGGCACAATGCCGACTTAAGGACAAGAAGACTGACTCTTCTTACTGACTATGTTTTGAACCATTCCTGTGACACTAGCTATAGATTCCGATGCTTCACTTCAGTTTCACTGTATCCCTCTGACCTTCTTATTGACGATGAAACACAGAAAATGCATCGGAATTAAATACAAAAGCACAAAGCCGACTTAAGTACATGAAGACCGACTCTTCCTACTGTTTATGTTTTGAACCATTCCTGTGACACCCGTTATAGTTTCTGATGCTTCACTTTAGGTTTACTGTATCCCTTGGACCTTCTTATTGACGATGAAACACAGAAATTGCATCGGAATTAAATAGAAAAGGCATAATGTCGACGTAAGTACAAGAAGACTGACTCTTCTTACTGACTATGTTTGAACCATTCCTGTGACACTAGTTATAGATTCCGATGCTTCACTTCAGTTTCACTGTATCCCTCTGACCATCTTATTGACGATGAAACACAGAAATTGCATCGGAATTAAATACAAAAGGCACACTGCCGACTTAAGTACAAGAAGACTGACTCTTCTTACTGACTATGTTTGAACCATTCCTGTGACACTAGTTATAGATTCCGATGCTTCACTCAAGGTTTACTGTATTCCTTGGACCTTCTTATTGACGATGAAACACAGAAATTGCAGCGGAATTAATAACAAAAGGCACAATGCCGACTTAAGGACAAGAAGACTGACTCTTCTTACTGACTATGTCTTGAACCATTCCTGTGACACTAGTTTTGGATCCCGATGCTTCACTTCAGGTTTATTGTATCCCTCTGACCCTCTTATTGACGATGAAACACAGAAATTGCATCGGAATTAAATAGAAAAGGCACAATGTCGACGTAAGTACAAGAAGACTGACTCTTCTTACTGTCTATGTTTTGAACCATTCCGGTGACACTAGTTATAGATTCCGATGCTTCACTCCAGGTTTACTATATCCCTTGGACCTTCTTATTGACGATGAAACACAGAAATTGCATCGGAGTTAAAAAGAAAAGGCACAATGCCGACTTAAGTACAAGAAGACTGACTCTTCTTACTGTCTATGTTTTGAACCATTCCTGTGACACTAGTTATAGATCCGTTGCTTCACTTCAGGTTTACTGTATACCTTGGACCTTCTTATTGACGATGAATTACAGATATTGCATCGGAATTAAATACAAAAGGCACAATGCCGAGTTAAGGTCAAGAAGTCTGACTCTTCTTACTGACTTTGTTTTGAACCATTCCTGTGACACTAGTTATAGATTCCGATGCTTCACTTCAGGTTTATTGTATCCCTCTGACCTTCTTATTGACGATGAAACACAGAAATTGCATCGGAATTAAATAGAAAAGGCATAATGTCGACGTAAGTACAAGAAGACTGACTCTTCTTACTGTCTATGTTTTGAACCATTCCTGTGACACTACTTATAGATTCCGATGCTTCACTCCAGGTTTTCTATATCCCTTGGACCTTCTAATTAACGATGAAACACAGAAATTGCATCGGAATTAAATAGAAAAGGCACAATGCCGACTTAAGTACAAGAAGACTAACTCTTCTTACTGACTATGATTTGAACCATTCCTGTGACACTAGTTATGGATTCCGATGCTTCACGTCAGGCTTACTGTATCCCTCTGACCTTGTCATTGACGATGAAACACAGAAATTGCATCGGAATTAAATTGAAAAGGCACAATGCCGACTTAAGTACAAGAAGACTGACTCTTCTAACTGTCTATGTTTTGAACCATCCCTGTGACGCTAGTTATGAATTCCGATGCTTCACTACAGGTTTACTGTATCCCTTGGACCTTCATATTGACGATGAAACACAGAAATTGCCTCAGAATTAAATAGAAAATGCACAATGATGACTTAAGTACAATAAGACTGACTATTCTTACTGACTATGTTTTGAACCATTCCTGTGACACTAGTTATAGATTCCGATGATTTACTTCAGGATTACTGTATCCCTCTGACCTTCTTATTGACGATAAAACACAGAAATTGCATCGGAGTTAAATACAAAAGGCACAATGCCGACTTAAGTACAAGGAGACTGACTCTTCTTACTGTCTATGTTTTGAACCATTCCTGTGACACTAGTTATAAATTCCGATGCTTCACTTCAGGTTTACTGTATCCCTTGGACCTTCTTATTGGCGATGATAAACAGAAATTGCATCGGAATTAAATACAAAAGACACAAAGCAGAATTAAGTACAAGAAGACTGACTCTTCTTACCGTCTATGTTTTGAACCATTCCTGTGACACTAGTTATAGAATCCGATGCTTCACTCCAGGTTTACTATATCCCCTGGACCTTCTTATTGACGATGAAACACAGAAACTGCATCGGAATAAAATGGAAAAGGCACAATGCCGACTTAAGTACAAGAAGACTGACTCATCTTACTGACTATGTTTTGAACCATTCCATTGACACTAGTTATACATTCCGATGCTTCACTCCATGTTTACAGTATCCCTTGGACCTTCTTTTGACGATGAAACACAGAAATTGCATCGGAATTAAATACAAAAGGCACAATGCCGAATTAAGTACAAGAAGACTGACTCTTCTTACGGTCTACGTTTTGAACCATTCCTGTGATACTAGTTATAGATTCCGATGCTTCACTCCTGGTTTACTGTATCCCTTGGACCCTCTTATTGACGATGAAACACAGAAAAGGCATCGGAATTAAATACAAAAGGCACAATGCCGACTTAGGTACACGAAGACCGAATCTTCCTACTGACTATGTTTTGAACCATTCCTGTGACACTAGTTATAGATTCCGATGCTTCACTCCAGGTTTACTGTATCCCTTGCACCTTCTTATTGACGACGAAACACAAAAATTGCATCGGAATTAAATACAAAAGGCAAAATGCCGACGGAAGTACTCGAAGACTGACTCTTCTTACTGACTATGATTTGAACCATTCCTGTGACACTAGTTACGGATTCCGATGCTTCACTCCAGGTTTACTGTAACCCATTAACCTTCTTATTGACGATGAAACACAGAAATTGCATCGGAATTAAATACAAAAGGCACAATGCCGACGTAAGTACAAGAAGACTAACTCTTCTTACTGACTATGTTTTGAACCATTCCTGTGACACTAGTTATGGATTCCGATGCTTCACTTCAGGTTTATTGTATCCCTCTGACCTTCGTATTGACGATGAAACACAGAAATTGCATCGGAATTAAATACAAAAGGCACAATGCCGAATTAAGTTCAAGAAGACTGACTCTTCTTACTGTCAATTTTTGAACCAGTCCTGTGACACTAGTTATTGACTCCGATGCTTCACTCTAGGTTTACTGTATCCCTTGGACCTTCTTATTGACGATGAAACACAGAAATTGCATCGGAATTAAATACAAAAGGCACAATGCCGATTTAAGTACAAGAAGACTGACTCATCTTACTGACTATGTTTTGAACCATTCCTGTGACACTAGCTATAGATTCCGATGCTTCACTTCAGGTTTACTGTACCCCTCTGATCTTCTTATTGACGATGAAACACAGAAATTGCATCGGAATTAAATACAAAAGGCACAATGCCGACTTAAGTACAAGAAGACTGACTCTTCTTACTGTCTATGATTTGAACCATTCCATTGACACTAGTTATAGATTCCGATGCTTCACTAGAGGTTTACTGTATCCCTTGGACCTTGTTATTGACGATGAAACACAGAAATTGCATCGGAATTAAATACAAAAGGCACAATGCCGAATTAAGTACAAGAAGACTGACTCTTCTTACTGTCTATGTTTTGAACCATTCCTATGACACTAGTTATAGATTCCGATGCTTCACTCCAGGTTTACTGTATCCCTTGGACCTTCTTATTGACGATGAAACACAGAAATTGCATCGGAATTAAATACAAAAAGCACAATGCCGACTTAAGGACAAGAAGACTGACTCTTCTTACTGACTATGTTTGAACCATTCCTGTGACACTAGCTATAGATTCCGATGCTTCACTTCATGTTCACTGTATCTCTCTGACCTTCTTAGTGACGATGAAACACAGAAATTGCATCGGAATTAAATACAAAAGGCACAATGCCGACTTAAGTACAAGAAGACTGACTCTTCTTACTGACTATGTTTGAACCATTCCTGTGACACTAGTTATAGATTCCGATGCTTCACTCAAGGTTTACTGTATCCCTTGGACCTTCTTATTGACGATGAAACACAGAAATTGAAGCGGAATTAATTACAAAAGGCACAATGCCGGCTTAAGGACAAGAAGACTGACTCTTCTTACTGACTATGTTTGAACCATTCCTGTGACACTAGTTTTGGATTCCGATGCTTCACTTCAGGTTTATTGTATCCCTCTGACCCTCTTATTGACGATGAAACACAGAAATTGCATCGGAATTAAATAGAAAAGGCACAATGTCGACGTAAGTACAAGAAGACTGACTCTTCTTACTGTGTATGTTTTGAACCATTCCTGTGACACTAGTTATAGATTCCGATGCTTCACTCCAGGTTTACTATATCCCTTGGAGCTTCTTATTGACGATGAAACACAGAAATTGCATCGGAATTAAAAAGAAAAGGTACAATGCCGACTTAAGTACAAGAAGACTGACTCTTCTTACTGTCTATGTATTGAACCATTTCTGTGACACTAGTTATAGATCCGATGCTTCACTTCTGGTTTACTGTATACCTTGGACCTTCTTATTGACGATGAATTACAGAAATTGCATCGGAATTAAATACAAAAGGCACAATGCCGACTTAAGGACGAGAAGTCTGACTCTTCTTACTGACTTTGTTTTGAACCATTCCTGTGACACTAGTTATAGATTCCGATGCTTCACTTCGGGTTTATTGTATCCTTCTGACCTTCTTATTGACGATGAAACACAGAAATTGCATCGGAATTAAATAGAAAAGGCCCAATGTCGACGTAAGTACAAGAAGACTGACTCTTCTTACTGTCGATGTTTTGAATTATTCCTGTGACACTAGTTATAGATTCCGATGCTTCACTCCAGGTTTACTATATCCCTTGGACCTTCGTATTAACGATGAAACACAGAAATTGCATCGGAATTAAATAGAAAAGGCACTATACCGACTTATGTACAAGAAGACTGACTCTTCTTACTGACTATGTTTTGAACCATTCCATTGACACTCGGCATAGATTCCGATGCTTCACACCAGGTTTACTGTATCCCTTGGACCTTCTTATTGACGATGAAACACAGAAATTGCATCGGAATTAAATACAAAAGGCACAATGCCGACTTAAGTACAAGAAGACTGTCACTTCTTACTGTCTATGATTTGAACCATACCATTGACACTAGTTATAGATTCCGATGCTTCACTCCAGGTTTACTGTATCGCTTGGACCTTCTTATTGGCGATGAAACACAGAAATTGCATCGGAATTAAATACAAAATGCACAAAGCAGAATTAAGTACAAGAAGACTGACTCTTCTTACTGTCTATGTTTTGTACCATTCCTGTGACACTAGTTATAGATTCCGATGCTTCACTCCAGGTTTACTGTATCCCTTGGACCTTCTTATTGACGATGAAACTCAGAAATTGCATCGGAATGAAATGCAAAAGGCACAATGCCGACTTAAGTACAAGAAGAATAACACTCCTTACTGACTATGTTTGAACCATTCCTGTGACAGTAGTTATAAACTCCGATTCTTCACTTCAGGTTAACTGTATCGCTTGGACCTTCGTATTGACGATGAAACACAGAAATTGCATCGGAATTAAATACAAAAGGCACAATGCCGAATTAAGCTCAAGAAGACTGACTCTTCGTACTGTCTATTTTTCAACCAGTCCTGTGACACTAGTTATAGACTCCGACGCTTCACTCTAGGTTTACTGAATGCCTTGGAACATCATATTGACCATGAGACACAGAAAATGCATCGGAATTAAATACAAAAGGCACAGTGCAGAATTAAGTACAAGGAGACTGACACTTCTTACTGTCTATGTTTTGAACCATTCCTGTGACACTAGTTATAGATTCCGATGCTTCACTCCAGGTTTACTGAATCCCTTGGACCTTCTTTTTGATGATGAAACACAGAAATTTCATCGGAATTAAATACAAAAGGCACAATGCCGACTTAAGGACAAGAAGACTGACTCATCTTACTGACTATGTTTTAAACCATTCCTGTGACACTAGCTATAGATTCCGATGCTTCACTTCAGGCTTACTGTACCACTCTGACCTTCTTATTGACGATGAAACACAGAAATTGCATCGGAATTAAATACAAAATGCACAAAGCAGAATTAAGTACAAGAGGACTGACTCTTCTTACTGTCTATGTTTTGAACCATTCCTGTGACACTAGTTATAGAATCCGATGCTTCACTCCAGGTTTACTGTATCCCTTGGACCTTCTTATTGACGATGAAACACAGAAATTGCATCGGAATTAAATACAAAAGGCACAATGCTGACTTAAGTACAAGAAGACTAGCACTCCTTACCGACTATGTTTGAACCATTCCTGTGACACTAGTTATAATCTCCGATGCTTCACTTCAGGTTAACTGTATCGCTTGGACCTTCGTATTGACGATGAAACACAGAAATTGCATCGGAATTAAAGACAAAGTGCACAAGGCAGAATTAGGTACAAGAAGACTGACTCTTCTTACTGTGTATGTTTTGAACCATTCCTGTGAGACTAGTTATAGATTCCGATGCTTCACTCCAGGTTTACTGTATCGCTTGGACCTTCTTATTGACGATGAAAGACAGAAATTGCATCGGAATTAAATACAAAAGGCACAATGCCGACATAAGGGCAAGAAGACTGACTCTTCTTACTGACTTTGTTTTGAACCATCCTGTGACACTAGTTATAGATTCCGATGCTTCACTTCAGGTTTATTGTATTCCTCTGACCTTCTTATTGACGATGAAACACAGAAATTGCATCGGAATTAAATAGAAAAGGCACAATGCCGACTTAAGTACAAGAAGACTGACTCTTCTTACTGACTATGTTTTGAACGATTCCTGTGACACTAGTTATAGATTCCGATGCTTCACTTGAGGATTACTGTATCCCTCCGACCTTCTTATTGACGATGAAACACAGAAATTGCATCGCAAATAAATAGAAAAGGCACAATGCCGAATTAAGTACAAGAAGACTGACTCTTCTCTGTGTCTATGTTTTGAACCATCCCTGTGACACTAGTTATAGATTCCGATGGTTCACTCCAGGTTTACTGTATCCCTTGGTCCTTCTTATTGACGATGAAACACAGAAATTGCATCGGAATTAAATACTAAAGGCACAATGATTACTTAAGTACAAGAAGACTGACTCTCCTTACTGACTATGTATTGAACCATTCCTGTGACACTAGTTATAAATTCCGATGCTTCACTTCAGGTTTACTGTATCCCTTGGACCTTCTTATTGACGATGAAACACAGGAATTGCATCGGAATTAAATGCAAAAGGCACAATGCCGACTTAAGGACAAGAAGACTGACTCTTCTTACTGACTATGCTTTGAACCATTCCTGTGACACTAGTTTTGGATTCCGATGCTTCACTTCAGGTATACTGTATCCCTTGGACCTTCTTATTGACGATGAAACACAGAAATTGCATCGGAATTAAATACAAAAGGCACAATGCCGACTTAAGGACAAGAAGACTGACTCTTCTTACTGACTATGTTTTGAACCATTCCTGTGACACTAGCTATAGATTCCGATGCTTCACTTCAGTTTCACTGTATCCCTTTGACCTTCTTATTGACGATGAAACACAGAAAATGCATCGGAATTAAATACAAAAGCACAAGGCCGACTTAAGTACATGAAGACCGACTCTTCCTACTGACTATGTTTTGAACCATTCCTGTGACACCCGTTATAGTTTCCGATGCTTCACTTAAGGTTTACTGTATCCCTTGGACCTTCTTATTGACGATGAAACACAGGAATTGCATCGGAATTAAATGCAAAAGGCACAATGCCGAATTAAGTACAAAAGACTGACTCTTCTTACTGTCTATGCTTTGAACCATTCCTATGACACTAGTTATAGATTCCGATGCTTCACTCCAGGTATACTGTATCCCTTGCACCTTCTTATTGACGATGAAACACAGAAATTGCATCGGAATTAAATACAAAAGGCACAATGCCGACTTAAGGACAAGAAGACTGACTCTTCTTACTGACTATGTTTTGAACCATTCCTGTGACACTAGCTATAGATTCCGATGTTTCACTTCAGTTTCACTGTATCCCTCTGACCTTCTTATTGACGATGAAACACAGAAATTGCATCGGAATTAAATACAAAAGGCACACTGCCGACTTAAGTACAAGAAGACTGACTCTTTTTACTGACTATGTTTGAACCATTCCTGTGACACTAGTTATAGATTCCGATGCTTCACTCAAGGTTTACTGTATTCCTTGGACCTTCTTATTGACGATGAAACACAGAAATTGCAGCGGAATTAATTACAAAAGGCACAATGCCGACTTAAGGACAAGAAGACTGACTCTTCTTACTGACTATGTTTTGAACCATTCCTGTGACACTAGTTTTGGATTCCGATGCTTCACTTCAGGTTTATTGTATCCCTCTGACCCTCCTATTGACGATGAAACACAGAAATTGCATCGGAATTAAATAGAAAAGGCACAATGTCGACGTAAGTACAAGAAGACTGACTCTTCTTACTGTCTATCTTTTGAACCATTCCGGTGACACTAGTTATAGATTCCGATGCTTCACTCCAGGTTTACTATATCCCTTGGACCTTCTTATTGACGATGAAACACAGAAATTGCATCGGAGTTAAAAAGAAAAGGCACAATGCCGACTTAAGTACAAGAAGACTGACTCTTCTTACTGTCTATGTTTTGAACCATTCCTGTTACACTAGTTATAGATCCGTTGCTTCACTTCAGGTTTACTGTATACCTTGGACCTTCTTATTGACGATGAATTACAGAAATTGCATCGGAATTAAATACAAAAGGCACAATGCCGGCTTAAGGTCAAGAAGTCTGACTCTTCTTACTGACTTTGTTTTGAACCATTCCTGTGACACTAGTTATAGATTCCGATGCTTCACTTCAGGTTTATTGTTTCCCTCTGACCTTCTTATTGACGATGAAACACAGAAATTGCATCGGAATTAAATAGAAAAGGCATAATGTCGACGTAAGTACAAGAAGACTGACTCTTCTTACTGTCTATGTTTTGAACCATTCCTGTGACACTACTTATAGATTCCGATGCTTCACTCCAGGTTTACTATATCCCTTGGACCTTCTAATTAACGATGAAACACAGAAATTGCATCGGAATTAAATAGAAAAGGCACAATGCCGACTTAAGTACAAGAAGACTGACTCTTCTTACTGACTATGTTTTGAACCATTCCATTGACACTCGTTATAGATTCCGATGCTTCACACCAGGTTTACTGTATCCCTTGGACCTTCTTATTAACGATGAAACACAGAAATTGCATCGGAATTAAATAGAAAAGGCACAATGCCGACTTAAGTAGAAGAAGACTAACTCTTCTTACTGACTATGATTTGAACCATTCCTGTGACACTAGTTATGGATTCCGATGCTTCACGTCAGGCTTACTGTATCCCTCTGACCTTCTCATTGACGATGAAACACAGATATTGCATCGGAATTAAATTGAAAAGGCACAATGCCGACTTAAGTACAAGAAGACTGACTCTTCTAACTGTCTATGTTTTGAACCATCCCTGTGACGCTAGTTATAAATTCCGATGCTTCACTACAGGTTTACTGTATCCCTTGGACCTTCATATTGACGATGAAACACAGAAATTGCCTCAGAATTAAATAGAAAATGCACAATGATGACTTAAGTACAATAAGACTGACTATTCTTACTGACTATGATTTGAACCATTCCTGTGACACTAGTTATAGATTCCGATGATTTACTTCAGCATTACTGTATCCCTCTGACCTTCTTATTGACGATGAAACACAGAAATTGCATCGGAGTTAAATACAAAAGGCACAATGCCGAATTAAGTTCAAGAAGACTGACTCTTCTTACTGTCAATTTTTGAACCAGTCCTGTGACACTAGTTATTGACTCCGATGCTTCACTCTAGGTTTACTGTATCCCTTGGATCTTCTTATTGACGATGAAACACAGAAATTGCATCGGAATTAAATACAAAAGGCACAATGCCGATTTAAGTACAAGAAGACTGACTCATCTTACTGACTATGTTTTGAACCATTCCTGTGACACTAGCTATAGATTCCGATGCTTCACTTCAGGTTTACTGTACCCCTCTGATCTTCTTATTGACGATGAAACACAGAAATTGCATCGGAATTAAATACAAAAGGCACAATGCCGACTTAAGTACAAGAAGACTGACTCTTCTTACTGTCTATGATTTGAACCATTCCATTGACACTAGTTATAGATTCCGATGCTTCACTAGAGGTTTACTGTATCCCTTGGACCTTGTTATTGACGATGAAACACAGAAATTGCATCGGAATTAAATAGAAAAGGTACAATGCCGACTTAAGTACAAGAAGACTGACTCTTCTTACTGACTATGTTTTGAACCATTCCTGGACACTAGTTATAGATTCCGATGCTTCACCTCAGGTTTACTGTATCCCTTGGACCTTCTTATTGACGATGAAACACAGACATTGCATCGGAATTAAATACAAAAGGCACAATGCCGACTTAAGGACAAGAAGACTGACTCTTCTAACTGACTTTGTTTTGAACCATTCCTGTGACACTAGTTATAGATTCCGATGCTTCAGGATTATTGTTTCCCTCTGACCTTCTTATTGACGATGAAACACAGAAATTGCACCGAAATTAAATACAAAAGGCACAATGCCGACTTAAGTAAAAGAAGTCTGACTCTTCTTACTGTCTATGATTTGAACCATTCCTGTGACACTAGTTATAGATTCCTATGCTTCACTCCAGGTGTACTGTATCCCTTGGACCTTCATATTGACGATGAAACACAGAAATTGCATCAGAATAAATAGAAAATGCACAATGATGACTTAAGTACAATAAGACTGAATATTCTTACTGACTATGCTTTGAACCATTCCTGTGACACTAGTTATAGATTTCGATGCTTCACTTCAGGATTACTGTATTCCTCTGACCTTCTTATTGACGATGAAACCCAGAAATTGCATCGGAGTTAAATACAAAAGGCACAATGCCGACTTAAGTAAAAGAAGACTGACTCTTCTTACTCTCTACGTTTTGAACCATTCCTGTGACACTAGTTATAAATTCCGATGCTTCACTTCAGGTTTACTGTATCCCTTGGACCTTCTTATTGACGATGAAACGCAGAAATTGCATCGGAACTAAATACAAAAGGCAAAATGCCGACTTAAGTACCTGAAGACTGACTCTTCTTACTGTCTATGTTTTGAACCATTCCTGTGTCACTAGTTATAGATTCCGATGCTACACTCCAGGTTTACTGAATCCCTTGGACCTTCTTATTGACGATGAAACACACAAATTACATCGGAATTAAATAGAAAAGGCACTATGCCCACGTAAGTACAAGAAGACTGACTCTTCTTACTGTCTATGTTTTGAACCATTCCTGTGACACTATTTATAGTTTCCGATGCTTCACTCCAGGTTTACTGTATCCCTTGGACCTTCTTTTTGACGATGAAACACAGAAATCGCATCGGAATTAAATAGAAAAGGCACAATGCCGACTTAAGTACAAGAAGACTGACACTTCTTACTGCCTATGTTTTGAACCATTCCATTGACACTAGTTATAGATTCCGATGCTTCACTCCATGTTTACTGTATCCCTTGGACCTTCTTATTGACGATGAAACACAGAAATTGCATTGGAATGAAATAGAAAAGGCACAATGCCGACTTAAGTACAAGAAG
The DNA here is from genome assembly GCF_021461385.2 of Schistocerca piceifrons. Classification (NCBI taxonomy): domain Eukaryota; kingdom Metazoa; phylum Arthropoda; class Insecta; order Orthoptera; family Acrididae; genus Schistocerca; species Schistocerca piceifrons. Next base: position 80,904 of record NW_025727372.1, read on the forward strand.
ACTGACTCTTCTTACTGACTATGTCTTGAACCATTCCTGTGACACTAGTTATAGATCCGATGCTTCACTTCAGGTTTACTGTATACCTTGGACCTACTTATTGACGATGAAACACAGAAATTGCATCGGAATTAAATACAAACGGCACAATGCCGACTTAAGTACAAGAAGACTAACTCTTCCTACTGTCTATGTTTTGAAATATTCCAGTGACACTAGTTATAGATTCCGATGCTTCACTCCAGGTTTACTGTATCCCTTGGACCTTCTTATTGACGATGAAACACAGAAATTGCATCGGAATTAAATACAAAAGGCACAATGCAGACTTAAGTACAAGAAGACTAACTCTTCTTCCTGACTATGTTTTGAACCATTCCTGTGACACTAGTTATGGATTCCGATGCTTCACTCCAGGTTTACTGTATCCCTCTGAACTTCTTATTGACGATGAAACACAGAAATTGCGTCGGAATTAAATACAAAACGCACAATGCCGAATTAAGTTCAAGAAGACTGACTCTTCTTACTGTCTATTTTTGAACCAGTCCTGTGACACTAGTTGTAGACTCCGATGCTTCACTCCAGGTTTACTGTATCCCTTGGTCCTTCTTATTGACGATGAAACACAGAAATTGCATCGGAATTAAATAGAAAAGGCACATTGCCGACTTAAGTACAAGAAGACTGACTCTTCTTACTGACTATGTTTTGAACCATTCCTGTGACACTAGTTATAAATTCCGATGCTACACTTCAGGTTTACTGTATCCCTTGGACATTCTAATTGACGATGAAACACAGAAATTGCATCGGAATTAAATAAAAAAGGCACAGTCCAGAATTAAGTACAAAGAGACTGACTCTTCTTACTGTCTATGTTTTAAACCATTCCTGTGACACTAGTTATAGATTCCGATGCTTCACTCCAGGTTTACTGTATCCTTTGGACCTTCTTATTGATGATGAAACACAGAAATTCCATCGGAATTAAATACCAAAGGCACAATGCCGACTTAAGAACAAGATGACTGACTCTTCTTACTGACTATGTTTGAACCATTCCTGTGACACTAGCTATAGATTCCGATGCTTCACTTCAGGTTTACTGTACCCCTCTGACCTTCTTATTGACGATGAAACACAGAAACTGAATCTGAATTAAATACAAAAGGCACAATGCCGACTTAAGTACAAGAAGACTGACTCATCTTACTGTCTATGTTTTGAAATATTCCATTGACACTAGTTATAGATTCCGATGCTTCACTTCAGGTTTACTGTACCTCTCTGACCTTCTTATTGACGATGAAACACAGAAATTTCATCGGAATTAAATACAAAAGGCAAAATGCCGACTTAAGTACCCGAAGACTGACTCTTCTTACTGTCTATGTTTTGAACCATTCCTGTGTCACTAGTTATAGATTCCGATGCTACACTCCAGGTTTACTGAATCCCTTGGACCTTCTTATTGACGATGAAACACACAAATTACATCGGAATTAAATAGAAAAAGCACTATGCCGACGTAAGTACAAGAAGACTGACTCTTCTTACTGTCTATGTTTTGAACCATTCCTGTGACACTATTTATAGTTTCCGATGCTTCACTCCTGGTTTACTGTATCCCTTGGCCCTTCTTGTTGACGATGAAACACAGAAATTGCATCGGAATTAAATAGAAAAGGCACAATGCCGACTTAAGTACAAGAAGACTGACTCTTCTTACTGACTATGTTTTGAACCATTCCTGTGACACTAGTTATAGAATCCGATGCTTCACTTCAGGATTACTGTATCCCTCTGACCTTCTTATTGACGATGAAACACAGAAATTGCATCGGAATTAAATAGAAAAGGCACAATGCCGACTTAAGTACATGAAGACTGACACTTCTTACTGACTATGTTTTGAACCATTCCCGTGACACTAGTTATAGATTCCAATGCTTCACCTCAGGTATACTGTATCCCTTGGACCTTCTTATGGACGATGAAACACAGAAATTGCATCGGAATTAAATACAAAAGGCACAATGCCGACTTAAGTACTAGAAGACTGACTCTCCTTTCTGACTATGCTTTGAACCATTCCTGTGACACTAGTTATATACACCGATGCTTCACTTCAGGTTTAATGTTTCCCTTGGACCTTCTCATTGACGATGAAACACAAAAATTGCATCGGAATTAAATACAAAAGGCAAAATGCCGACTGAAGTACACGAAGACTGACTCTTCTTACTGTCTATGATTTGAACCATTCCTGTGACTCTTGTTACAGATTCAGATGCTTCACTCTAGGTTTACTTGTTCCCTCGGACCTTCTGATTGACGATGAGACACAGAAATTGCATCGGAATTAAATACAAAAGGCACAACGCCGATTAAAGTACAAGAAGACTAACTCTTCTTACCGACTGTGTTTTGAACCATTCCTGTGACACTAGTTATGGATTCCGATGCTTCACTTCAGGTTTACTGTATCCCTCTGACATTCATATTGCCGATGAAACACAGATATTCCATCGGAATTAAATACAAAAGGCACAATGCCGAATTAAGTTCAAGAAGACTGACTTTTCTTACTGTCTATTGTTGAACCACTCCTGTAACACTAGTTATAGACTCCGATGCTTCACTCCAGGTTTACTGTATCCCTTGGACCTTCTTACTGACGAAGAAACACAGATATTGCATCGGAATTAAATACAAAGGGCACAATGCCGACATAAGTAAAAGAAGTCTGACTCTTCTTACTGTCTATGATTTGAACCATTCCATTGACACTAGTTATAGATTCCGATGCTTCACTAGAGGTTTACTGTATCCCTTGGACCTTGTTATTGACGATGAAACACAGAAATTGCATCGGAATTAAATAGAAAAGGTACAATGCCGACTTAAGTACAAGAAGACTGACTCTTCTTACTGACTATGTTTTGAACCATTCCTGGACACTAGTTATAGATTCCGATGCTTCACCTCAGGTTTACTGTATCCCTTGGACCTTCTTATTGACGATGAAACACAGACATTGCATCGGAATTAAATACAAAAGGCACAATGCCGACTTAAGGACAAGAAGACTGACTCTTCTAACTGACTTTGTTTTGAACCATTCCTGTGACACTAGTTATAGATTCCGATGTTTCAGGATTATTGTTTCCCTCTGACCTTCTTATTGACGATGAAACACAGAAATTGCACCGAAATTAAATACAAAAGGCACAATGCCGACTTAAGTAAAAGAAGTCTGACTCTTCTTACTGTCTATGATTTGAACCATTCCTGTGACACTAGTTATAGATTCCTATGCTTCACTCCAGGTGTACTGTATCCCTTGGACCTTCATATTGACGATGAAACACAGAAATTGCATCAGAATAAATAGAAAATGCACAATGATGACTTAAGTACAATAAGACTGAATATTCTTACTGACTATGCTTTGAACCATTCCTGTGACACTAGTTATAGATTTCGATGCTTCACTTCAGGATTACTGTATTCCTCTGACCTTCTTATTGACGATGAAACCCAGAAATTGCATCGGAGTTAAATACAAAAGGCACAATGCCGACTTAAGTACAAGAAGACTGACTCTTCTTACTCTCTACGTTTTGAACCATTCCTGTGACACTAGTTATAAATTCCGATGCTTCACTTCAGGTTTACTGTATCCCTTGGACCTTCTTATTGACGATGAAACGCAGAAATTGCATCGGAACTAAATACAAAAGGCAAAATGCCGACTTAAGTACCTGAAGACTGACTCTTCTTACTGTCTATGTTTTGAACCATTCCTGTGTCACTAGTTATAGATTCCGATGCTACACTCCAGGTTTACTGAATCCCTTGGACCTTCTTATTGACGATGAAACACACAAATTACATCGGAATTAAATAGAAAAGGCACTATGCCGACGTAAGTACAAGAAGACTGACTCTTCTTACTGTCTATGTTTTGAACCATTCCTGTGACACTATTTATAGTTTCCGATGCTTCACTCCAGGTTTACTGTATCCCTTGGACCTTCTTTTTGACGATGAAACACAGAAATCGCATCGGAATTAAATAGAAAAGGCACAATGCCGACTTAAGTACAAGAAGACTGACACTTCTTACTGCCTATGTTTTGAACCATTCCATTGACACTAGTTATAGATTCCGATGCTTCACTCCATGTTTACTGTATCCCTTGGACCTTCTTATTGACGATGAAACACAGAAATTGCATTGGAATGAAATAGAAAAGGCACAATGCCGACTTAAGTACAAGAAGACTGACTCTTCTTACTGACTATGTCTTGAACCATTCCTGTGACACTAGTTATAGATCCGATGCTTCACTTCAGGTTTACTGTATACCTTGGACCTACTTATTGACGATGAAACACAGAAATTGCATCGGAATTAAATACAAACGGCACAATGCCGACTTAAGTACAAGAAGACTAACTCTTCCTACTGTCTATGTTTTGAAATATTCCAGTGACACTAGTTATAGATTCCGATGCTTCACTCCAGGTTTACTGTATCCCTTGGACCTTCTTATTGACGATGAAACACAGAAATTGCATCGGAATTAAATACAAAAGGCACAATGCAGACTTAAGTACAAGAAGACTAACTCTTCTTCCTGACTATGTTTTGAACCATTCCTGTGACACTAGTTATGGATTCCGATGCTTCACTCCAGGTTTACTGTATCCCTCTGAACTTCTTATTGACGATGAAACACAGAAATTGCGTCGGAATTAAATACAAAACGCACAATGCCGAATTAAGTTCAAGAAGACTGACTCTTCTTACTGTCTATTTTTGAACCAGTCCTGTGACACTAGTTGTAGACTCCGATGCTTCACTCCAGGTTTACTGTATCCCTTGGTCCTTCTTATTGACGATGAAACACAGAAATTGCATCGGAATTAAATAGAAAAGGCACATTGCCGACTTAAGTACAAGAAGACTGACTCTTCTTACTGACTATGTTTTGAACCATTCCTGTGACACTAGTTATAAATTCCGATGCTACACTTCAGGTTTACTGTATCCCTTGGACATTCTAATTGACGATGAAACACAGAAATTGCATCGGAATTAAATAAAAAAGGCACAGTCCAGAATTAAGTACAAAGAGACTGACTCTTCTTACTGTCTATGTTTTAAACCATTCCTGTGACACTAGTTATAGATTCCGATGCTTCACTCCAGGTTTACTGTATCCTTTGGACCTTCTTATTGATGATGAAACACAGAAATTCCATCGGAATTAAATACCAAAGGCACAATGCCGACTTAAGGACAAGATGACTGACTCTTCTTACTGACTATGTTTGAACCATTCCTGTGACACTAGCTATAGATTCCGATGCTTCACTTCAGGTTTACTGTACCCCTCTGACCTTCTTATTGACGATGAAACACAGAAACTGAATCTGAATTAAATACAAAAGGCACAATGCCGACTTAAGTACAAGAAGACTGACTCATCTTACTGTCTATGTTTTGAAATATTCCATTGACACTAGTTATAGATTCCGATGCTTCACTTCAGGTTTACTGTACCTCTCTGACCTTCTTATTGACGATGAAACACAGAAATTTCATCGGAATTAAATACAAAAGGCAAAATGCCGACTTAAGTACCCGAAGACTGACTCTTCTTACTGTCTATGTTTTGAACCATTCCTGTGTCACTAGTTACAGATTCCGATGCTACACTCCAGGTTTACTGAATCCCTTGGACCTTCTTATTGACGATGAAACACACAAATTACATCGGAATTAAATAGAAAAGGCACTATGCCGACGTAAGTACAAGAAGACTGACTCTTCTTACTGTCTATGTTTTGAACCATTCCTGTGACACTATTTATAGTTTCCGATGCTTCACTCCTGGTTTACTGTATCCCTTGGCCCTTCTTGTTGACGATGAAACACAGAAATTGCATCGGAATTAAATAGAAAAGGCACAATGCCGACTTAAGTACAAGAAGACTGACTCTTCTTACTGACTATGTTTTGAACCATTCCTGTGACACTAGTTATAGAATCCGATGCTTCACTTCAGGATTACTGTATCCCTCTGACCTTCTTATTGACGATGAAACACAGAAATTGCATCGGAATTAAATAGAAAAGGCACAATGCCGACTTAAGTACATGAAGACTGACTCTTCTTACTGACTATGTTTTGAACCATTCCCGTGACACTAGTTATAGATTCCAATGCTTCACCTCAGGTATACTGTATCCCTTGGACCTTCTTATGGACGATGAAACACAGAAATTGCATCGGAATTAAATACAAAAGGCACAATGCCGGCTTAAGTACTAGAAGACTGACTCTCCTTTCTGACTATGCTTTGAACCATTCCTGTGACACTAGTTATAAACACCGATGCTTCACTTCAGGTTTAATGTTTCCCTTGGACCTTCTCATTGACGATGAAACACAAAAATTGCATCGGAATTAAATACAAAAGGCAAAATGCCGACTGAAGTACACGAAGACTGACTCTTCTTACTGTCTATGATTTGAACCATTCCTGTGACTCTTGTTACAGATTCAGATGCTTCACTCTAGGTTTACTTGTTCCCTCGGACCTTCTGATTGACGATGAGACACAGAAATTGCATCGGAATTAAATACAAAAGGCACAACGCCGATTTAAGTACAAGAAGACTAACTCTTCTTACCGACTGTGTTTTGAACCATTCCTGTGACACTAGTTATGGATTCCGATGCTTCACTTCAGGTTTACTGTATCCCTCTGACATTCATATTGCCGATGAAACACAGATATTCCATCGGAATTAAATACAAAAGGCACAATGCCGAATTAAGTTCAAGAAGACTGACTTTTCTTACTGTCTATTGTTGAACCACTCCTGTAACACTAGTTATAGACTCCGATGCTTCACTCCAGGTTTACTGTATCCCTTGGACCTTCTTACTGACGAAGAAACACAGATATTGCATCGGAATTAAATACAAAGGGCACAATGCCGACATAAGTAAAAGAAGTCTGACTCTTCTTACTGTCTATGATTTGAACCATTCCATTGACACTAGTTATAGATTCCGATGCTTCACTAGAGGTTTACTGTATCCCTTGGACCTTGTTATTGACGATGAAACACAGAAATTGCATCGGAATTAAATAGAAAAGGTACAATGCCGACTTAAGTACAAGAAGACTGACTCTTCTTACTGACTATGTTTTGAACCATTCCTGGACACTAGTTATAGATTCCGATGCTTCACCTCAGGTTTACTGTATCCCTTGGACCTTCTTATTGACGATGAAACACAGACATTGCATCGGAATTAAATACAAAAGGCACAATGCCGACTTAAGGACAAGAAGACTGACTCTTCTAACTGACTTTGTTTTGAACCATTCCTGTGACACTAGTTATAGATTCCGATGCTTCAGGATTATTGTTTCCCTCTGACCTTCTTATTGACGATGAAACACAGAAATTGCACCGAAATGAAATACAAAAGGCACAATGCCGACTTAAGTAAAAGGAGTCTGACTCTTCTTACTGTCTATGATTTGAACCATTCCTGTGACACTAGTTATAGATTCCTATGCTTCACTCCAGGTGTACTGTATCCCTTGGACCTTCATATTGACGATGAAACACAGAAATTGCATCAGAATAAATAGAAAATGCACAATGATGACTTAAGTACAATAAGACTGAATATTCTTACTGACTATGCTTTGAACCATTCCTGTGACACTAGTTATAGATTTCGATGCTTCACTTCAGGATTACTGTATTCCTCTGACCTTCTTATTGACGATGAAACCCAGAAATTGCATCGGAGTTAAATACAAAAGGCACAATGCCGACTTAAGTACAAGAAGACTGACTCTTCTTACTCTCTACGTTTTGAACCATTCCTGTGACACTAGTTATAAATTCCGATGCTTCACTTCAGGTTTACTGTATCCCTTGGACCTTCTTATTGACGATGAAACGCAGAAATTGCATCGGAACTAAATACAAAAGGCAAAATGCCGACTTAAGTACCTGAAGACTGACTCTTCTTACTGTCTATGTTTTGAACCATTCCTGTGTCACTAGTTATAGATTCCGATGCTACACTCCAGGTTTACTGAATCCCTTGGACCTTCTTATTGACGATGAAACACACAAATTACATCGGAATTAAATAGAAAAGGCACTATGCCGACGTAAGTACATGAAGACTGACTCTTCTTACTGTCTATGTTTTGAACCATTCCTGTGACACTATTTATAGTTTCCGATGCTTCACTCCAGGTTTACTGTATCCCTTGGACCTTCTTTTTGACGATGAAACACAGAAATCGCATCGGAATTAAATAGAAAAGGCACAATGCCGACTTAAGTACAAGAAGACTGACACTTCTTACTGCCTATGTTTTGAACCATTCCATTGACACTAGTTATAGATTCCGATGCTTCACTCCATGTTTACTGTATCCCTTGGACCTTCTTATTGACGATGAAACACAGAAGTTGCATTGGAATGAAATAGAAAAGGCACAATGCCGACTTAAGTACAAGAAGACTGACTCTTCTTACTGACTATGTCTTGAACCATTCCTGTGACACTAGTTATAGATCCGATGCTTCACTTCAGGTTTACTGTATACCTTGGACCTACTTATTGACGATGAAACACAGAAATTGCATCGGAATTAAATACAAACGGCACAATGCCGACTTAAGTACAAGAAGACTAACTCTTCCTACTGTCTATGTTTTGAAATATTCCAGTGACACTAGTTATAGATTCCGATGCTTCACTCCAGGTTTACTGTATCCCTTGGACCTTCTTATTGACGATGAAACACAGAAATTGCATCGGAATTAAATACAAAAGGCACAATGCAGACTTAAGTACAAGAAGACTAACTCTTCTTCCTGACTATGTTTTGAACCATTCCTGTGACACTAGTTATGGATTCCGATGCTTCACTCCAGGTTTACTGTATCCCTCTGAACTTCTTATTGACGATGAAACACAGAAATTGCGTCGGAATTAAATACAAAACGCACAATGCCGAATTAAGTTCAAGAAGACTGACTCTTCTTACTGTCTATTTTTGAACCAGTCCTGTGACACTAGTTGTAGACTCCGATGCTTCACTCCAGGTTTACTGTATCCCTTGGTCCTTCTTATTGACGATGAAACACAGAAATTGCATCGGAATTAAATAGAAAAGGCACATTGCCGACTTAAGTACAAGAAGACTGACTCTTCTTACTGACTATGTTTTGAACCATTCCTGTGACACTAGTTATAAATTCCGATGCTACACTTCAGGTTTACTGTATCCCTTGGACATTCTAATTGACGATGAAACACAGAAATTGCATCGGAATTAAATAAAAAAGGCACAGTCCAGAATTAAGTACAAAGAGACTGACTCTTCTTACTGTCTATGTTTTAAACCATTCCTGTGACACTAGTTATAGATGCCGATGCTTCACTCCAGGTTTACTGTATCCTTTGGACCTTCTTATTGATGATGAAACACAGAAATTCCATCGGAATTAAATACCAAAGGCACAATGCCGACTTAAGAACAAGATGACTGACTCTTCTTACTGACTATGTTTGAACCATTCCTGTGACACTAGCTATAGATTCCGATGCTTCACTTCAGGTTTACTGTACCCCTCTGACCTTCTTATTGACGATGAAACACAGAAACTGAATCTGAATTAAATACAAAAGGCACAATGCCGACTTAAGTACAAGAAGACTGACTCATCTTACTGTCTATGTTTTGAAATATTCCATTGACACTAGTTATAGATTCCGATGCTTCACTTCAGGTTTACTGTACCTCTCTGACCTTCTTATTGACGATGAAACACAGAAATTTCATCGGAATTAAATACAAAAGGCAAAATGCCGACTTAAGTACCCGAAGACTGACTCTTCTTACTGTCTATGTTTTGAACCATTCCTGTGTCACTAGTTATAGATTCCGATGCTACACTCCAGGTTTACTGAATCCCTTGGACCTTCTTATTGACGATGAAACACACAAATTACATCGGAATTAAATAGAAAAGGCACTATGCCGACGTAAGTACAAGAAGACTGACTCTTCTTACTGTCTATGTTTTGAACCATTCCTGTGACACTATTTATAGTTTCCGATGCTTCACTCCTGTTTTACTGTATCCCTTGGCCCTTCTTGTTGACGATGAAACACAGAAATTGCATCGGAATTAAATAGAAAAGGCACAATGCCGACTTAAGTACAAGAAGACTGACTCTTCTTACTGACTATGTTTTGAACCATTCCTGTGACACTAGTTATAGAATCCGATGCTTCACTTCAGGATTACTGTATCCCTCTGACCTTCTTATTGACGATGAAACACAGAAATTGCATCGGAATTAAATAGAAAAGGCACAATGCCGACTTAAGTACATGAAGACTGACTCTTCTTACTGACTATGTTTTGAACCATTCCCGTGACACTAGTTATAGATTCCAATGCTTCACCTCAGGTATACTGTATCCCTTGGACCTTCTTATGGACGATGAAACACAGAAATTGCATCGGAATTAAATACAAAAGGCACAATGCCGACTTAAGTACTAGAAGACTGACTCTCCTTTCTGACTATGCTTTGAACCATTCCTGTGACACTAGTTATAAACACCGATGCTTCACTACAGGTTTAATGTTTCCCTTGGACCTTCTCATTGACGATGAGACACAAAAATTGCATCGGAATTAAATACAAAAGGCAAAATGCCGACTGAAGTACACGAAGACTGACTCTTCTTACTGTCTATGATTTGAACCATTCCTGTGACTCTTGTTACAGATTCAGATGCTTCACTCTAGGTTTACTTGTTCCCTCGGACCTTCTGATTGACGATGAGACACAGAAATTGCATCGGAATTAAATACAAAAGGCACAACGCCGATTTAAGTACAAGAAGACTAACTCTTCTTACCGACTGTGTTTTGAACCATTCCTGTGACACTAGTTATGGATTCCGATGCTTCACTTCAGGTTTACTGTATCCCTCTGACATTCATATTGCCGATGAAACACAGATATTCCATCGGAATTAAATACAAAAGGCACAATGCCGAATTAAGTTCAAGAAGACTGACTTTTCTTACTGTCTATTGTTGAACCACTCCTGTAACACTAGTTATAGACTCCGATGCTTCACTCCAGGTTTACTGTATCCCTTGGACCTTCTTACTGACGAAGAAACACAGATATTGCATCGGAATTAAATACAAAGGGCACAATGCCGACATAAGTAAAAGAAGTCTGACTCTTCTTACTGTCTATGATTTGAACCATTCCTGTGACACTAGTTATAGATTCCGATGCTTCAGTCCAGGTTTACTGTATCCCTTGGACCTTCTTATTGACGATGAAGCACAGAAATTGCATCGGAATTAAAAAGAAAAGGCACAATGCCGACTTAAGTACAAGAAGACTGACTCCTCTTACTGACTATGTCTTGAACCATTCCATTGACACTAGTTATAGATTCCGATGCTTCACTCCAGGTTTACTGTATCCCTTGGACCTTCTTATTGACGATGAAACACAGAAATTGCATTGGAATAAAATAGAAAAGGCACAATGCCGACTTAAGTACAAAAACCTGACTCTTCTTACTGACTATGTTTTGAACCATTCCTGTGACACTAGTTATAGATTCCGACGCCTCACTCCAGGTTTACTGTATCCCTTGGACCTTCTTATTGACATGAAACACAGAAATTGCATCGGAATTAAGTAGAAAAGGCACAATGCCGACTTAAGAACAAAAACCTAACTCTTCTTACTGACTATGTTTTGAACCATTCCTGTGACACTAGTTATAGATCCGATGCTTCACTTCAGGCTTACTGTATACCTTGGACCTTCTTATTGACGATGAAACACAGATATTGCATCGGAATTAAATACAAGAGGCACAAAGCAGAATTAAGTTCAAGAAGACTGACTCTTCTTACTGTCTATGTTTTGAACCATCCCTGTGACACTAGTTATAGATTCCGATGCTTCACTTCAGGTTTATTGTATCCCTCTGACCTTCTTATTGACGATGAAGCACAGAAATTGCATCGGAATTAAATACAAAAGGCACAATGCCGACTTAAGGACAAGAAGACTGACTCTTCTTACTGACTTTGCTTTGAACCATTCCTGTGACACTAGTTATAGATTCCGATGCTTCACTTCAGCTTTATTGTATCCCTTGGACCTTCTTATTGACGATGGAACACAGAAATTGCATCGGAATTAAATAAAAAGGCACAATGGCGACTTAAGTACAAGAAGACTGACTCTTCTTACTGACTATGTTTTGAACCATTCCTGTGACACTAGTTATACATTCCGATGCTTTACTCCAGGTTTACTGTATCCCTTGGACCATGTTATTGACGATGAAGCACAGAAATTGCATCGGAATTAAATACAAAAGGCAAAATGACGACTGAAGTACACGAAGACTGACTCTTCTTACTGACTATGATTTGAACCATTCCTGTGACACTAGTTAAGGATTCCGATGCTTCACTTCAGGTTTACTGTATCCCTCTGACCTTCGTATTGACGGTGAAACACAGAAATTGCATTGGAATTAAATACATAAGGCACAATGCCGAATTAAGTTCAAGAAGACTGACTCTTCTTACTGTCTATTTTTGAACGAGTCCTGTGACACTAGTTATAGACTCCAATGCTTCACTCTAGGTTTACTGTATCCCTTGGTCCTTCTTATTGACGATGAAACTCAGAAATTGCATCGGAATCAAATAGAAAAGGCACAATGCCGACTTAAGTACAAAAAGACTGAGTCTTATTACTGATTATGTTTTGAGCCATTCCTGTGACACTAGCTATAGATTCCGATGCTTCACTTCAGGTTTACTGTACCCTCTGACCTTCTTATTGACGATGAAACACAGAAACTGCATCGGAATTAAATACAAAAGGCACAATGCCGACTTAAGTACAAGGAGACTGACTCATCTTACTGTCTATGTTTTGAAATATTCCATTAACACTAGTTATAGATTCCGATGCTTCACTTCAGGTTCACTGTACCTCTCTGACCTTCTTATTGACGATGAAACACAGAAATTGAATCGGAATTAAATACAAAAGGCAAAATGCCGACTTAAGTACACGAAGACCGACTCTTCTTACTGTCTATGTTTTGAACCATTCCTGTGTCACTAGTTATAGATTCCGATGCTACACTCCAGGTTTACTGAATACCTTGGACCTTCTTATTGACGATGCAACACAACAAATTACATCGGAATTAAATAGAAAAAGCACTATGCCGACGTAAGTACAAGAAGACTGACTCTTCTTACTGTCTATGTTGTGAACCATTCCTGTGACACTATTTATAGTTTCCGATGCTTCACTCCAGGTTTACTGTATCCCTTGGCCCTTCTTATTGACGATGAAACACAGAAATTACATCGGAATTAAATAGAAAAGGCACAATGCCGACTTAAGTACAAGAAGACTGACTCTTCTTACTGACTTTGTTTTGAACCATTACTGTGACACTAGTTATAGATTCCGATGCTTCAGGATTATTGTTTCCCTCTGACCTTCTTATTGACGATGAAACACAGAAATTGCACCGAAATTAAATACAAAAGGCACAATGCCGACTTAAGTAAAAGAAGTCTGACTCTTCTTACTGTCTATGATTTGAACCATTCCTGTGACACTAGTTATAGATTCCTATGCTCACTCCAGGTGTACTGTATCCCTTGGGACCTTCATATTGACGATGAAACACAGAAATTTGCATCAGAATAAATAGAAAATGCACAATGATGACTTAAGTACAATAAGACTGAATATTTCTTACTGACTATGCTTTGAACCATTCCTGTGACACTAGTTATAGATTTCGATGCTTCACTTCAGGATTACTGTATTCCTCTGACCTTCTTATTGACGATGAAACCCAGAAATTTGCATCGGAGTTAAATACAAAAGGCACAATGCCGACTTAAGTACAAGAAGACTGACTCTTCTTACTGTCTACGTTTGGAACCATTCCTGTGACACTAGTTATAAATTCCGATGCTTCAGTTCAGGTTTACTGTATCCCTTGGACCTTCTTATTGACGATGAAACGCAGAAATTGCACCGGAACTAAATACAATAGGCACAAAGCAGAATTAAGTACAAGAAGACTGACTCTTCTTACTGTCTATGTTTTGAACCATTCCTGTGACACTAATTATAGATTCCGATGCTTCACTTCAGGATTACTGTACCTCTCTGACCTTCTTATTGACGATGAAACACAGAAATTTCATCGGAATTAAATACAAAAGGCAAAATGCCGACTTAAGTACCTGAAGACTGGACTCTTCTTACTGTCTATGTTTTGAACCATTCCTGTGTCACTAGTTATAGATTCCGATGCTACACTCCAGGTTTACTGAATCCCTTGGACCCTTCTTATTGACGATGAAACACACAAATTACATCGGAATTAAATAGAAAAGGCACTATGCCGACGTAAGTACAAGAAGACTGACTCTTCTTACTGTCTATGTTTTGAACCATTCCTGTGACACTATTTACAGTTTCCGATGCTTCACTCCAGGTTTACTGTATCCTTGGACCTTCTTTTTGACGATGAAACACAGAAATCGCATCGGAATTAAATAGAAAAGGCACAATGCCGACTTAAGATACAAGAAGACTGACACTTCTTACTGCCTATGTTTTGAACCATTCCATTGACACTAGTTATAGATTCCGATGCTTCACTCCATGCTTACTGTATCCCTTGGACCTTCTTGTTGACGATGAAACACAGAATTGCATTGGAATGAATTGAAAAGGCACAATGCCGACTTAAGTACAAGAAGACTGACTCTTCTTACTGACTATGTCTTGAACCATTCCTGTGACACTAGTTATAGATCCGATGCTTCCACTTCAGGTTTACTGTATACCTTGGACTACTTATTGACGATGAAACACAGAAATTGCATCGGAATTAAATACAAACGGCACAATGCCGACTTAAGTACAAGAAGACTGACTCTTCCTACTGTCTATGTTTTGAAATATTCCAGTGACACTAGTTATAGATTCCGATGCTTCACTCCGGGTTTACTGTATCCCTTGGACCTTCTTATTGACGATGAAACACAGAAATTGCATCGGAATTAAATACAAAAGGCACAATGCAGACTTAAGTACAAGAAGACTAACTCTTCTTCCTGACTATGTTTTGAACCATTCCTGTGACACTAGTTATGGATTCCGATGCTTCCCTCCAGGTTTACTGTATCCCTCTGAACTTCTTATTGACGATGAAACACAGAAATTGCGTCGGAATTAAATACAAAACGCACAATGCCGAATTAAGTTCAAGAAGACTGACTCTTCTTACTGTCTATTTTTGAACCAGTCCTGTGACACTAGTTGTAGACTCCGATGCTTCACTCCAGGTTTACTGTATCCCTTGGTCCTTCTTATTGACGATGAAACACAGAAATTGCATCGGAATTAAATAGAAAAGGCACATTGCCGACTTAAGTACAAGAAGACTGACTCTTCTTACTGACTATGTTTTGAACCATTCCTGTGACACTAGTTATAAATTCCGATGCTACACTTCAGGTTTACTGTATCCCTTGGACATTCTAATTGACGATGAAACACAGAAATTGCATCGGAATTAAATAAAAAAGGCACAGTGCAGAATTAAGTACAAAGAGACTGACTCTTCTTACTGTCTATGTTTTGAACCATTCCTGTGACACTAGTTATAGATTCCGATGCTTCACTCCAGGTTTACTGTATCCTTTGGACCTTCTTATTGATGATGAAACACAGAAATTCCATCGGAATTAAATACCAAAGGCACAATGCCGACTTAAGAACAAGATGACTGACTCTTCTTACTGACTATGTTTGAACCATTCCTGTGACACTAGCTATAGATTCCGATGCTTCACTTCAGGTTTACTGTACCCCTCTGACCTTCTTATTGACGATGAAACACAGAAACTGCATCTGAATTAAATACAAAAGGCACAATGCCGACTTAAGTACAAGAAGACTGACTCATCTTACTGTCTATGTTTTGAAATATTCCATTGACACTAGTTATAGATTCCGATGCTTCACTTCAGGTTTACTGTACCTCTCTGACCTTCTTATTGACGATGAAACACAGAAATTTCATCGGAATTAAATACAAAAGGCAAAATGCCGACTTAAGTACCCGAAGACTGACTCTTCTTACTGTCTATGTTTTGAACCATTCCTGTGTCACTAGTTATAGATTCCGATGCTACACTCCAGGTTTACTGAATCCCTTGGACCTTCTTATTGACGATGAAACACACAAATTACATCGGAATTAAATAGAAAAGGCACTATGCCGACGTAAGTACAAGAAGACTGACTCTTCTTACTGTCTATGTTTTGAACCATTCCTGTGACACTATTTATAGTTTCCGATGCTTCACTCCAGGTTTACTGTATCCCTTGGCCCTTCTTGTTGACGATGAAACACAGAAATTGCATCGGAATTAAATAGAAAAGGCACAATGCCGACTTAAGTACAAGAAGACTGACTCTTCTTACTGACTATGTTTTGAACCATTCCTGTGACACTAGTTATAGATTCCGATGCTTCACTTCAGGATTACTGTATCCCTCTGACCTTCTTATTGACGATGAAACACAGAAATTGCATCGGAATTAAATAGAAAAGGCACAATGCCGACTTAAGTACATGAAGACTGACTCTTCTTAGTGACTATGTTTTGAACCATTCCCGTGACACTAGTTATAGATTCCAATGCTTCACCTCAGGTATACTGTATCCCTTGGACCTTCTTATGGACGATGAAACACAGAAATTGCATCGGAATTAAATACAAAAGGCACAATGCCGACTTAAGTACTAGAAGACTGACTCTCCTTTCTGACTATGCTTTGAACCATTCCTGTGACACTACTTATAAACACCGATGCTTCACTTCAGGTTTAATGTTTCCCTTGGACCCTCTCATTGACGATGAAACACAAAAATTGCATCGGAATTAAATACAAAAGGCAAAATGCCGACTGAAGTACACGAAGACTGGCTCTTCTTACTGTCTATGATTTGAACCATTCCTGTGACTCTTGTTACAGATTCAGATGCTTCACTCTAGGTTTACTTGTTCCCTCGGACCTTCTGATTGACGATGAGACACAGAAATTGCATCGGAATTAAATACAAAAGGCACAACGCCGATTTAAGTACAAGAAGACTAACTCTTCTTACCGACTGTGTTTTGAACCACTCCTGTGACACTAGTTATGGATTCCGATGCTTCACTTCAGGTTTACTGTATCCCTCTGACATTCATATTGCCGATGAAACACAGATATTCCATCGGAATTAAATACAAAAGGCACAATGCCGAATTAAGTTCAAGAAGACTGACTTTTCTTACTGTCTATTGTTGAACCACTCCTGTAACACTAGTTATAGACTCCGATGCTTCACTCCAGGTTTACTGTATCCCTTGGACCTTCTTACTGACGAAGAAACACAGATATTGCATTGGAATTAAATACAAAGGGCACAATGCCGACATAAGTAAAAGAAGTCTGACTCTTCTTACTGTCTATGATTTGAACCATTCCTGTGACACTAGTTATAGATTCCGATGCTTCAGTCCAGGTTTACTGTATCCCTTGGACCTTCTTATTGACGATGAAACACAGAAATTGCATCGGAATTAAAAAGAAAAGGCACAATGCCGACTTAAGTACAAGAAGACTGACTCCTCTTACTGACTATGTCTTGAACCATTCCATTGACACTAGTTATAGATTCCGATGCTTCACTCCAGGTTTACTGTATCCCTTCGACCTTCTTATTGACGATGAAACACAGAAATTGCATTGGAATAAAATAGAAAAGGCACAATGCCGACTTAAGTACAAAAACCTGACTCTTCTTACTGACTATGTTTTGAACCATTCCTGTGACACTAGTTATAGATTCCGATGCCTCACTCCAGGTTTACTGTATCCCTTGGACCTTCTTATTGACGATGAAACACAGAAATTGCATCGGAATTAAATAGAAAAGGCACAATGCCGACTTAAGAACAAAAACCTGACTCTTCTTACTGACTATGTTTTGAACCATTCCTGTGACACTAGTTATAGATCCGATGCTTCACTTCATTCTTAATGTATACCTTGGACCTTCTTATTGACGATGAAACACAGAAATTGCATCGGAATTAATTACAAAAGGCACAATGCCGACTTAAGGACAAGAAGACCGACTCTTCTTACTGACTATGTTTTGAACCATTCTTGTGACACTAGCTATATATTCCGATGCTTCACTTCATGTTTATTGTATCCCTCTGACCTTCTTATTGACGATGAAACACAGAAATTGCATCGGAATTAAATAGAAAAGGCACAATGTCGACGTAAGTACAAGAAGTCTGACTCTTCTTACTGTCTATGTTTTGAACCATTCCTGTGACACTAGTTATAGATTCCGATGGTTCACTCCAGTTTTACTATATCCCTTGGACCTTCTTATTGACGATGATACACAGAAATTGCATCGTAATTAAAAAGAAAAGGCACAATGCCGACTTAAGTACAAGAAGACTGACTCCTCTTACTGACTATGTCTTGAACCATTCCATTGACACTAGTTATAGATTCCGATGCCTCACTCCAGGTTTACTGTATCCCTTGGACCTTCTTATTGACATGAAACACAGAAATTGCATCGGGAATTAAGTAGAAAAGGCACAATGCCGACTTAAGAACAAAAAACCCTGACTCTTCTTACTGACTATGTTTTAAACCATTCCTGTGACACTAGTTATAGATACGATGCTTCACTTCAGGCTTACTGTATACCTTGGACCTTCTTATTGACGATGAAACACAGATATTGCATCGGAATAAAACACAAGAGGCACAAAGCAGAATTAAGTTCAAGAAGACTGACTCTTCTTACTGCCTATGTTTTGAACCATCCCTGTGACACTAGTTATAGATTCCGATGCTTCACTTCAGGTTTATTGTATCCCTCTGACCTTCTTATTGACGATGAAGCACAGAAATTGCATCGGAATTAAATACAAAAGGCACAATGCCGACTTAAGGACAAGAAGACTGACTCTTCTTACTGACTTTGCTTTGAACCATTCCTGTGACACTAGTTATAGATTCCGATGCTTCACTTCAGCTTTATTGTATCCCTTGGACCTTCTTATTGACGATGGAACACAGAAATTGCATCGGAATTAAATAAAAAGGCACAATGGCGACTTAAGTACAAGAAGACTGACTCTTCTTACTGACTATGTTTTGAACCATTCCTGTGACACTAGTTATACATTCCGATGCTTTACTCCAGGTTTACTGTATCCCTTGGACCATCTTATTGACGATGAAACACAGAAATTGCATCGGAATTAAATACAAAAGGCAAAATGACGACTGAAGTACACGAAGACTGACTCTTCTTACTGACTATGATTTGAACCATTCCTGTGACACTAGTTATGGATTCCGACGCTTCACTTCAGGTTTACTGTATCCCTCTGACCTTCGTATTGACGGTGAAACACAGAAATTGCATTGGAATTAAATACATAAGGCACAATGCCGAATTAAGTTCAAGAAGACTGACTCTTCTTACTGTCTATTTTTGAACGAGTCCTGTGACACTAGTTATAGACTCCAATGCTTCACTCTAGGTTTACTGTATCCCTTGGTCCTTCTTATTGACGATGAAACTCAGAAATTGCATCGGAATCAAATAGAAAAGGCACAATGCCGACTTAAGTACAAAAAGACTGAGTCTTATTATTGATTATGTTTTGAGCCATTCCTGTGACACTAGCTATAGATTCCGATGCTTTACTTCAGGTTTACTGTACCCTCTGACCTTCTTATTGACGATGAAACACAGAAACTGCATCGGAATTAAATACAAAAGGCACAATGCCGACTTAAGTAAAAGGAGACTGACTCATCTTACTGTCTATGTTTTGAAATATTCCATTAACACTAGTTATAGATTCCGATGCTTCACTTCAGGTTCACTGTACCTCTCTGACCTTCTTATTGACGATGAAACACAGAAATTGAATCGGAATTAAATACAAAAGGCAAAATGCCGACTTAAGTACACGAAGACTGACTCTTCTTACTGTCTATGTTTTGAACCATTCCTGTGTCACTAGTTATAGATTCCGATGCTACACTCCAGGTTTACTGAATCCCTTGGACCTTCTTATTGACGATGCAACACACAAATTACATCGGAATTAAATAGAAAAAGCACTATGCCCACGTAAGTACAAGAAGACTGACTCTTCTTACTGTCTATGTTGTGAACCATTCCTGTGACACTATTTATAGTTTCCGATGCTTCACTCCAGGTTTACTGTATCCCTTGGCCCTTCTTATTGACGAAGAAACACAGAAATTACATCGGAATTAAATAGAAAAGGCACAATGCCGACTTAAGTACAAGATGACTGGACTCTTCTTACTGACTATGTTTGAACCATTCCCTGTGACACTAGTTATAGATTCCGATGCTTCACTTCATGATTGCTGTATCCCTCTGACCTTCTTATTGACCGATAGAGACACAGAAATTGCATCGGAACTAACTAGAAAAGGCACAATGCCCGACTTAAGTACAAGGAGACCTGACTCTTCTTACTGGACTATGATTTGAACCATTCCCGTGACACTAGTTATAGATTCCAATGCTTCACCTCAGGTATACTGTATCTTGGACCTTATTATGGACGATGAAACACACAGAAATTGCATCGGAATTTAAATACAAAAGGCACAATGCCGACTTAAGTACAAGAAGACCTGACTCTCCTTTCTGACTCTGTTTTGAACATTCCTGTGACCTAGTTATAGACACCGATGCTTCACTTCAGGTTTAATGTATCCCTGGACTTCTCATTGACGATGAAACACAAAAATTGCATCGGAATTAAATATAAAAGGCAAAATGCCCGACTGAAGTACACGAAGACTGACTCTTCCTTACGTCTATGATTTGAACCATTCTGTGACAATAGTTACTGATTCAGATGCTTCACTCCAGGTTTACTGTATCCCTTGGACCTTCTTATTGACGATGAAACACAGAAATTGCATCGGAATTAAATACAAAAGGCACAACGCCGACTTAAGTACAAGAAGACTAACTCTTCTTACTGACTGTGTTATGAACCATTCCTGTGACACTAGTTATGGATTCCGATGCTTCACTTCAGGTTTACTGTATCCCTCTGACCATCATATTGCCGATGAAACACAGAAATTGCATCGGAATTAAAATACAAAAGGCACAATGCCGAATTAAGTTCAAGAAGACTGACTCTTCTATGTCTATTTTTGAACCACTCCTGTGACACTAGTTATAGACTCCGATGCTTCACTCCAGGTTTACTGTATCCCTTGTACCTTCTTAGTGACGAAGAAACACAGAAATTGCATCGGAATTAAATACAAAAGGCACAATGCCGACATAAGTAAAAGAAGTCTGACTCTTCTTACTGTCTATGATTTGAACCATTCCTGTGACACTAGTTATAGATTCCGATGCTTCAGTCCAGGTTTACTGTATCCCTTGGACCTTCTTATTGACGATGAAACACAGAAATTGCATCGGAATTAAAAAGAAAAGGCACAATGCCGACTTAAGTACAAGAAGACTGACTCCTCTTACTGACTATGTCTTTGAACCATTCCATTGACACTAGTTATAGATTCCGATGCTTCACTCCCGGTTTGCTGTATCCCTTGGACCTTCTTATTGACGATGAAACACCAGAAAATTGCATCGGAATAAATAGAAAAGGCACAATGCCGACTTAAGTACAAAAACCTGACTCTTCTTACTGACTATGTTTTGAACCATTCCTGTGACACTAGTTATAGATCCGATTCTCACACTTCAGGCTTACTGTATCCCTTGACCTTCTTATTGACGATGAAACACAGAAATTGCATCGGAATTAATTACAAAACTCACAATGCCGACTTAAGGACAAGAAGACTGACTCTTCTTACTGACTATGTTTTGAACCATTCCTGTGACACTAGCTATAGATACCGAGTTCTTCACTTCATGTTTATTGTATCCCTCTGACCTTCTTATTGACGATGAAACACAGAAATTGCATCGGAATTGAATAGAAAGGCACAATGTCGACGTAAGTACAAGAAGTCTGACTCTTCTTACTGTCTTTGTTTTTAACCATTCCTGTGACACTAGTTATAGACTCCGATGCTTCACTCCAGTTTTAATATATCCCTTGGACCTTCTTATTGACGATGAAACACAGAAATTGCATCGGAATTAAAAAGAAAAGGCACAATGCCGACTTAAGTACAAGAAGACTGACTCCTCTTACTGACTATGTCTTGAACCATTCTATTGACACTAGTTATAGATTCCGATGCTTCACTCCAGGTTTACTGTATCCCTTGGACCTTCTTATTGACGATGAAACACAGAAATTGCATCGGAATAAAATAGAAATGGCACAATGCCGACTTAGTACAAAAACCTGACTCTTCTTACTGACTATGTTTTGAACCATTCCTGTGACACTAGTTATAGATCCGATGCTCACACTTCGGGCTTACTGTATCCCTTGGACCTTCTTATTGACGATGAAACACAGAAATTGCATCGTAATTAATTACAAAAGGCACAATGCCGACTTAAGGACAAGAAGACTGACTCTTCTTACTGGCTATGTTTTGAACCATTCCTGTTGACACTAGCCATAGATTCCGATGCTTCACTTCATGTTTATTCTATCCCTCTGACCTTCTTATTGACGATGAAACACAGACATTGCATCGGAATTAAATAGAAAAGGCACAATGTCGCCGTAAGTACAAGAAGTCTGACTCTTCTTACTGTCTATGTTTTGAACCTTTCCTGTGACACTAGTTATAGATTCCGATGCTTCACTCCAGTTTTACTATATCCCTTGGACCTTCTTATTGACGTTGAAACACAGAAATTGCATCGGAATTAAAAAGAAAAGGCACAATGCCGACTTAAGTACAAGAAGACTGACTCCTCTTACTGACTATGTCTTGAACCATTCCATTGACACTAGTTATAGATTCCGATGCCTCACTCCAGGTTTACTGTATCCCTTGGACCTTCTTATTGACGATGAAACACAGAAATTGCATCGGAATTAAATAGAAAAGGCACAATGCCGACTTAAGAACAAAAACCTGACTCTTCCTACTGACTATGTTTTGATCCATTCCTGTGACACTAGTTATAGATCCGATGCTTCACTTCAGGCTTACTGTATACCTTGGACCTTCTTATTGACGATGAAACACAGATATTGCATCGGAATTAAATACAAGAGGCACAAAGCACAATCAAGGTCAAGAAGACTGACTCTTCTTACTGTCTATGTTTTGAACCATTCCTGTGACACTTGTTATAGATTCCGATGCTTCACTCTGAGTTTACTGTATCCCTTGGACCTTCTTATTGACGATGAAACACAGAAATTGCATCGGAATTAATTACAAAAGGCACAATGCCGACATAACGACAAGAAGACTGACTCTTCTTACTGACTATGTTTTGAAGCATTCCTGTGACACTAGCCATAGTTTCCGAAGCTTCACTTCAGGTTTACTGTATCCTTTGGACCTTCTTATTGACGATGTAACACAGCAATTGCATCGGAATTAAATACAAAAGGCACAATGCCGACTTAAGGACAAGAAGACTGACTCTTCTTACTGACTTTGCTTTGAACCATTCCTGTGACACTAGTTATAGATTCCGATGCTTCACTTCAGGTTTATTGTATCCCTCTGACCTTCTTATTGACGATGAAACACAGAAATTGCATCGAAATTAAATAGAAAAGGCACAATGTCGACGTATGTACAAGAAGACTGACTCTTCTTACTGTCTATGTTTTGAACCATTCCTGTGACACTAGTTATAGATTCCGATGCTTCACTCCAGGTTTACTGTATCCCTTGGACCTTCTTATTGATGATGAAACACAGAAATTTCACCGGAATTAAATACAAAGGGCACAATGCCGACTTAAGGACAAGAAGACTGACTCATCTTACTGACTATGTTTTGAACCATTCCTGTGACACTAGCTATAGATTCCGATGCTTCACTTCAGGTTTACTGTACCCCTCTGACCTTCTTATTGACGATGAAACACAGAAATTGCATCGGAATTAAATACAAAAGGCACAATGCCGACTTAAGTACAAGAAGACTGACTCTTCTTACTGTCTATGATTTGAACCATTCCATTGACACTAGTTATAGATTCCGATGCTACACTCCAGGTTTTCTGTATCTCTTGGACCTTCTTATTGACGATGAAACACAGAAGTTGCATCGGAATTAAATACAAAATGTACAATGCCGACTTAAGGACAAGAAGACAGACTCTTCTTACAGACTTTGTTTTGAACCATTCCTGTGACACTAGTTATAGATTCCGATGCTTCAGGTTTATTGTATCCCTCTGACCTTCTTATTGAAGATGAAACACAGAAATTGCACCGGAATTAAATACAAAAGGCACAAGGCCGACTTAAGTAAAATAAGTCTGACTCTTCTTACTGTCTATGATTTGAACCATTCCTGTGACACTAGTTATAGGTTCCGATGCTTCACTCCAGGTTTACTGTATCCCTTGGACCTTCTTATTGACGATGAAACACAGAAATTGCATCGGAATTAAATACAAAAGGCACAAAGCAGAATTAAGTATAAGAAGACTGACTCTTCTTACTGTCTATGTTTTGAACCATTCCTGTGACACTAGCTATAGATTCCGATGCTTCACTTCAGGTTTCAGGTTTACTGTACCCCTCCGACCTTCTTATTGACGATGAAACACAGAAATTGCATCGGAATTAAATACAAAAGGCACAAAGCAGAATTAAGTACAAGAAGACTGACTCTTCTTACTGTCTATGTTTTGAACCATTCCTGTGACACTAGCTGTAGATTCCGATGCTTCACTCCAGGTTTACTGTATCCCTTGGACCTTCTTATTGACGACGAAACACAGAAATTGCATCGGAATTAAATACAAAAGGCACAATGCCGACTTAAGGACAAGAAGACTGACACTTCTTACTGACTATGTTTTGAACCATTCCTGTGACACTAGCTATAGATTCCGAAGCTTCACTTCAGGTTTACAGTATCCCTTGGACCTTCTTATAGACGATGAATTACAGAAATTGCATCGGATTTAAATAGAAAGGGCACAATGTCGACGTAAGTACAAGAAGACTGACTCTTCTTACTGTTTATGTTTTGAACCATTCCTGTGACACTAGTTATAGATTCCGATGCTTCACTCCAGGTTTATTATATCCCTTGGACCTTCTTATTGACGATGAAACACAGAAATTGCATCGGAATTAAATAGAAAAGGCACAATGCCGACTTAAGTACAAGAAGACTGACTCTTCTTACTGCCTATGTTTTGAACCATTCCATTGACACTAGTTATAGATTCCGATGCTTCACTCCATGTTTACTGTATCCCTTGGACCTTCTTATTGACGATGATACACAGAAATTGCATTGGAATGAAATAGAAAAGGCACAATGCCGACTGAAGTACAAGAAGACTGACTCTTCTTACTGACTATGTTTTGAACCATTCCTGTGACACTAGTTATAGATCCGATGCTTCACTTCAGGTTTACTGTATACCTTGGACCTCCTTATTGACGATGAAACACAGAAATTGCATCGGAATTAAATACAAACGGCACAATGCCGACTTAAGTACAAGAAGACTGACTCTTCCTACTGTCTATGTTTGAAATATTCCTGTGACACTAGTTATAGATTCCGATGCTTCACTCCTGGTTTACTGTATCCCTTGGACCTTCTTATTGACGATGTAACACAGAAATTGCATCGGAATTAAACACAAAAGGCACAATGCCGACTTAAGTACAAGAAGACTAACTCTTCTTACTGACTATGTTTTGAACCATTCCTGTGACACTAGTTATGGATTCCGATACTTCACTTCAGGTTTAATGTATCCCTCTGACCTTCTTATTGACGATGAAACACAGAAATTGCATCGGAATTAAATACAAAAGGCACAATGCCGAATTAAGTTCAAGAAGACTGACTCTTCTTACTGTCTATTTTTGAACCAGTCCTGTGACACTAGTTATAGACTCCGATGCTTCACTCCAGGTTTACTGTATACCTTGGACCTCCTTATTGACGATGAAACACAGAAATTGCTTCGGAATTAAATACAAACGGCACAATGCCGACTTAAGTACAAGAAGACTGACTCTTCCTACTGTCTATGTTTGAAATATTCCTGTGACACTAGTTATAGATTCCGATGCTTCACTCCTGGTTTACTGTATCCCTTGGACCTTCTTATTGACGATGTAACACAGAAATTGCATCGGAATTAAATACAAAAGGCACAATGCCGACTTAAGTACAAGAAGACTAACTCTTCTTACTGACTATGTTTTGCACCATTCCTGTGACACTAGTTATGGATTCCGATACTTCACTTCAGGTTTAATGGATCCCTCTGACCTTCTTATTGACGATGAAACACAGAAATTGCATCGGAATTAAATAGAAAAGGCACAATGCCGACTTAAGTACAAGAAGACTGACTCATCTTACTGTCTATGTTTTGAAATATTCCATTGACACTAGTTATAGATTCCGATGCTTCACTTCAGGTTTACTGTACCCCTCTGACCTTCTTATTGACGATGAAACACAGAAATTGCATCGGAATTAAATACAAAAGGCAAAATGCCGACTTAAGTACACGAAGACTGACTCTTCTTACTGTCTATGTTTTGAACCATTCCTGCGTCACTAGTTATAAATTCCGATGCTACACTGCAGGTTTACTGTATCCCCTGGACCTTCTTATTGACGATGAAACACACAAATTACATCGGAATTAAATAGAAAAGGCACTATGCCGACGTAAGTACAACAAGACTGACTCTTCTTACTGTCTATGTTTTGAGCCATTCCTGTGACACTAGTTATAGTTTCCGATGCTTCACTCGAGGTTTACTGTATCCCTTTTCCCTTCTTATTGACGATGAAACACAGAAATTGCATCGGAATTAAATAGGAAAGGCACAATGCCGACTTAAGTACAAGAAGACTGACTCTTCTCACTGACTATGTTTTGAACCATTCCTGTGACACTAGTTATAGATTCCGATGCTTCACATCAGGATTACTGTATCCCTCTGACCTTCGTATTGACGATGAAACACAGAAATTGCATCGGAATTAAATAGAAAAGGCACAATGTCGACTTAAGTACAAGAAGACTGACTCTTCTTACTGACTATGTTTTGAACCATTCCTGTGACACTAGTTATAGATTCCGATGCTTCACCTCTGGTTTACTGTATCCCTTGGACCTTCTTATGGACGATGAATCACAGAAATTGCATCGGAATTAAATAGAAAATTCACAATGCCGACTTAAGTACAAGAAGACTGACTCTTCTTACTGTCTATGTTTTGAACCATTCCTGTGACACTAGCTATAGATTCCGATGCTTCACCTCTGGTTTACTGTACCCCTCTGACCTTCTTATTGACGATGAAACACAGAAACTGCATCGTAATTAAATACAAAAGGCACAATGCCGACTTAAGTACAAGAAGACTGACTCATCTTACTGTCTATGCTTTGAAATATTCCATTGACACTAGTTATAGATTCCGATGTTTCACTTCAGGTTTACTGTACCCCTCTGACCTTCTTATTGACGATGAAACATAGAAATTGCATCGGAATTAAATACAAAAGGCAAAATGCCGACTTAAGTACACGAAGACTGACTCTTCTTACTGTCTATGTTTTGAAACATTCCTGTGTCACTAGTTATAAATTCCGATGCTACACTGCAGGTTTACTGTATCCCCTGGACCTTCTTATTGACGATGAAACACACAAATTACATCGGAATTAAATAGAAAAGGCACTATGCCGACGTAAGTACAAGAAGACTGACTCTTCTTACTGTCTATGTTTTGAGCCATTCCTGTGACACTAGTTATAGTTTCCGATGCTTCACTCGAGGTTTACTGTATCCCTTGGCCTTTCTTATTGACGATGAAACACAGAAATTGCATCGGAATTAAATAGAAAAGGCACAATGCCGACTTAAGTACAAGAAGAGTGACTCTTCTTACTGACTATGTTTTGAACCATTCCTGTGACACTAGTTATAGATTCCGATGCTTCACCTCTGGTTTACTGTATCCCTTGGACCTTCTTATGGACGATGAATCACAGAAATTGCATCGGAATTAAATACAAACGGCACAATGCCGACTTAAGTACAAGAAGACTGACTCTCCTTTCTGACTATGTTTTGAACGATTCCTGTGACACTAGTTATAGACCCTGATGCTTCACTTCAGGTTTAATGTATCCCTTGGACCTTCTCATTGACGATGAAACACAAAAATTGCATCGGAATTAAATACAAAAGGCAAAATGCCGACTGAAGTACACGAAGACTGACTCTTCTTACTGTCTATGATTTGAACCATTCCTTTGACACTAGTTACAGATTCAGATGCTTCACTCCAGGTTTACTGTATCCCTTGGACCTTCTTATTGACGATGAGACACAGAAATTGCATCGGAATTAAATACAAAAGGCACATCGCCGACTTAAGTACAAGAAGACTAACTCTTCTTACTGACTATGTTTTGAATCATTCCTGTGACACTAGTTATGGATTCCGATGCTTCACTTCAGGTTTACTGTATCCCTCTGACCTTCTTATTGACGATGAGACACAGAAATTGCATCGGAATCAAATACAAAAGGCACAATGCCGACTTAAGTACAAGAAGACTAACACTTCTTACTGACTATGTTTTGAACCATTCCTGTGACACTAGCTATAGATTCCGATGCTTCACTTCATGTTTATTGTATCCCTCTGACCTTCTTATTGACGATGAAACACAGAAATTGCATCGGAATTAAATAGAAAAGGCACAATGTCGACGTAAGTACAAGAAGTCTGACTCTTCTTACTGTCTATGTTTTGAACCATTCCTGTGACACTAGTTATAGATTCCGATGCTTCACTCCAGTTTTACTATTTCCCTTGGACCTTTTTATTGACGATGAAACACAGAAATTGCATCGGAATTAAATAGAAAAGGCACAATGCCGACTTAAGAACAAAAACCTGACTCTTCTTGCTGACTATGTTTTGAACCATTCCTGTGACACTAGTTACAGATCCGATGCTTCACTTCAGGCTTACTGCATACCTTGGACGTTCTTATTGACGATGAAACACAGAAATTGCATCGGAATTAAATACAAGAGGCACAAAGCAGAATTAAGGTCAAGAAGACTGACTCTTCTTACTGTCTA
Organism: Schistocerca piceifrons; assembly: GCF_021461385.2. Classification (NCBI taxonomy): domain Eukaryota; kingdom Metazoa; phylum Arthropoda; class Insecta; order Orthoptera; family Acrididae; genus Schistocerca; species Schistocerca piceifrons. The sequence goes on from NW_025727372.1 coordinate 110,459, forward strand.
TGTTTTGAACCATTCCTGTGACACTAGATACAGATTCCGATGCTTCACTCCGGGTTTACTGTATCCCTTGGACCTTCTTATTGTCGATGAAACACAGAAATTGCATCGGAATTAATTACAAAAGGCACAATGCCGACATAAGGACAAGAAGACTGACCCTTCTTATTGACTATGTTTTGAAGCATTCCTGTGACACTAGCTATAGATTCCGAAACTTCACTTCAGGTATACTGTATCCCTTGGACCTTCTTATTGACGATGAAACACAGCAATTGCATCGGAATTAAATACAAAAGGCACAATGCCGACTTAAGTACAAGAAGACTAACTCTTCTTACTGACTATGTTTTGAACCATTCCTATGACACTAGTTATGGATTCCGATACTTCACTTCAGGTTTAATGTATCCCTCTGACCTTCTTATTGACGATGAAACACAGAAATTGCATCGGAATTAAATAGAAAAGGCACAATGCCGACTTAAGTACAAGAAGACTGACTCATCTTACTGTCTATGTTTTGAAATATTCCATTGACACTAGTTATAGATTCCGATGCTTCACTTCAGGTTTACTGTACCCCTCTGACCTTCTTATTGACGATGAAACACAGAAATTGCATCGGAATTAAATACAAAAGGCAAAATGCCGACTTAAGTACACGAAGACTGACTCTTCTTACTGTCTATGTTTTGAACCATTCCTGCGTCACTAGTTATAAATTCCGATGCTACACTGCAGGTTTACTGTATCCCCTGGACCTTCTTATTGACGATGAAACACACAAATTACATCGGAATTAAATAGAAAAGGCACTATGCCGACGTAAGTACAAGAAGACTGACTCTTCTTACTGTCTATGTTTTGAGCCATTCCTGTGACACTAGTTATAGTTTCCGATGCTTCACTCGAGGTTTACTGTATCCCTTTTCCCTTCTTATTGACGATGAAACACAGAAATTGCATCGGAATTAAATAGGAAAGGCACAATGCCGACTTAAGTACAAGAAGACTGACTCCTCTTACTGACTATGTCTTGAACCATTCCATTGACACTAGTTATAGATTCCGATGCTTCACTCCCGGTTTGCTGTATCCCTTGGACCTTCTTATTGACGATGAAACACAGAAATTGCATCGGAATAAAATAGAAAAGGCACAATGCCGACTTAAGTACAAAAACCTGACTCTTCTTACTGACTATGTTTTGAACCATTCCTGTGACACTAGTTATAGATCCGATTCTCACACTTCAGGCATACTGTATCCCTTGGACCTTCTTATTGACGATGAAACACAGAAATTGCATCGGAATTAATTACAAAACTCACAATGCCGACTTAAGGACAAGAAGACTGACTCTTCTTACTGACTATGTTTTGAACCATTCCTGTGACACTAGCTATAGATACCGATTCTTCACTTCATGTTTATTGTATCCCTCTGACCTTCTTATTGACGATGAAACACAGAAATTGCATCGGAATTGAATAGAAAAGGCACAATGTCGACGTAAGTACAAGAAGTCTGACTCTTCTTACTGTCTATGTTTTTAACCATTCCTGTGACACTAGTTATAGACTCCGATGCTTCACTCCAGTTTTAATATATCCCTTGGACCTTCTTATTGACGATGAAACACAGAAATTGCATCGGAATTAAAAAGAAAAGGCACAATGCCGACTTAAGTACAAGAAGACTGACTCCTCTTACTGACTATGTCTTGAACCATTCTATTGACACTAGTTATAGATTCCGATGCTTCACTCCAGGTTTACTGTATCCCTTGGACCTTCTTATTGACGATGAAACACAGAAATTGCATCGGAACAAAATAGAAAAGGCACAATGCCGACTTAAGTACAAAAACCTGACTCTTCTTACTGACTATGTTTTGAACCATTCCTGTGACACTAGTTATAGATCCGATGCTCACACTTCAGGCTTACTGTATCCCTTGGACCTTCTTATTGACGATGAAACACAGAAATTGCATCGTAATTAATTACAAAAGGCACAATGCCGACTTAAGGACAAGAAGACTGACTCTTCTTACTGACTATGTTTTGAACCATTCCTGTGACACTAGCTATAGATTCCGATGCTTCACTTCATGTTTATTGTATCCCTCTGACCTTCTTATTGACGATGAAACACAGACATTGCATCGGAATTAAATAGAAAAGGCACAATGTCGCCGTAAGTACAAGAAGTCTGACTCTTCTTACTGTCTATGTTTTGAACCTTTCCTGTGACACTAGTTATAGATTCCGATGCTTCACTCCAGTTTTACTATATCCCTTGGACCTTCTTATTGACGATGAAACACAGAAATTGCATCGGAATTAAAAAGAAAGTGCACAATGCCGACTTAAGTACAAGAAGACTGACTCCTCTTACTGACTATGTCTTGAACCATTCCATTGACACTAGTTATAGATTCCGATGCCTCACTCCAGGTTTACTGTATCCCTTGGACCTTCTTATTGACGATGAAACACAGAAATTGCATCGGAATTAAATAGAAAAGGCACAATGCCGACTTAAGAACAAAAACCTGACTCTTCCTACTGACTATGTTTTGATCCATTCCTGTGACACTAGTTATAGATCCGATGCTTCACTTCAGGCTTACTGTATACCTTGGACCTTCTTATTGACGATGAAACACAGATATTGCATCGGAATTAAATACAAGAGGCACAAAGCACAATCAAGGTCAAGAAGACTGACTCTTCTTACTGTCTATGTTTTGAACCATTCCTGTGACACTAGTTATAGATTCCGATGCTTCACTCCGGGTTTACTGTATCCCTTGGACCTTCTTATTGACGATGAAACACAGAAATTGCATCGGAATTAATTACAAAAGGCACAATGCCGACATAACGACAAGAAGACTGACTCTTCTTACTGACTATGTTTTGAAGCATTCCTGTGACACTAGCCATAGATTCCGAAGCTTCACTTCAGGTTTACTGTATCCTTTGGACCTTCTTATTGACGATGTAACACAGGAATTGCATCGGAATTAAATACAAAAGGCACAATGCCGACTTAAGGACAAGAAGACTGACTCTTCTTACTGACTTTGCTTTGAACCATTCCTGTGACACTAGTTATAGATTCCGATGCTTCACTTCAGGTTTATTGTATCCCTCTGACCTTCTTATTGACGATGAAACACAGAAATTGCATCGGAATTAAATAGAAAAGGCACAATGTCGACGTATGTACAAGAAGACTGACTCTTCTTACTGTCTATGTTTTGAACCATTCCTGTGACACTAGTTATAGATTCCGATGCTTCACTCCAGGTTTACTGTATCCCTTGGACCTTCTTATTGATGATGAAACACAGAAATTTCACCGGAATTAAATACAAAGGGCACAATGCCGACTTAAGGACAAGAAGACTGACTCATCTTACTGACTATGTTTTGAACCATTCCTGTGACACTAGCTATAGATTCCGATGCTTCACTTCAGGTTTACTGTACCCCTCTGACCTTCTTATTGACGATGAAACACAGAAATTGCATCGGAATTAAATACAAAAGGCACAATGCCGACTTAAGTACAAGAAGACTGACTCTTCTTACTGTCTATGATTTGAACCATTCCATTGACACTAGTTATAGATTCCGATGCTACACTCCAGGTTTTCTGTATCTCTTGGACCTTCTTATTGACGATGAAACACAGAAGTTGCATCGGAATTAAATACAAAAGGTACAATGCCGACTTAAGGACAAGAAGACAGACTCTTCTTACAGACTTTGTTTTGAACCATTCCTGTGACACTAGTTATAGATTCCGATGCTTCAGGTTTATTGTATCCCTCTGACCTTCTTATTGAAGATGAAACACAGATATTGCACCGGAATTAAATACAAAAGGCACAAGGCCGACTTAAGTAAAATAAGTCTGACTCTTCTTACTGTCTATGATTTGAACCATTCCTGTGACACTAGTTATAGGTTCCGATGCTTCACTCCAGGTTTACTGTATCCCTTGGACCTTCTTATTGACGATGAAACACAGAAATTGCATCGGAATTAAATACAAAAGGCACAAAGCAGAATTAAGTATAAGAAGACTGACTCTTCTTACTGTCTATGTTTTGAACCATTCCTGTGACACTAGCTATAGATTCCGATGCTTCACTTCAGGTTTCAGGTTTACTGTACCCCTCCGACCTTCTTATTGACGATGAAACACAGAAATTGCATCGGAATTAAATACAAAAGGCACAAAGCAGAATTAAGTACAAGAAGACTGACTCTTCTTACTGTCTATGTTTTGAACCATTCCTGTGACACTAGCTGTAGATTCCGATGCTTCACTCCAGGTTTACTGTATCCCTTGGACCTTCTTATTGACGACGAAACACAGAAATTGCATCGGAATTAAATACAAAATGCACAATGCCGACTTAAGGACAAGAAGACTGACACTTCTTACTGACTATGTTTTGAACCATTCCTGTGACACTAGCTATAGATTCCGAAGCTTCACTTCAGGTTTACAGTATCCCTTGGACCTTCTTATAGACGATGAATTACAGAAATTGCATCGGATTTAAATAGAAAGGGCACAATGTCGACGTAAGTACAAGAAGACTGACTCTTCTTACTGTTTATGTTTTGAACCATTCCTGTGACACTAGTTATAGATTCCGATGCTTCACTCCAGGTTTATTATATCCCTTGGACCTTCTTATTGACGATGAAACACAGAAATTGCATCGGAATTAAATAGAAAAGGCACAATGCCGACTTAAGTACAAGAAGACTGACTCTTCTTACTGCCTATGTTTTGAACCATTCCATTGACACTAGTTATAGATTCCGATGCTTCACTCCATGTTTACTGTATCCCTTGGACCTTCTTATTGACGATGATACACAGAAATTGCATTGGAATGAAATAGAAAAGGCACAATGCCGACTGAAGTACAAGAAGACTGACTCTTCTTACTGACTATGTTTTGAACCATTCCTGTGACACTAGTTATAGATCCGATGCTTCACTTCAGGTTTACTGTATACCTTGGACCTCCTTATTGACGATGAAACACAGAAATTGCATCGGAATTAAATACAAACGGCACAATGCCGACTTAAGTACAAGAAGACTGACTCTTCCTACTGTCTATGTTTGAAATATTCCTGTGACACTAGTTATAGATTCCGATGCTTCACTCCTGGTTTACTGTATCCCTTGGACCTTCTTATTGACGATGTAACACAGAAATTGCATCGGAATTAAATACAAAAGGCACAATGCCGACTTAAGTACAAGAAGACTAACTCTTCTTACTGACTATGTTTTGAACCATTCCTGTGACACTAGTTATGGATTCCGATACTTCACTTCAGGTTTAATGTATCCCTCTGACCTTCTTATTGACGATGAAACACAGAAATTGCATCGGAATTAAATACAAAAGGCACAATGCCGAATTAAGTTCAAGAAGACTGACTCTTCTTACTGTCTATTTTTGAACCAGTCCTGTGACACTAGTTATAGACTCCGATGCTTCACTCCAGGTTTACTGTATACCTTGGACCTCCTTATTGACGATGAAACACAGAAATTGCTTCGGAATTAAATACAAACGGCACAATGCCGACTTAAGTACAAGAAGACTGACTCTTCCTACTGTCTATGTTTGAAATATTCCTGTGACACTAGTTATAGATTCCGATGCTTCACTCCTGGTTTACTGTATCCCTTGGACCTTCTTATTGACGATGTAACACAGAAATTGCATCGGAATTAAATACAAAAGGCACAATGCCGACTTAAGTACAAGAAGACTAACTCTTCTTACTGACTATGTTTTGCACCATTCCTGTGACACTAGTTATGGATTCCGATACTTCACTTCAGGTTTAATGGATCCCTCTGACCTTCTTATTGACGATGAAACACAGAAATTGCATAGGAATTAAATAGAAAAGGCACAATGCCGACTTAAGTACAAGAAGACTGACTCATCTTACTGTCTATGTTTTGAAATATTCCATTGACACTAGTTATAGATTCCGATGCTTCACTTCAGGTTTACTGTACCCCTCTGACCTTCTTATTGACGATGAAACACAGAAATTGCATCGGAATTAAATACAAAAGGCAAAATGCCGACTTAAGTACACGAAGACTGACTCTTCTTACTGTCTATGTTTTGAACCATTCCTGCGTCACTAGTTATAAATTCCGATGCTACACTGCAGGTTTACTGTATCCCCTGGACCTTCGTATTGACGATGAAACACACAAATTACATCGGAATTAAATAGAAAAGGCACTATGCCGACGTAAGTACAAGAAGACTGACTCTTCTTACTGTCTATGTTTTGAGCCATTCCTGTGACACTAGTTATAGTTTCCGATGCTTCACTCGAGGTTTACTGTATCCCTTTTCCCTTCTTATTGACGATGAAACACAGAAATTGCATCGGAATTAAATAGGAAAGGCACAATGCCGACTTAAGTACAAGAAGACTGACTCTTCTCACTGACTATGTTTTGAACCATTCCTGTGACACTAGTTATAGATTCCGATGCTTCACATCAGGATTACTGTATCCCTCTGACCTTCGTATTGACGATGAAACACAGAAATTGCATCGGAATTAAATAGAAAAGGCACAATGTCGACTTAGGTACAAGAAGACTGACTCTTCTTACTGACTATGTTTTGAACCATTCCTGTGACACTAGTTATAGATTCCGATGCTTCACCTCTGGTTTACTGTATCCCTTGGACCTTCTTATGGACGATGAATCACAGAAATTGCATCGGAATTAAATAGAAAATTCACAATGCCGACTTAAGTACAAGAAGACTGACTCTTCTTACTGTCTATGTTTTGAACCATTCCTGTGACACTAGCTATAGATTCCGATGCTTCACCTCTGGTTTACTGTACCCCTCTGACCTTCTTATTGACGATGAAACACAGAAACTGCATCGTAATTAAATACAAAAGGCACAATGCCGACTTAAGTACAAGAAGACTGACTCATCTTACTGTCTATGCTTTGAAATATTCCATTGACACTAGTTATAGATTCCGATGTTTCACTTCAGGTTTACTGTACCCCTCTGACCTTCTTATTGACGATGAAACACAGAAATTGCATCGGAATTAAATACAAAAGGCAAAATGCCGACTTAAGTACACGAAGACTGACTCTTCTTACTGTCTATGTTTTGAAACATTCCTGTGTCACTAGTTATAAATTCCGATGCTACACTGCAGGTTTACTGTATCCCCTGGACCTTCTTATTGACGATGAAACACACAAATTACATCGGAATTAAATAGAAAAGGCACTATGCCGACGTAAGTACAAGAAGACTGACTCTTCTTACTGTCTATGTTTTGAGCCATTCCTGTGACACTAGTTATAGTTTCCGATGCTTCACTCGAGGTTTACTGTATCCCTTGGCCTTTCTTATTGACGATGAAACACAGAAATTGCATCGGAATTAAATAGAAAAGGCACAATGCCGACTTAAGTACAAGAAGAGTGACTCTTCTTACTGACTATGTTTTGAACCATTCCTGTGACACTAGTTATAGATTCCGATGCTTCACCTCTGGTTTACTGTATCCCTTGGACCTTCTTATGGACGATGAATCACAGAAATTGCATCGGAATTAAATACAAACGGCACAATGCCGACTTAAGTACAAGAAGACTGACTCTCCTTTCTGACTATGTTTTGAACGATTCCTGTGACACTAGTTATAGACCCTGATGCTTCACTTCAGGTTTAATGTATCCCTTGGACCTTCTCATTGACGATGAAACACAAAAATTGCATCGGAATTAAATACAAAAGGCAAAATGCCGACTGAAGTACACGAAGACTGACTCTTCTTACTGTCTATGATTTGAACCATTCCTTTGACACTAGTTACAGATTCAGATGCTTCACTCCAGGTTTACTGTATCCCTTGGACCTTCTTATTGACGATGAGACACAGAAATTGCATCGGAATTAAATACAAAAGGCACATCGCCGACTTAAGTACAAGAAGACTAACTCTTCTTACTGACTATGTTTTGAATCATTCCTGTGACACTAGTTATGGATTCCGATGCTTCACTTCAGGTTTACTGTATCCCTCTGACCTTCTTATTGACGATGAGACACAGACATTGCATCGGAATTAAATACAAAAGGCACAATGCCGACTTAAGTACAAGAAGACTAACACTTCTTACTGACTATGTTTTGAACCATTCCTGTGACACTAGCTATAGATTCCGATGCTTCACTTCATGTTTATTGTATCCCTCTGACATTCTTATTGACGATGAAACACAGAAATTGCATCGGAATTAAATAGAAAAGGCACAATGTCGACGTAAGTACAAGAAGTCTGACTCTTCTTACTGTCTATGTTTTGAACCATTCCTGTGACACTAGTTATAGATTCCGATGCTTCACTCCAGTTTTACTATTTCCCTTGGACCTTTTTATTGACGATGAAACACAGAAATTGCATCGGAATTAAATAGAAAAGGCACAATGCCGACTTAAGAACAAAAACCTGACTCTTCTTACTGACTATGTTTTGAACCATTCCTGTGACACTAGTTACAGATCCGATGCTTCACTTCAGGCTTACTGCATACCTTGGACGTTCTTATTGACGATGAAACACAGAAATTGCATCGGAATTAAATACAAGAGGCACAAAGCAGAATTAAGGTCAAGAAGACTGACTCTTCTTACTGTCTATGTTTTGAACCATTCCTGTGACACTAGATACAGATTCCGATGCTTCACTCCGGGTTTACTGTATCCCTTGGACCTTCTTATTGTCGATGAAACACAGAAATTGCATAGGAATTAATTACAAAAGGCACAATGCCGACATAAGGACAAGAAGACTGACCCTTCTTATTGACTATGTTTTGAAGCATTCCTGTGACACTAGCTATAGATTCCGAAACTTCACTTCAGGTATACTGTATCCCTTGGACCTTCTTATTGACGATGAAACACAGCAATTGCATCGGAATTAAATACAAAAGGCACAATGCCGACTTAAGTACAAGAAGACTAACTCTTCTTACTGACTATGTTTTGAACCATTCCTGTGACACTAGTTATGGATTCCGATACTTCACTTCAGGTTTAATGTATCCCTCTGACCTTCTTATTGACGATGAAACACAGAAATTGCATCGGAATTAAATAGAAAAGGCACAATGCCGACTTAAGTACAAGAAGACTGACTCATCTTACTGTCTATGTTTTGAAATATTCCATTGACACTAGTTATAGATTCCGATGCTTCACTTCAGGTTTACTGTACCCCTCTGACCTTCTTATTGACGATGAAACACAGAAATTGCATCGGAATTAAATACAAAAGGCAAAATGCCGACTTAAGTACACGAAGACTGACTCTTCTTACTGTCTATGTTTTGAACCATTCCTGCGTCACTAGTTATAAATTCCGATGCTACACTGCTGGTTTACTGTATCCCCTGGACCTTCTTATTGACGATGAAACACACAAATTACATCGGAATTAAATAGAAAAGGCACTATGCCGACGTAAGTACAAGAAGACTGACTCTTCTTACTGTCTATGTTTTGAGCCATTCCTGTGACACTAGTTATAGTTTCCGATGCTTCACTCGAGGTTTACTGTATCCCTTTTCCCTTCTTATTGACGATGAAACACAGAAATTGCATCGGAATTAAATAGGAAAGGCACAATGCCGACTTAAGTACAAGAAGACTGACTCTTCTCACTGACTATGTTTGAACCATTCCTGTGACACTAGTTATAGATTCCGATGCTTCACATCAGGATTACTGTATCCCTCTGACCTTCGTATTGACGATGAAACACAGAAATTGCATCGGAATTAAATAGAAAAGGCACAATGTCGACTTAAGTACAAGAAGACTGACTCTTCTTACTGACTATGTTTTGAACCATTCCTGTGACACTAGTTATAGATTCCGATGCTTCACCTCTGGTTTACTGTATCCCTTGGACCTTCTTATGGACGATGAATCACAGAAATTGCATCGGAATTAAATAGAAAATTCACAATGCCGACTTAAGTACAAGAAGACTGACTCTTCTTACTGTCTATGTTTTGAACCATTCCTGTGACACTAGCTATAGATTCCGATGCTTCACCTCTGGTTTACTGTACCCCTCTGACCTTCTTATTGACGATGAAACACAAAAATTGCATCGGAATTAAATACAAAAGGCAAAATGCCGACTGAAGTACACGAAGACTGACTCTTCTTACTGTCTATGATTTGAACCATTCCTTTGACACTAGTTACAGATTCAGATGCTTCACTCCAGGTTTACTGTATCCCTTGGACCTTCTTATTGACGATGAGACACAGAAATTGCATCGGAATTAAATACAAAAGGCACATCGCCGACTTAAGTACAAGAAGACTAACTCTTCTTACTGACTATGTTTTGAATCATTCCTGTGACACTAGTTATGGATTCCGATGCTTCACTTCAGGTTTACTGTATCCCTCTGACCTTCTTATTGACGATGAGACACAGAAATTGCATCGGAATTAAATACAAAAGGCACAATGCCGACTTAAGTACAAGAAGACTAACACTTCTTACTGACTATGTTTTGAACCATTCCTGTGACACTAGCTAAGGATTCCGATGCTTCACTTCATGTTTATTGTATCCCTCTGACCTTCTTATTGACGATGAAACACAGAAATTGCATCGGAATTAAATAGAAAAGGCACAATGTCGACGTAAGTACAAGAAGTCTGACTCTTCTTACTGACTATGTTTTGAACCATTCCAGTGACACTAGTTATACATTCCGATGCTTTACTCCAGGTTTACTGTAGCCCTTGGACCATCTTATTGACGATGAAGCACAGAAATTGCATCGGAATTAAATACAAAAGGCACAATGTCGACTTAAGTACAAGATGACTGACTCTTCTTACTGTCTATGTTTTGAACCATTCCTGTGACACTAGCTATAGATTCCGATGCTTCACCTCTGGTTTACTGTACCCCTCTGACCTTCTTATTGACGATGAAACACAGAAACTGCATCGGAATTAAATACAAAAGGCACAATGCCGACTTAAGGACAAGAAGACTGACCCATCTTACTGTCTATGTTTTGAAATATTCCATTGACACTAGTTATAGATTCAGATGTTTCACTTTAGGTTTACTGTACCCCTCTGACCTTCTTATTGACGATGAAACACAGAAATTGCATCTGAATTAAATACAAAAGGCAAAATGCCGACTTAAGTACATGAAGACTGACTCTTCTTACTGTCTATGTTTTGAACCATTCCTGTGTCACTAGTTATAAATTCCGATGCTACACTGCAGGTTTACTGTATCCCCTGGACCTTCTTATTGACGATGAGACACAGAAATTGCATCGGAATTAAATACAAAAGGCACATCGCCGACTTAAGTACAAGAAGACTAACTCTTCTTACTGACTATGTTTTGAATCATTCCTGTGACACTAGTTATGGATTCCGATGCTTCACTTCAGGTTTACTGTATCCCTCTGACCTTCTTATTGACGATGAGACACAGAAATTGCATCGGAATTAAATACAAAAGGCACAATGTCGACTTAAGTACAAGAAGACTGACTCTTCTTACTGTCTATGTTTTGAGCCATTCCTGTGACACTAGTTATAGTTTCCGATGCTTCACTCGAGGTTTACTGTATCCCTTGGCCCTTCTTATGGCCGATGAATCGCAGAAATTGCATCGGAATTAAATACAAAAGGCACAATGCCGACTTAAGTACAAGAAGACTGACTCTCCTTACTGACTATGTTTTGAACGATTCCTGTGACACTAGTTATAGACCCTGATGCTTCACTTTAGGTTTAATGTATCCCTTGGACCTTCTCATTGACGATGAAACACAAAAATTGCATCGGAATTAAATACAAAAGGCAAAATGCCGACTGAAGTACACGAAGACTGACTCTTCTTACTGTCTATGATTTGAACCATTCCTGTGACACTGGTTACAGATTCAGATGCTTCACTCCAGGTTTACTGTATCCCTTGGACCTTCTTATTGACGATGAGACACAGAAATTGCATCGGAATTAAATACAAAACTCACAACGCCGACTTAAGTACAAGAAGACTAACTCTTCTTACTGACTATGTTTTGAATCATTCCTGTGACACTAGTTATGGATTCCGATGCTTCACTTCAGGTTTACTGTATCCCTTGGACCTTCTTATTGACGATGAAACACAGAAATTGCATCGGAATTAAATAGAAAAGGCACAATGTCGACGTAAGTACAAGAAGTCTGACTCTTCTTACTGTCTATGTTTTGAACCATTCCTGTGACACTAGTTATAGATTCCGATGCTTCACTCCAGTTTTACTATTTCCCTTGGACCTTTTTATTGACGATGAAACACAGAAAATGCATCGGAATTAAATAGAAAAGGCACAATGCCGACTTAAGAACAAAAACCTGACTCTTCTTACTGATTATGTTTTGAACCGTTCCTGTGACACTAGTTATAGATCCGATGCTTCACTTCAGGCTTACTGCATACCTTGGACGTTCTTATTGACGATGAAACACAGAAATTGCATCGGAATTAAATACAAGAGGCACTAAGAAGAATTAAGGTCAAGAAGACTGACTCTTCTTACTGTCTATGTATTGAACCATTCCTGTGACACTAGATATAGATTCCGATGCTTCACTCCGGGTTTACTGTATCCCTTGGACCTTCTTATTGTCGATGAAACACAGAAATTGCATCGGAATTAATTACAAAAGGCACAATGCCGACTTAAGGACAAGAAGACTGACCCTTCTTATTGACTATGTTTTGAAGCATTCCTGTGACACTAGCTATAGATTCCGAAACTTCACTTCAGGTTTACTGTATCCCTTGGACCTTCTTATTGACGATGAAACACAGCAATTGCATCGGAATTAAATACAAAAGGCACAATGCCGACTTAAGGACAAGAAGACTGACTCTTCTTACTGACTTTGCTTTGAACCATTCCTGTGACACTAGTTATAGATTCCGATGCTTCACTTCAGGTTTATTGTATCCCTCTGACGTTCTTATTGACGATGAAACACAGAAATTGCATCGTAATTAAATAGAAAAGGCACAATGTCGACGTATGTACAAGAAGACTGACTCTTCTTACTGTCTATGTTTTGAACCATTCCTGTGACACTAGTTATAGATTCCGATGCTTCACTCCAGGTTTACTATCTCTCTTGGACCTTCTTATTGACGATGAAACACAGAAATTGCATCGGAATTAAATAGAAAAGGCACAATGCCGATTTAAGTACCAGAAGACTGACTCTTCTTACTGACTATGTTTTGAACAATTCCATTGACACTAGTTATAGATTCCGATGCTTCACTCCATGTTTACTGTATCCCTTGGACCTTCTTATTGACGATGAAACACAGAAATTGCATCGGAATTAAATACAAAAGGCACAATGCCGACTTAAGGACAAGAAGACTGACTCTACTTACTGACTTTGCTTTGAACCATTCCTGTGACACTAGTTATAGATTCCGATGCTTCACTTCAGGTTTATTGTATCCCTCTGACCTTCTTATTGACGATGAAACACAGAAATTGCATCGGAATTAAATAAAAAGGCACAATGCCGACTTAAGTACAAGAAGACTGACTCTTCCTACTGACTATGCTTTGAACCATTCCTGTGACACTAGTTATACATTCCGATGCTTTACTCCAGGTTTACTGTAGCCCTTGGACCATCTTATTGACGATGAAGCACAGAAATTGCATCAGAATTAAATACAAAAGGCACAATGTCGACTTAAGTACAAGATGACTGACTCTTCTTACTGTCTATGTTTTGAACCATTCCTGTGACACTAGCTATAGATTCCGATGCTTCACCTCTGGTTTACTGTACCCCTCTGACCTTCTTATTGACGAAGAAACACAGAAACTGCATCGGAATTAAATACAAAAGGCACAATGCCGACTTAAGTACAAGAAGACTGACTCATCTTACTGTCTATGTTTTGAAATATTCCATTGACACTAGTTATAGATTCCGATGTTTCACTTCAGGTTTACTGTACCCCTCTGACCTTCCTATTGACGATGAAACACAGAAATTGCATCTGAATTAAATACAAAAGGCAAAATGCCGACTTAAGTACACGAAGACTGACTCTTCTTACTGTCTATGTTTTGAACCATTCCTGTGTCACTAGTTATAAATTCCGATGCTACACTGCAGGTTTACTGTATCCCCTGGACCTTCTTATTGACGATGAAACACACAAATTACATCGGAATTAAATAGAAAAGGCACTATGCCGACGTAAGTACAAGAAGACTGACTCTTCTTACTGTCTATGTTTTGAGCCATTCCTGTGACACTAGTTATAGTTTCCGATGCTTCACTCGAGGTTTACTGTATCCCTTGGCCCTTCTTATTGACGATGAAACACAGAAATTGCATCGGAATTAAATACAAAAGGCACAATGCCGACTTAAGTACAAGAAGACTGACTCTTCTTACTGATTATGTTTTGAACCATTCCTGTGACACTAGTTATAGATTCCGATGCTTCACCTCTGGTTTACTGTATCCCTTGGACCTTCTTATGGACGACGAATCACAGAAATTGCATCGGAATTAAATACAAAAGGCACAATGCCGACTTAAGTACAAGAAGACTGACTCTCCTTTCTGACTATGTTTTGAACGATTCCTGTGACACTAGTTATAGACCCTGATGCTTCACTTCAGGTTTAATGTATCCCTTGGAAATTCTCATTGACGATGAAACACAAAAATTGCATCGGAATTAAATACAAAAGGCAAAATGCCGACTGAAGTACACGAAGACTGACTCTTCTTACTGTCTATGATTTGAACCATTCCTGTGACACTAGTTACAGATTCAGATGCTTCACTCCAGGTTTACTGTATCCCTTGGACCTTCTTATTGACGATGAGACACAGAAATTGCATCGGAATTAAATACAAAAGGCACAACGCCGACTTAAGTACAAGAAGACTAACTCTTCTTACTGACTATGTTTTGAACCATTCCTGTGACACTAGTTATGGATTCCGATGCTTCGCTTCAGGTTTACTGTATCCCTCTGACCTTCTTATTGACGATGAGACACAGAAATTGCAGCGGAATTAAATACAAAAGGCACAACGCTGACTTAAGTACAAGAAGACTAACCCTTCTTACTGACTATGTTTTGAACCATTCCTGTGACACTAGCTATAGATTCCGATGCTTCACTTCATGTTTATTGTATCCCTCTGACCTTCTTATTGACGATGAAACACAGAAATTGCATCGGAATTAAATAGAAAAGGCACAATGTCGACGTAAGTACAAGAAGTCTGACTCTTCTTACTGTCTATGTTTTGAACCATTCCTAAGACACTAGTTATAGATTCCGATGCTTCAATCCAGTTTTACTATTTCCCTTGGACCTTCTTATTGACGATGAAACACAGAAATTGAATCGGAATTAAATAGAAAAGGCACAATGCCGACTTAAGTACCAGAAGACTGACTCTTCTTACTGACTATGTTTTGAACCATTCCATTGACACTAGTTATAGATTCCGATGCTTCACTCCATGTTTACTGTATCCCTTGGACTTTCTTATTGACGATGAAACACAGAAATTGCATCGGAATTAAATACAAAAGGCACAATGCCGACTTAAGGACAAGAAGACTGACTCTTCTTACTGACTTTGCTTTGAACCAATCCTGTGACACTATTTATAGATTCCGATGCTTCACTTCAGGTTTATTGTATCCCTCTGACCTTCTTATTGACGATGAAACACAGAAATTGCATCGGAATTAAATAAAAAGCACAATGCCGACTTAAGTACAAGAAGACTGACTCTTCTTACTGACTATGTTTTGAACCATTCCAGTGACACTAGTTATACATTCCGATGCTTTACTCCAGGTTTACTGTAGCCCTTGGACCATCTTATTGACGATGAAGCACAGAAATATCATCGGAATTAAATACAAAAGGCACAATGTCGACTTATGTACAAGATGACTGACTCTTCTTACTGTCTATGTTTTGAACCATTCCTGTGACACTAGCTATAGATTCCGATGCTTCACCTCTGGTTTACTGTACCCCTCTGACCTTCTTATTGACGATGAAACACAGAAACTGCATCGGAATTAAATACAAAAGGCACAATGCCGACTTAAGGACAAGAAGACTGACTCATCTTACTGTCTATGTTTTGAAATATTCCATTGACACTAGTTATAGATTCCGATGTTTCACTTTAGGTTTACTGTACCCCTCTGACCTTCTTATTGACGATGAAACACAGAAATTGCAACTGAATTAAATACAAAAGGCAAAATGCCGACTTAAGTACATGAAGACTGACTCTTCTTACTGTCTATGTTTTGAACCATTCCTATGTCACTAGTTATAAATTCCGATGCTACACTGCAGGTTTACTGTATCCCCTGGACCTTCTTATTGACGATGAAACACACAAATTACATCGGAATTAAATAGAAAAGGCACTATGCCGACGTAAGTACAAGAAGACTGACTCTTCTTACTGTCTACGTTTTGAGCCATTCCTGTGACACTAGTTATAGTTTCCGATGCTTCACTCGAGGTTTACTGTATCCCTTGGCCCTTCTTATGGCGGATGAATCACAGAAATTGCATCGGAATTAAATACAAAAGGCACAATGCCGACTTAAGTACAAGAAGACTGACTCTCCTTACTGACTATGTTTTGAACGATTCCTGTGACACTAGTTATACACCCTGATGCTTCACTTCAGGTTTAATGTATCCCTTGGACCTTCTCATTGACGATGAAACACAAAAATTGCATCGGAATTAAATACAAAAGGCAAAATGCCGACTGAAGTACACGAAGACTGACTCTTCTTACTGTCTATGATTTGAACCATTCCTGTGACACTAGTTACAGATTCAGATGCTTCACTCCAGGTTTACTGTATCCCTTGGACCTTCTTATTGACGATGAGACACAGAAATTGCATCGGAATTAAATACAAAAGGCACAACGCCGACTTAAGTACAAGAAGACTAACTCTTCTTACTGACTATGTTTTGATTCATTCCTGTGACACTAGTTATGGATTCCGATGCTTCACTTCAGGTTTACTGTATCCCTTGGACCTTCTTATTGACGATGAAACACAGAAATTGCATCGGAATTAAATAGAAAAGGCACAATGTCGACGTAAGTACAAGAAGTCTGACTCTTCTTACTGTCTATGTTTTGAACCATTCCTGTGACACTAGTTATAGATTCCGTTGCTTCACTCCAGTTTTACTATTTCCCTTGGACCTTTTTATTGACGATGAAACACAGAAAATGCATCGGAATTAAATAGAAAAGGCACAATGCCGACTTAAGAACAAAAACCTGACTCTTCTTACTGACTATGTTTTGAACCATTCCTGTGACACTAGTTATAGATCCGATGCTTCACTTCAGGCTTACTGCATACCTTGGACGTTCTTATTGACGATGAAACACAGAAATTGCATCGGAATTAAATACAAGAGGCACAAAGCAGAATTAAGGTCAAGAAGACTGACTCTTCTTACTGTCTATGTATTGAACCATTCCTGTGACACTAGATATAGATTCCGATGCTTCACTCCGGGTTTACTGTATCCCTTGGACCTTCTTATTGTCGATGAAACACAGAAATTGCATCGGAATTAATTACAAAAGGCACAATGCCGACTTAAGGACAAGAAGACTGACCCTTCTTATTGACTATGTTTTGAAGCATTCCTGTGACACTAGCTATAGATTCCGAAACTTCACTTCAGGTTTACTGTATCCCTTGGACCTTCTTATTGACGATGAAACACAGCAATTGCATCGGAATTAAATACAAAAGGCACAATGCCGACTTAAGGACAAGAAGACTGACTCTTCTTACTGACTTTGCTTTGAACCATTCCTGTGACACTAGTTATAGATTCCGATGCTTCACTTCAGGTTTATTGTATCCCTCTGACCTTCTTATTGACGATGAAACACAGAAATTGCATCGTAATTAAATAGAAAAGGCACAATGTCGACGTATGTACAAGAAGACTGACTCTTCTTACTGTCTATGTTTTGAACCATTCCTGTGACACTAGTTATAGATTCCGATGCTTCACTCCAGGTTTACTATCTCCCTTGGACCTTCGTATTGACGATGAAACACAGAAATTGCATCGGAATTAAATAGAAAAGGCACAATGCCGATTTAAGTACCAGAAGACTGACTCTTCTTACTGACTATGTTTTGAACAATTCCATTGACACTAGTTATAGATTCCGATGCTTCACTCCATGTTTACTGTATCCCTTGGACCTTCTTATTGACGATGAAACACAGAAATTGCATCGGAATTAAATACAAAAGGCACAATGCCGACTTAAGGACAAGAAGACTGACTCTTCTTACTGACTTTGCTTTGAACCATTCCTGTGACACTAGTTATAGATTCCGATGCTTCACTTCAGGTTTATTGTATCCCTCTGACCTTCTTATTGACGATGAAACACAGAAATTGCATCGTAATTAAATAGAAAAGGCACAATGTCGACGTATGTACAAGAAGACTGACTCTGCTTACTGTCTATGCTTTGAACCATTCCTGTGACACTAGTTATAGATTCCGATGCTTCACTCCAGGTTTACTATCTCCCTTGGACCTTCGTATTGACGATGAAACACAGAAATTGCATCGGAATTAAATAGAAAAGGCACAATGCCGATTTAAGTACCAGAAGACTGACTCTTCTTACTGACTATGTTTTGAACAATTCCATTGACACTAGTTATAGATTCCGATGCTTCACTCCATGTTTACTGTATCCCTTGGACCTTCTTATTGACGATGAAAGACAGAAATTGCATCGGAATTAAATACAAAAGGCACAATGCCGACTTAAGGACAAGAAGACTGACTCTTCTTACTGACTTTGCTTTGAACCATTCCTGTGACACTAGTTATAGATTCCGATGCTTCACTTCAGGTTTATTGTATCCCTCTGACCTTCTTATTGACGATGAAACACAGAAATTGCATCGGAATTAAATAAAAAGGCACAATGCCGACTTAAGTACAAGAAGACTGACTCTTCCTACTGACTATGCTTTGAACCATTCCTGTGACACTAGTTATACATTCCGATGCTTTACTCCAGGTTTACTGTAGCCCTTGGACCATCTTATTGACGATGAAGCACAGAAATTGCATCAGAATTAAATACAAAAGGCACAATGTCGACTTAAGTACAAGATGACTGACTCTTCTTACTGTCTATGTTTTGAACCATTCCTGTGACACTAGCTATAGATTCCGATGCTTCACCTCTGGTTTACTGTACCCCTCTGACCTTCTTATTGACGAAGAAACACAGAAACTGCATCGGAATTAAATACAAAAGGCACAATGCCGACTTAAGTACAAGAAGACTGACTCATCTTACTGTCTATGTTTTGAAATATTCCATTGACACTAGTTATAGATTCCGATGTTTCACTTCAGGTTTACTGTACCCCTCTGACCTTCCTATTGACGATGAAACACAGAAATTGCATCTGAATTAAATACAAAAGGCAAAATGCCGACTTAAGTACACGAAGACTGACTCTTCTTACTGTCTATGTTTTGAACCATTCCTGTGTCACTAGTTATAAATTCCGATGCTACACTGCAGGTTTACTGTATCCCCTGGACCTTCTTATTGACGATGAAACACACAAATTACATCGGAATTAAATAGAAAAGGCACTATGCCGACGTAAGTACAAGAAGACTGACTCTTCTTACTGTCTATGTTTTGAGCCATTCCTGTGACACTAGTTATAGTTTCCGATGCTTCACTCGAGGTTTACTGTATCCCTTGGCCCTTCTTATTGACGATGAAACACAGAAATTGCATCGGAATTAAATACAAAAGGCACAATGCCGACTTAAGTACAAGAAGACTGACTCTTCTTACTGACTATGTTTTGAACCATTCCTGTGACACTAATTATAGATTCCGATGCTTCACCTCTGGTTTACTGTATCCCTTGGACCTTCTTATGGACGACGAATCACAGAAATTGCATCGGAATTAAATACAAAAGGCACAATGCCGACTTAAATACAAGAAGACTGACTCTCCTTTCTGACTATGTTTTGAACGATTCCTGTGACACTAGTTATAGACCCTGATGCTTCACTTCAGGTTTAATGTATCCCTTGGACCTTCTCATTGGCGATGAAACACAAAAATTGCATCGGAATTAAAGACAAAAGGCAAAATGCCGACTGAAGTACACGAAGACTGACTCTTCTTACTGTCTATGATTTGAACCATTCCTGTGACACTAGATACAGATTCAGATGCTTCACTCCAGGTTTACTGTATCCCTTGGACCTTCTTATTGACGATGAGACACAGAAATTGCATCGGAATTAAATACAAAAGGCACAACGCCGACTTAAGTACAAGAAGACTAACTCTTCTTACTGACTATGTTTTGAACCATTCCTGTGACACTAGTTATGGATTCCGATGCTTCGCTTCAGGTTTACTGTATCCCTCTGACCTTCTTATTGACGATGAGACACAGAAATTGCAGCGGAATTAAATACAAAAGGCACAACGCTGACTTAAGTACAAGAAGACTAACTCTTCTTACTGACTATGTTTTGAACCATTCCTGTGACACTAGCTATAGATTTCGATGCTTCACTTCAGGTTTATTGTATCCCTCTGATCTTCTTATTGACGATGAAACACAGAAATTGCATCGGAATTAAATAAAAAGGCACAATGCCGACTTAAGTACAAGAAGACTGACTCTTCTTACTGACTATGTTTTGACCATTCCTGTGACACTAGTTATACATTCCGATGCTTTACTCCAGGTTTACTGTAGCCCTTGGACCATCTTATTGACGATGAAACACAGAAAATGCATCGGAATTAAATACAAAAGGCACAGTGCAGAATTAAGTACAAGGAGACTGACTCTTCATACTGTCTATGTTTTGAACCATTCCTGTGACACTAGTTATATATTCCGATGCTTCACTCCAGGTTTACTGTATCCCTTGGACCTTCTTACTGATGATGAAACACAGAAATTTCATCGGAATTAAATACAAAAGGCACAATTCCGACTTAAGTAAAAGAAGTCTGACTCTTCTTACTGTCTATGATTTGAACCATTCCTGTGACACTAGTTATAGATTCCGATGCTTCACTCCAGGTTTACTGTATCCCTTGGACCTTCTTATTGACGATGAAACACAGAAATTGCATCGGAATTACATACAAAACGCACAAAGCAGAATTAAGTATAAGAAGACTGACTCTTCTTACTGTCTATGTTTTGAACCATTCCTGTGACACTGGCTATAGATTCCGATGCTTCATTTCAGGTTTCAGGTTTACTGTACCCCTCTGACCTTCTTATTGACGATGAAACACAGGAATTGCATCGGAATTAAAAAAAAAAGGCACAAAGTAGAATTAGGTACAAGAAGACTGACTCTTCTTACTGTCTATGTTTTGAACCAATCCTGTGACACTAGTTATAGATTCCGGTGCTTCACTCCAGGCTTACTGTATCCCTTGGACCTTCTTATTGACGATGAAACACAGAAATTGCATCGGAATTAATTACAAAAGGCACAATGCCGACTTAAGGACAAGAAGACTGACTCTTCTTACTGACTATGTTTTGAACCATTCCATTGACACTAGTTATAGACCCTGATGCTTCACTTCAGGTTTAATGTATCCCTTGGACCTTCTCATTGACGATGAAACACAAAAATTGCATCAGAATTAAATACAAAAGGCAAAATGCCGACTGAAGTACACGAAGACTGACTCTTCTTACTGTCTATGATTTGAACCATTCCTGTGACACTAGTTACAGATTCAGATGCTTCACTCCAGGTTTACTGTATCCCTTGGACCTTCTTATTGACGATGAGACACAGAAATTGCATCGGAATTAAATACAAAAGGCACAACGCCGACTTAAGTACAAGAAGACTAACTCTTCTTACTGACTATGTTTTGAACCATTCCTGTGACACTAGTTATGGATTCCGATGCTTCGCTTCAGGTTTACTGTATCCCTCTGACCTTCTTATTGACGATGAGACACAGAAATTGCATCGGAATTAAATAGAAAAGGCACAACGCTGACTTCAGTACAAGAAGACTAACTCTTCTTACTGACTATGTTTTGAACCATTCCTGTGACACTAGCTATAGACTCCGATGCTTCACTTCATGTTTATTGTATCCCTCTGACCTTCTTATTGACGATGAAACACAGAAATTGCATCGGAATTAAATAGAAAAGGCACAATGTCGACGTAAGTACAAGAAGTCTGACTCTTCTTACTGTCTATGTTTTGAACAATTCCTGTGACACTAGTTATAGATTCCGATGCTTCAATCCAGTTTTACTATTTCCCTTGGACCTTTTTATTGACGACGAAACACAGAAATTGCATCGGACATAAATAGAAAAGGCACAATGCCGACTTAAGAACAAAAACCTGACTCTTCTTACTGACTATGTTTTGAACCATTCCTGTGACACTAGTTATAGATCCGATGCTTCACTTCAGGCTTACTGTATACGTTGGACGTTCTTATTGACGATGAAACACAGAAATTGCATCGGAATTAAATACAAGAGGCACAAAGCAGAATTAAGGTCAAGAAGACTGACTCTTCTTACTGTCTTTGTTTTGAACCATTCCTATGACACTAGTTATAGATTCCGATGCTTCACTCCATGTTTACTGTATCCCTTGGACCTTCTTATTGGCGATGAAACACAGAAATTGACGCGGAATTAAATACAAAAAGCACAATGCCGACTTAAGGACAAGAAGACTGACTCTTCTTACTGACTTTGCTTTGAACCATTCCTGTGACACTAGTTATAGATTCCGATGCTTCACTTCAGGTTTATTGTATCCCTCTGACCTTCTTATTGACGATGAAACACAGAAATTGCATCGGAATTAAATAAAAAGGCACAATGCCGACTTAAGTACAAGAAGACTGACTCTTCTTACTGACTATGTTTTGACCATTCCTGTGACACTAGTTATACATTCCGATGCTTTACTCCAGGTTTACTGTAGCCCTTGGACCATCTCATTGACGATGAAGCACAGAAATTGCATCGGAATTAAATACAAAAGGCAAAATGACGACTGAAGTACACGAAGACTGACTCTTCTTACTGACTATGATTTGAACCATTCCTGTGACACTAGTTATGGATTCCGATGCTTCACTTCAGGTTTACTGTATCCCTCTGACCTTCGTATTGACGATGAAACACAGAAATTGCATCGGAATTAAATACATAAGGCACAATGCCGAATTAAGTTGAAGAAGACTGACTCTTCTTACTGTCTATTTTTGAACCAGTCCTGTGACACTAGTTATAGACTCCGATGCTTCACTCTAAGTTTACTGTATCCCTTGGTCCTTCTTATTGACGATGAAACACAGAAATTGCATCGGAATTAAATAGAAAAGGCACAATGCCGACTTAAGTATAAGAAGACTGACTCTTCTTACTGACTATGTTTTGAACCATTCCTTCGACACCAGTTATAAATTCCGATGCTTCACTTCAGGTTTACTGTATCCCTTGGAACATCATATTGACGATGAAACACAGAAAATGCATCGGAATTAAATACAAAAGGCACAGTGCAGAATTAAGTACAAGGAGACTGACTCTTCATACTGTCTATGTTTTGAACCATTCCTGTGACACTAGTTATAGATTCCGATGCTTCACTCCAGGTTTACTGTATCCCTTGGACCTTCTTATTGATGATGAAACACAGAAATTTCATAGGAATGAAATAAAAAAGGCACAATGCAGGCTTAAGGACAAGAAGACTGACTCATCTTACAGACTATGTTTTGAACCATTCCTGTGACACTAGCTATAGATTCCGATGCTTCACTTCAGGTTTACTGTACCCCTCTGACCTTCTTATTGACGATGAAACACAGAAATTGCATCGGAATTAAATACAAAAGGCACAATGCCGACTTAAGTAAAAGAAGTCTGACTCTTCTTACTGTCTATGATTTGAACCATTCCTGAGACACTACTTATAGATTCCGAATGCTTCACTCCAGGTTTACTGTATTCCTTAGACCTTCTTATTGACGATGAAACACAGAAATTGCATCGGAATTACATACAAAACGCACAAAGCAGAATTAAGTATAAGAAGACTGACTCTTCTCACTGTCTATGTTTTGAACCATTCCTGTGACACTGGCTATAGATTCCGATGCTTCACTTCAGGTTTCAGGTTTACTGTACCCCTCTGACCTTCTTATTGACGATGAAACACAGAAATTGCATCGGAATTTAAAAAAAAAGGCACAAAGCAGAATTAAGTACAAAAAGACTGACTCTTGTTACTGTCTATGTTTTGAACCAATCCTGTGACACTAGTTGCAGATTCAGATGCTTCACTCCAGGTTTACTGTATCCCTTGGACCTTCTTATTGACGATGAGACACAGAAATTGCATCGGAATTAAATACAAAAGGCACAACGCCGACTTAAGTACAAGAAGACTAACTCTTCTTACTGACTATGTTTTGAACCAATCCTGTGACACTAGTTATGGATTCCGATGCTTCGCTTCAGGTTTACTGTATCCCTCTGACCTTCTTATTGCCGATGAGACACAGAAATTGCATCGGAATTAAATACAAAAGGCAAAACGCTGACTTCAGTACAAGAAGACTAACTCTTCTTACTGACTATGTTTTGAACCATTCCTGTGACACTAGCTATAGACTCCGATGCTTCACTTCATGTTTATTGTATCCCTCTGACCTTCTTATTGACGATGAAACACAGAAATTGCATCGGAATTAAATACAAAAGGCACAATGTCGACGTAAATACAAGAAGTCTGACTCTTCTTACTGTCTATGTTTTGAACCATTCCTGTGACACTAGTTATAGATTCCGATGCTTCAATCCAGTTTTACTATTTCCCTTGGACCTTTTTATTGACGATGAAACACAGAAATTGCATCGGAATTAAATAGAAAAGGCACAATGCCGACTTAAGAACAAAAACCTGACTCTTCTTACTGACAATGTTTTGAACCATTCCTGTGACACTAGTTATAGATCCGATGCTTCACTTCAGGCTTACTGTATACGTTGGACGTTCTTATTGACGATGAAACACAGAAATTGCATCGGAATTAAATACAAGAGGCACAAAGCAGAATTAAGGTCAAGAAGACTGACTCTTCTTACTGTCTTTGTTTTGAACCATTCCTGTGACACTAGTTATAGATTCCGATGCTTCACTCCATGTTTACTGTATCCCTTGGACCTTCTTATTGACGATGAAACACAGAAATTGCATCGGAATTAAATACAAAAGGCACAATGCCGACTTAAGGACAAGAAGACTGACTCTTCTTACTGACTTTGCTTTGAACCATTCCTGTGACACTAGTTATAGATTCCGATGCTTCACTTCAGGTTTATTGCATCCCTCTGACCTTCTTATTGACGATGAAACACAGAAATTGCATCGGAATTAAATAAAAAGGCACAATGCCGACTTAAGTACAAGAAGACTGACTCTTCTTACTGACTATGTTTTGACCATTCCTGTGACACTAGTTATACATTCCGATGCTTTACTCCAGGTTTACTGTAGCCCTTGGACCATCTCATTGACGATGAAGCACAGAAATTGGATCGGAATTAAACACAAAAGGCAAAATGACGACTGAAGTACACGAAGACTGACTCTTCTTACTGACTATGATTTGAACCATTCCTGTGACACTAGTTATGGATTCCGATGCTTCACTTCAGGTTTACTGTATCCCTCTGACCTTCGTATTGACGATGAAACACAGAAATTGTATCGGAATTAAATACATAAGGCACAATGCCGAATGAAGTTCAAGAAGACTGACTCTTCTTACTGTCTATTTTTGAACCAGTCCTGTGACACTAGTTATAGACTCCGATGCTTCACTCTAAGTTTACTGTATCCCTTGGTCCTTCTTATTGACGATGAAACACAGAAATTGCATCGGAATTAAATAGAAAAGGCACAATGCCGACTTAAGTACAAGAAGACTGACTCTTCTTACTGACTATGTTTTGAACCATTCCTTCGACACCAGTTATAAATTCCGATGCTTCACTTCACGTTTACTGTATCCCTTGGAACATCACATTGACGATGAAACACAGAAAATGCATCGGAATTAAATACATAAGGCACAGTGCAGAATTAAGTACAAGGAGACTGACTCTTCATACTGTCTATGTTTTGAACCATTCCTGTGACACTAGTTATAGATTCCGATGCTTCACTCCAGGTTTACTGTATCCCTTGGACCTTCTTATTGATGATGAAACACAGATATTTCATAGGAATTAAATACAAAAGGCACAATGCCGACTTAAGGACAAGAAGACTGACTCATCTTACAGACTATGTTTTGAACCATTCCTGTGACACTAGCTATAGATTCCGATGCTTCACTTCAGGTTTACTGTACCCCTCTGACCTTCTTATTGACGATGAAACACAGAAATTGCATCGGAATTAAATACAAAAGGCACAATGCCGACTTTAGTAAAAGAAGTCTGACTCTTCTTACTGTCTATGATTTGAACCATTCCTGAGACACTACTTATAGATTCCGATGCTTCACTCCAGGTTTACTGTATCCCTTAGACCTTCTTATTGACGATGAAACACAGAAATTGCATCGGAATTACATACAAAACGCACAAAGCAGAATTAAGTATAAGAAGACTGACTCTTCTTACTGTCTATGTTCTGAATCATTCCTGTGACACTGGCTATAGATTCCGATGCTTCACTTCAGGTTTCAGGTTTACTGTACCCCTCTGACCTTCTTATTGACGATGAAACACTGAAATTGCATCGGAATTTAAAAAAAAAGGCACAAAGCAGAATTAAGTACAAAAAGACTGACTCTTCTTACTGTCTATGTTTTGAACCAATACTGTGACACTAGTTACAGATTCAGATGCTTCACTCCAGGTTTACTGTATCCCTTGGACCTTCTTATTGACGATGAGACACAGAAATTGCATCGGAATTAAATACAAAAGGCACAACGCCGACTTAAGTACAAGAAGACTAACTCTTCTTACTGACTATGTTTTGAACCATTCCTGTGACACTAGTTATGGATTCCGATGCTTCGCTTCAGGTTTACTGTATCCCTCTGACCTTCTTATTGACGATGAGACACAGAAATTGCATCGGAATTAAATACAAAAGGCACAACGCTGACTTCAGTACAAGAAGACTAACTCTTCTTACTGACTATGTTTTGAACCATTCCTGTGACACTAGCTATAGACTCCGATGCTTCACTTCATGTTTATTGTATCCCTCTGACCTTCTTATTGACGATGAAACACAGAAATTGCATCGGAATTAAATAGAAAAGGCACAATGTCGACGTAAGTACAAGAAGTCTGACTCTTCTTACTGTCTATGTTTTGAACCATTTCTGTGACACTAGTTATTGATTCCGATGCTTCAATCCAGTTTTACTATTTCCCTTGGACCTTTTTATTGACGATGAAACACAGAAATTGCATCGGAATTAAATAGAAAAGGCACAATGCCGACTTAAGAACAAAAACCTGACTCTTCTTACTGACTATGTTTTGAACCATTCCTGTGACACTACTTATAGATCCGATGCTTCACTTCAGGCTTACTGTATATGTTGGACGTTCTTATTGACGATGAAACACAGAAATTGCATCGGAATTAAATACAAGAGGCACAAAGCAGAATTAAGGTCAAGAAGACTGACTCTTCTTACTGTCTTTGTTTTGAACCATTCCTGTGACACTAGTTATAGATTCCGATGCTTCACTCCATGTTTACTGTATCCCTTGGACCTTCTTATTGACGATGAAACACAGAAATTGCATCGGAATTAAATACAAAAGGCACAATGCCGACTTAAGGACAAGAAGACTGACTCTTCTTACTGACTTTGCTTTGAACCATTCCTGTGACACTAGTTATAGATTCCGATGCTTCACTTCAGGTTTATTGTATCCCTCTGACCTTCTTATTGACGATGAAACACAGAAATTGCATCGGAATTAAATAAAAAGGCACAATGCCGACTTAAGTACAAGAAGACTGACTCTTCTTACTGACTATGTTTTGACCATTCCTGTGACACTAGTTATACATTCCGATGCTTTACTCCAGGTTTACTGTAGCCCTTGGACCATCTCATTGACGATGAAGCACAGAAATTGCATCGGAATTAAATACAAAAGGCAAAATGACGACTGAAGTACACGAAGACTGACTCTTCTTACTGACTATGATTTGAACCATTCCTGTGACACTAGTTATGGATTCCGATGCTTCACTTCAGGTTTGCTGTATCCCTCTGACCTTCGTATTGACGATGAAACACAGAAATTGCATCGGAATTAAATACGTAAGGCACAATGCTGAATGAAGTTCAAGAAGACTGACTCTTCTTACTGTCTATTTTTGAACCAGTCCTGTGACACTAGTTATAGACTCCGATGCTTCACTCTAAGTTTACTGTATCCCTTGGTCCTTCTTATTGACGATGAAACACAGAAATTGCATCGGAATTAAATAGAAAAGGCACAATGCCGACTTAAGTACAAGAAGACTGACTCTTCTTACTGACTATGTTTGAACCATTCCTTCGACACCAGTTATAAATTCCGATGCTTCACTTCAGGTTTACTGTATCCCTTGGAACATCATATTGACGATGAAACACAGAAAATGCATCGGAATTAAATACAAAAGGCACAGTGCAGAATTAAGTACAAGGAGACTGACTCTTCATACTGTCTATGTTTTGAACCATTCCTGTGACACTAGTTATAGATTCCGATGCTTCACTCCAGGTTTACTGTATCCCTTGGACCTTCTTATTGATGATGAAACACAGAAATTTCATAGGAATTAAATACAAAAGGCACAATGCCGACTTAAGGACAAGAAGACTGACTCATCTTACAGACTATGTTTTGAACCATTCCTGTGACACTAGCTATAGATTCCGATGCTTCACTTCAGGTTTACTGTACCCCTCTGACCTTCTTATTGACGATGAAACACAGAAATTGCATCGGAATTAAATACAAAAGGCACAATGCCGACTTAAGTAAAAGAAGTATGACTCTTCTTACTGTCTATGATTTGAACCATTCCTGAGACACTACTTATAGATTCCGATGCTTCACTCCAGGTTTACTGTATCCCTTAGACCTTCTTATTGACGATGAAACACAGAAATTGCATCGGAATTACATACAAAACGCACAAAGCAGAATTAAGTATAAGAAGACTGACTCTTCTTACTGTCTATGTTTTGAACCATTCCTGTGACACTGGCTATAGATTCCGATGCTTCACTTCAGGTTTTAGGTTTACTGTACCCCTCTGACCTTCTTATTGACGATGAAACACAGAAATTGCAGCGGAATTAATTACAAAAGGCACAAAGCAGAATTAAGTACAAAAAGACTGACTCTTCTTACTGTCTATGTTTTGAACCAATCCTGTGACACTAGTTATGGATTCCGATGCTTCGCTTCAGGTTTACTGTATCCCTCTGACCTTCTTATTGACGATGAGACACAGAAATTGCATCGGAATTAAATACAAAAGGCACAACGCTGACTTCAGTACAAGAAGACTAACTCTTCTTACTGACTATGTTTTGAACCATTCCTGTGACACTAGCTATAGACTCCGATGCTTCACTTCATGTTTATTGTATCCCTCTGACCTTCTTATTGACGATGAAACACAGAAATTGCATCGGAATTAAATAGAAAAGGCACAATGTCGACGTAAGTACAAGAAGTCTGACTCTTCTTACGGCTATGTTTTGAACCATTCCTGTGACACTAGTTATAGATTCCGATGCTTCAATCCAGTTTTACTATTTCCCTTGGACCTTTTTATTGACGATGAAACACAGAAATTGCATCGGAATTAAATAGAAAAGGCACAATGCCGACTTAAGAACAAAAACCTGACTCTTCTTACTGACTATGTTTTGAACCATTCCTGTGACACTAGTTATAGATCCGATGCTTCACTTCAGGCTTACTGTATACGTTGGACGTTCTTATTGACGATGAAACACAGAATTTGCATCGGAATTAAATACAAGAGGCACAAAGCAGAATTAAGGTCAAGAAGACTGACTCTTCTTACTGTCTTTGTTTTGAACCATTCCTGTGACACTAGTTATAGATTCCGATGCTTCACTCCATGTTTACTGTATCCCTTGGACCTTCTTATTGACGATGAAACACAGAAATTGCATCGGAATTAAATACAAAAGGCACAATGCCGACTTAAGGACAAGAAGACTGACTCTTCTTACTGACTTTGCTTTGAACCATTCCTGTGACACTAGTTATAGATTCCGATGCTTCACTTCAGGTTTATTGTATCCCTCTGACCTTCTTATTGACGATGAAACACAGAAATTGCATCGGAATTAAATAAAAAGGCACAATGCCGACTTAAGTACAAGAAGACTGACTCTTCTTACTGACTATGTTTTGACCATTCCTGTGACACTAGTTATACATTCCGATGCTTTACTCCAGGTTTACTGTAGCCCTTGGACCATCTCATTGACGATGAAGCACAGAAATTGCATCGGAATTAAATACAAAAGGCAAAATGACGACTGAAGTACACGAAGACTGACTCTTCTTACTGACTATGATTTGAACCATTCCTGTGACACTAGTTATGGATTCCGATGCTTCACTTCAGGTTTACTGTATCCCTCTGACCTTCGTATTGACGATGAAACACAGAAATTGCATCGGAATTAAATACATAAGGCATAATGCCGAATTAAGTTCAAGAAGACTGACTCTTCTTACTGTCTATTTTTGAACCAGTCCTGTGACACTAGTTATAGACTCCGATGCTTCACTCTAAGTTTACTGTATCCCTTGGTCCTTCTTATTGACGATGAAACACAGAAATTGCATCGGAATTAAATAGAAAAGGCACAATGCCGACTTAAGTACAAGAAGACTGACTCTTCTTACTGACTATGTTTTGAAACATTCCTTCGACACCAGTTATAAATTCCGATGCTTCACTTCAGGTTTACTGTATCCCTTGGAACATCATATTGACGATGAAACACAGAAAATGCATCGGAATTAAATACAAAAGGCACAGTGCAGAATTAAGTACAAGGAGACTGACTCTTCATACTGTCTATGTTTTAAACCATTCCTGTGCCACTAGTTATAGATTACGATGCTTCACTCCAGGTTTACTGTATCCCTTGGACCTTCTTATTGATGATGAAACACAGAAATTTCATAGGAATTAAATACAAAAGGCACAATGCCGACTTAAGGACAAGAAGACTGACTCATCTTACAGACTATGTTTTGAACCATTCCTGTGACACTAGCTATAGATTCCGATGCTTCACTTCAGGTTTACTGTACCCCTCTGACCTTCTTATTGACGATGAAACACAGAAATTGCATCGGAATTAAATACAAAAGGCACAATGCCGACTTAAGTAAAAGAAGTCTGACTCTTCTTACTGTCAATGATTTGAACCATTCCTGAGACACTACTTATAGATTCCGATGCTTCACTCCAGGTTTACTGTATCCCTTAAACCTTCTTATTGACGATGAAACACAGAAATTGCATCGGAATTACATACAAAACGCACAAAGCAGAATTAAGTATAAGAAGACTGACTCTTCTTACTGTCTATGTTTTGAACCATTCCTGTGACACTGGCTATAGATTCCGATGCTTCACTTCAGGTTTCAGGTTTACTGTACCCCTCTGACCTTCTTATTGACGATGAAACACAGAAATTGCATCGGAATTAAAAAAAAAAGGCACAAAGCAGAATTAAGTACAAGAAGACTGACTCTTCTTACTGTCTATGTTTTGAACCAATCCTGTGACACTAGTTATAGATTCCGATGCTTCACTCTAGGCTTACTGTATCCCTTGGACCTTCTTATTGACGATGAAACACAGAAATTGCATCGGAATTAATTACAAAAGGCACAATGCCGACTTAAGGACAAGAAGACTGACACTTCTTACTGACTATGTTTTGAATCATTCCTGTGACACTAGCTATAGATTCCGAAGCTTCACTTCAGGTTTACTGTATCCCTTGGACCTTCTTATAGACGATGAATTACCGAAATTGCATCGGATTTAAATAGAAAGGGCACAATGTCGACGTAAGTACAAGAAGACTGACTCTTCTTACTGTCTATGTTTTGAACCATTCCTGTGACACTAGTTATAGATTCCTATGCTTCACTCCAGGTTTGGTATATCCCTTGGACCTTCTTATTGACGATGAAACACAGAAATTGCATCGGAATTAAATAGAAAAGGCACAATGCCGACTTAAGTGCAAGAAGACTGACTCTTCTTACTGACTATGTTTTGAACCATTCCATTGACACTAGTTATAGACCCTGATGCTTCACTTCAGGTTTAATGTATCCCTTGGACCTTCTTATTGACGATGAGACACAGAAATTGCATCGGAATTAAATACAAAAGGCACAACGCCGACTTAAGTACAAGAAGACTAACTCTTCTTACTGACTATGTTTTGAACCATTCCTGTGACACTAGCTATAGATTCCGATGCTTCACTTCATGTTTATTGTATCCCTCTGACCTTCTTATTGACGATGAAACACAGAAATTGCATCGGAATTAAATAGAAAAGGCACAATGTCGACGTAAGTACAAGAAGTCTGACTCTTCTTACTGGCTATGTTTTGAACCATTCCTGTGACACTAGTTATGGATTCCGTTGCTTCAATCCAGTTTTACTATTTCCCTTGGACCTTTTTATTGACGATGAAACACAGAAATTGCATCGGAATTAAATAGAAAAGGCACAATGCCGACTTAAGAACAAAAACCTGACTCTTCTTACTGACTATGTTTTGAACCATTCCTGTGACACTAGTTATAGATCCGATGCTTCACTTCAGGCTTACTGTATACGTTGGACGTTCTTATTGACGATGAAACACAGAAATTGCATCGGAATTAAATACAAGAGGCACAAAGCAGAATTAAGGTCAAGAAGACTGACTCTTCTTACTGTCTTTGTTTTGAACCATTCCTGTGACACTAGTTATAGATTCCGATGCTTCACTCCATGTTTACTGTATCCCTTGGACCTTCTTATTGACGATGAAACACAGAAATTGCATCGGAATTAAATACAAAAGGCACAATGCCGACTTAAGGACAAGAAGACTGACTCTTCTTACTGACTTTGCTTTGAACCATTCCTGTGACACTAGTTATAGATTCCGATGCTTCACTTCAGGTTTATTGTATCCCTCTGACCTTCTTATTGACGATGAAACACAGAAATTGCATCGGAATTAAATAAAAAGGCACAATGCTGACTTAAGTACAAGAAGACTGACTCTTCTTACTGACTATGTTTTGACCATTCCTGTGACACTAGTTATACATTCCGATGCTTTACTCCAGGTTTACTGTAGCCCTTGGACCATCTCATTGACGATGAAGCACAGAAATTGCATCGGAATTAAATACAAAAGGCAAAATGACGACTGAAGTACACGAAGACTGACTCTTCTTACTGACTATGATTTGAACCATTCCTGTGACACTAGTTATGGATTCCGATGCTTCACTTCAGGTTTACTGTATCCCTCTGACCTTCGTATTGACGATGAAACACAGAAATTGCATCGGAATTAAATACATAAGGCACAATGCCGAATTAAGTTCAAGAAGACTGACTCTTCTTACTGTCTATTTTTGAACCAGTCCTGTGACACTAGTTATAGACTCCGATGCTTCACTCTAAGTTTACTGTATACCTCGGTCCTTCTTATTGACGATGAAACACAGAAATTGCATCGGAATTAAATAGAAAAGGCACAATGCCGACTTAAGTACAAGAAGACTGACTCTTCTTACTGACTATGTTTTGAACCATTCCTTCGACACCAGTTATAAATTCCGATGCTTCACTTCAGGTTTACTGTATCCCTTGGAACATCATATTGACGATGAAACACAGAAAATGCATCGGAATTAAATACAAAAGGCACAGTGCAGAATTAAGTACAAGGAGACTGACTCTTCATACTGTCTATGTTTTAAACCATTCCTGTGACACTAGTTATAGATTCCGATGCTTCACTCCAGGTTTACTGTATCCCTTGGACCTTCTTATTGATGATGAAACACAGAAATTTCATAGGAATTAAATACAAAAGGCACAATGCCGACTTAAGGACAAGAAGACTGACTCATCTTACAGACTATGTTTTGAACCATTCCTGTGACACTAGCTATAGATTCCGATGCTTCACTTCAGGTTTACTGTACCCCTCTGACCTTCTTATTGACGATGAAACACAGAAATTGCATCGGAATTAAATACAAAAGGCACAATGCCGACTTAAGTAAAAGAAGTCTGACTCTTCTTACTGTCTATGATTTGAACCATTCCTGAGACACTACTTATAGATTCCGATGCTTCACTCCAGGTTTACTGTATCCCTCAGACCTTCTTATTGACGATGAAACACAGAAATTGCATCGGAATTATATACAAAACGCACAAAGCAGAATTAAGTATAAGAAGACTGACTCTTCTTACTGTCTATGTTTTGAACCATTCCTGTGAAACTGGTTATAGATTCCGATGCTTCACTTCAGGTTTCAGGTTTACTGTACCCCTCTGACCTTCTTATTGACGATGAAACACAGAAATTGCATCGGAATTAAAAAAAAAGGCACAAAGCAGAATTAAGTACAAGAAGACTGACTCTTCTTACTGTCTATGTTTTGAACCAATCCTGTGACACTAGTTATAGATTCCGATGCTTCACTCTAGGCTTACTGTATCCCTTGGACCTTCTTATTGACGATGAAACACAGAAATTGCATCGGAATTAATTACAAAAGGCACAATGCCGACTTAAGGACAAGAAGACTGACACTTCTTACTGACTATGTTTTGAATCATTCCTGTGACACTAGCTATAGATTCCGAAGCTTCACTTCAGGTTTACTGTATCCCTTGGACCTTCTTATAGACGATGAATTACCGAAATTGCATCGGATTTAAATAGAAAGGGCACAATGTCGACGTAAGTACAAGAAGACTGACTCTTCTTACTGTCTATGTTTTGAACCATTCCTGTGACACTAGTTATAGATTCCTATGCTTCACTCCAGGTTTGGTATATCCCTTGGACCTTCTTATTGACGATGAAACACAGAAATTGCATCGGAATTAAATAGAAAAGGCACAATGCCGACTTAAGTACAAGAAGACTGACTCTTCTTACTGACTATGTTTTGAACCATTCCATTGACACTAGTTATAGACCCTGATGCTTCACTTCAGGTTTAATGTATCCCTTGGACCTTCTTATTGACGATGAGACACAGAAATTGCATCGGAATTAAATACAAAAGGCACAACGCCGACTTAAGTACAAGAAGACTAACTCTTCTTACTGACTATGTTTTGAACCATTCCTGTGACACTAGTTATGGATTCCGATGCTTCGCTTCAGGTTTACTGTATCCCTCTGACCTTCTTATTGACGATGAGACACAGAAATTGCATCAGAATTAAATACAAAAGGCACAGCGCTGACTTCAGTACAAGAAGACTAACTCTTCTTACTGACTATGTTTTGAACCATTCCTGTGACACTAGCTATAGATTCCGATGCTTCACTTCATGTTTATTGTATCCCTCTGACCTTCTTATTGACGATGAAACACAGAAATTGCATCGGAATTAAATAGAAAAG
Organism: Schistocerca piceifrons; assembly: GCF_021461385.2. Lineage (NCBI taxonomy): Eukaryota > Metazoa > Arthropoda > Insecta > Orthoptera > Acrididae > Schistocerca > Schistocerca piceifrons. The sequence continues at coordinate 146,527 of NW_025727372.1, forward strand.
GCACAATGTCGACGTAAGTACAAGAAGTCTGACTCTTCTTACTGGCTATGTTTTGAACCATTCCTGTGACACTAGTTATGGATTCCGATGCTTCAATCCAGTTTTACTATTTCCCTTGGACCTTTTTATTGACGATGAAACACAGAAATTGCATCGGAATTAAATAGAAAAGGCACAATGCCGACTTAAGAACAAAAACCTGACTCTTCTTACTGACTATATTTTGAACCATTCCTGTGACACTAGTTATAGATCCGATGCTTCACTTCAGGTTTATTGTATCCCTCTGACCTTCTTATTGACGATGAAACACAGAAATTGCATCGGAATTAAATAAAAAGGCACAATGCCGACTTAAGTACAAGAAGACCGACTCTTCTTTCTGACTATGTTTTGACCATTCCTGTGACACTAGTTATACATTCCGATGCTTTACTCCAGGTTTACTGTAGCCCTTGGACCATCTTATTGACGATGAAGCACAGAAATTGCATCGGAATTAAATACAAAAGGCAAAATGACGACTGAAGTACACGAAGACTGACTCTTCTTACTGACTATGATTTGAACCATTCCTGTGACACTAGTTATGGATTCCGATGCTTCACTTCAGGTTTACTGTATCCCTCTGACCTTCGTATTGACGATGAAACACAGAAATTGCATCGGAATTAAATACATAAGGCACAATGCCGAATTAAGTTCAAGAAGACTGACTCTTCTTACTGTCTATTTTTGAACCAGTCCTGTGACACTAGTTATAGACTCCGATGCTTCACTCTAAGTTTACTGTATCCCTTGGTCCTTCTTATTGACGATGAAACACAGAAATTTCATCGGAATTAAATAGAAAAGGCACAATGCCGACTTAAGTACAAGAAGACTGACTCTTCTTACTGACTATGTTTTGAACCATTCCTTCGACACCAGTTATAAATTCCGATGCTTCACTTCAGGTTTACTGTATCCCTTGGTACATGATATTGACGATGAAACACAGAAAATGCATCGGAATTAAATACAAAAGGCACAGTGCAGAATTAAGTACAAGGAGACTGACTCTTCTTACTGTCTATGACTTGAACCATTCCTGTGACACTAGTTATACATTCCGATGCTTTACTCCAGGTTTACTGTAGCCCTTGGACCATCTTATTGACGATGAAACACAGAAATTGCATCGGAATTAAATACAAAAGCCACAATGCCGACTTAAGGACAAGAAGACTGACTCTTCTTACTGACTTTGCTTTGAACCATTCCTGTGACACTAGTTATAGATTCCGATGCTTCACTTCAGGTTTATTGTATCCCTCTGACCTTCTTATTGACGATGAAACACAGAAATTGCATCGGAATTAAATAAAAAGGCACAATGCCGACTTAAGTACAAGAAGACTGACTCTTCTTACTGACTATGTTTTGACCATTCCTGTGACACTAGTTATACATTCCGATGCTTTACTCCAGGTTTACTGTAGCCCTTGGACCATCTTATTGACGATGAAGCACAGAAATTGCATCGGAATTAAATACAAAAGGCAAAATGACGACTGAAGTACACGAAGACTGACTCTTCTTACTGACTATGATTTGAACCATTCCTGTGACACTGGTTATGGATTCCGATGCTTCACTTCAGGTTTACTGTATCCCTCTGACCTTCGTATTGACGATGAAACACAGAAATTGCATCGGAATTAAATACATAAGGCACAATGCCGAATTAAGTTCAAGATGACTGACTCTTCTTACTGTCTATTTTTGAACCAGTCCTGTGACACTAGTTATAGACTCCGATGCTTCACTCTAAGTTTACTGTGTCCCTTGGTCCTTCTTATTGACGATGAAATACAGAAATTGCATCGGAATTAAATAGAAAAGGCACAATGCCGACTTAAGTACAAGAAGACTGACTCTTCTTACTGACTATGTTTTGAACCATTCCTTCGACACCAGTTATAAATTCCGATGCTTCACTTCAGGTTTACTGTATCCCTTGGAACATCATATTGACGATGAACCACAGAAAATGCATCGGAATTAAATACAAAAGGCACAGTGCAGAATTAAGTACAAGGAGACTGACTCTTCATACTGCCTATGTTTTGAACCATTCCTGTGACACTAGTTATAGATTCCGATGCTTCACTCCAGGTTTACTGTATCCCTTGGACCTTCTTATTGATGATGAAACACAGAAATTTCATCGGAATTAAATACAAAAGGCACAATGCAGACTTAAGGACAAGAAGACTGACTCATCTTACAGACTATGCTTTGAACAATTCCTGTGACACTAGCTATAGATTCCGATGCTTCACTTCAGGTTTACTGTACCCCTCTGACCTTCTTATTGACGATGAAACACAGAAATTGCATCGGAATTAAATACAAAAGGCACAATACCGACTTAAGTACAAGAAGACTGACTCTTCTTACTGTCTATGATTTGAACCATTCCATTGACACTAGTTATAGATTCCGATGCTACACTATAGGTTTTCTGTATCTCTTGGAACTTCTTATTGACGATGAAACACAGAAATTGCATCGGAATTATATACAAAAGGCACAATGCCGACTTAAGGACAAGAAGACTGACTCTTCTTACTGACTTTGTTTTGAACCATTCCTGTGACACTAGTTATAGATTCCGGTGCTTCAGGTTTATTGTATCCCTCTGACGTTCTTATTGAAGATGAAACACAGAAGTTGCACCGGAATTAAATACAAAAGGCACAATGCCGACTTAAGTAAAAAAAGTCTGACTCTTCTTACTGTCTATGATTTGAACCATTCCTGTGACACTAGTTATAGATTCCGATGCTTCACTCCAGGTTTACTGTATCCCTTGGACCTTCTTATTGACGATGAAACACAGAAATTGCATCGGAATTACATACAAAACGCACAAAGCAGAATTAAGTATAAGAAGACTGACTCTTCTTACTGTCTATGTTTTGAACCATTCCTGTGACTCTGGCTATAGATTCCGATGCTTCACTTCAGGTTTCAGGTTTACTGTACCCCTCTGACCTTCTTATTGACGATGAAACACAGAAATTGCATCGGAATTAAAAAAAAAAAGGCACAAAGCAGAATTAAGTACAAAAAGACTGACTCTTCTTACTGTCTATGTTTTGAACCAATCCTGTGACACTACTTATGGATTCCGATGCTTCACTTCAGGTTTACTGTACCTCTCTGACCTCCTTATTGAGGATGAAACACAGAAATTGCATCGTAATTAAATACAAAAGGCAAAATGCTGACTTAAGTACACGAAGACTGACTCTTCTTACTGTCTATGTATTGAACCATTCCTGTGACACTAGTTATAGATTCCGATGCTTAACTTCAGGATTACTGTATCCCTCTGACCTTCTTATTGACGATGAAACACAGAAATTGCATCGGAATTAAATAGAAAAGACACAATGCCGACTTAAGTACAAGAAGACTGACTCTTCTTACTGTCTATGGTTTGAACCAATTCTGTGACACTAGTTACAGATTCAGATGCTTCACTCCAGGTTTACTGCATCCCTTGGACCTTCTTATTGACGATGAAACACAGAAATTGCATCGGAATTAAATACAAAGGCACAACGCCGACATAAGTACAAGAAGACTAACTCTTCTTACTGACTGTGTTTTGAACCATTCCTGTGACACTAGTTATGGATTCCGATGCTTCACTTCAGGTTTACTGTATCCCTCTGACCTTCATATTACCGATGAAACACAGAAATTGCATCGGAATTAAATACAAAAGGCGCAATGACGAATTAAGTTCAAGAAGACTGACTCTTCTTACTGTCTATTTTTGAACCACTCCTGTGACACTAGTTATAGACTCCGATGCTTCACTCCAGGTTTACTGTATCCCTTGGACCTTCTTAGTGACGAAGAAACACAGAAATTGCATCGGAATTAAATACAAAAGGCACAATGCCGACATAAGTAAAAGAAGTCTGACTCTTCTTACTGTCTATGATTTGAACCATTCCTGTGACACTAGTTATAGATTCCGATGCTTCAGACCAGGTTTACTGTATCCCTTGGACCTTCTTATTGACGATGAAACACAGAAATTGCATCGGAATTAAAAAGAAAAGGCACAATGCCGACTTAAGTACAAGAAGACTGACTACTCTTACTGACTATGTCTTGAACCATTCAATTGGCACTAGTTATAGATTCCGATGCTTCACTCCAGGTTTACTGTATCCCTTGGACCTTCTTATTGACGATGAAACACAGAAATTGCGTCGGAATTAAATAGAAATGGCACACTGCCGACTTAAGTACAAAAACCTGACTCTTCTTACTGACTATGTTTTGAACCATTCCTGTGACACTAGTTATAGATCCGATGCTTCACTTCAGGCTTACTGTATCCCTTGGTCCTTCTTATTGACGATGAAACACAGAAATTGCATCGGAATTAAATACAAAAGGCACAATGCCGACTTAAGTACAAGTAGACTAACTCTTCTTACTGACTATGCTTTGAACCATTCCTGTGACACTAGTTATGGATTCCGAAGCTTCACTTCAGGTTTACTGCATCCCTCTGACCTTCGTATTGACGATGAAACACAGAAATTGCATCGGAATGAAATACATAAGGCACAATGCCGAATTAAGTTCAAGAAGACTGACTCTTCTTACTGTCTATTTTTGAACCAGTCCTGTGACAGTAGTTATAGACTCCGATGCTTCACTCTAGGTTTACTGTATCCCTTGGTCCTTCTTATTGACGATGAAATACAGAAATTGCATCGGAATTAAATAGAAAAGGCACAATGCCGACTTAAGTACAAGAAGACTGACTCTTCTTACTGACTATGTTTTGAACCATTCCTGTGACACCAGTTATAAATTCCGATGCTTCACTTCAAGTTTACTGTATCCCTTGGAACATCATATTGACGATGAAACACAGAAAATGCATCGGAATTAAATACAAAAGGCACAGTGCAGAATTAAGTACAAGGAGACTGACTCTTCTTACTGTCTATGTTTTGAACCATTCCTGTGACACTAGTTATAGATTCCGATGCATCACTCCAGGTTTACTGTATCCCTTGGACCTTCTTATTGCTGATGAAACACAGAAATTTCATCGGAATTAAATACAAAAGGCACAATGCCGACTTAAGGACAAGAAGACTGACTCATCTTATTGACTATGTTTTGAACCATTCCTTTGACACTAGTTATAGATTCCGATGCTTCACCTCAGGTTTACTGTATCCCTTGGACTTTCTTATTGACGATGAAGCACAGAAATTGCATCGGAATTAAATACAAAAGGCAAAATGCCGACTTAAGTACACGAAGACTGATTCTTCTTACTGTCTATGTTTTGAACCATTCCTGTGACACTAGTTATAGATTCCGATGCTACACTCCAGGTTTACTGTATCCCTTGGATCTTCTTATTGACGATGAAACACAGAAATTGCATCGGAATTAAATACAAAAGGCACAATGCCGACTTAAGGACAAGAACACTGACTCTTCTTACTGACTTTGTTTTCAACCATTCCTGTGACACTAGTTATAGATTCCGATGCTTCAGGTTTATTGTATCCCTCTGACCTTCTTATTGAAGATGAAACACAGAAATTGCACCGGAATTAAATACAAAAGGCACAATGCCGACTTAAGTAAAAGAAGTCTGACTCTTCTTACTGTCTATGATTTGAACCATTCCTGTGACACTAGTTATAGATTCCGATGCTTCACTACAGGTTTACTGTATCCCCTGGACCTTCGTATTGACGATGAAACACAGAAATTGCATCAGAATCAAATAGAAAATGCACAATGATGACTTAAGTACAATAAGACTGAATATTCTTACTGACTATGTTTTGAACCATTCCATTGACACTAGTTATAGATTCCGATGCTTCACCTCAGGTTTACTGTATCCCTTGGACCTTCTTATTGACGATGAAGCACAGAAATTGCATCGGAATTAAATACAAAAGGCAAAATCCGACTTAAGTACACGAAGACTGATTCTTCTTACTGTCTATGTTTTGAACCATTCCTGTGACACTAGTTATAGATTCCGATGCTTCACTTCAGGATTACTGTATCCCTCTGACCTTCTTATTGACGATGAAACCCAGAAATTGCATCGGAATTAAATACAAAAGGCACAATGCCGACATAAGTACAAGAAGACTGACTCTTCTTACTGTCTATGTTTTGAACCATTCCTGTGACACTAGTTATAAATTCCGATGCTTCACTTCAGGTTTACTGTATCCCTTGGACCTTCTTATTGACGATGAAACACAGAAATTGCATCGGAATTAAATGCAAAAGGCACAAAGCAGAATTAAGTATAAGAAGACTGACTCTTCTTACTGTCTATGCTTTGAACCATTCCTGTGACACTAGCTATAGATTCCGATGCTTCACTCCAGGTTTGCTGTATCCCTTGGACCTTCTTATAGACGATGAACTACAGAGATTGCATCGGATTTAAATAGAATGGACACAATGTCGACGTAAGTGCAAGAAGACTGACTCTTCTTACTGTCTATGTTTTGAACCATTCCTGTGACACTAGTTATAGATTCCGATGCTTCACTCCAGGTTTATTATATCCCTTGGACCCTCTTATTGACGATGAAACACAGAAATTGCATCGGAATTAAATAGAAAAGGCACAATGCCGACTTAAGTACAAGAAGACTGACTCTTCTTACTGCCTATGTTTTGAACCATTCCATTGACACTAGTTATAGATTCCGATGCTTCACTCCATGTTTACTGTATCCCTTGGACCTTCTTATTGACGATGAAACACAGAAATTGCATTGGAATGAAATAGAAAAGGCACAATGCCGACTGAAGTACAAGAAGACTGACTCTTCTTACTGACTATGTTTTGAACCATTCCTGTGACGCTAGTTATAGATCCGATGCTTCACTTCAGGTTTACTGTATACCTTGGACCTTCTTATTGACGATGAAACACAGAAATTGCATCGGAATTAATTACAAAAGGCACAATGCCGACTTAAGGACAAGAAGACTGACACTTCTTACTGACTATGTTTGAACCACTCCTGTGACACTATCTATAGATTCCGAAGCTTCACTTCAGGTTTACTGTATCCCTTGGACCTTCTTATAGACGATGAACTACAGAGATTGCATCGGATTTAAATAGAATGGACACAATGTCGACGTAAGTGCAAGAAGACTGACTCTTCTTACTGTCTATGTTTTGAACCATTCCTGTGACACTAGTTATAGATTCCGATGCTTCACTCCAGGTTTATTATATCCCTTGGACCCTCTTATTGACGATGAAACACAGAAATTGCATCGGAATTAAATAGAAAAGGCACAATGCCGACTTAAGTACAAGAAGACTGACTCTTCTTACTGCCTATGTTTTGAACCATTCCATTGACACTAGTTATAGATTCCGATGCTTCACTCCATGTTTACTGTATCCCTTGGACCTTCTTATTGACGATGAAACACAGAAATTGCATTGGAATGAAATAGAAAAGGCACAATGCCGACTGAAGTACAAGAAGACTGACTCTTCTTACTGACTATGTTTTGAACCATTCCTGTGACGCTAGTTATAGATCCGATGCTTCACTTCAGGTTTACTGTATACCTTGGACCTTCTTATTGACGATGAAACACAGAAATTGCATCGGAATTAAATACAAACGGCACAATGCCGACTTAAGTATAAGAAGACTGACTCTTCCTACTGTCTAAGTTTGAAATATTCCTGTGACACTAGTTATAGATTCCGATGCTTCACTCCTGGTTTACTGTATCCCTTGGACCATCTTATTGACGATGAAACACAGAAATTGCATCTGAATTAAATACAAAAGGCACAATGCCGACTTAAGAACAAGATGAGTGACTCTTCTTACTGACTATGTTTTCAACCATTCCTGTGACACTAGCTATAGATTCCGATGCTTCACCTCAGGTTTACTGTACCCCTCTGACCTTCTTATTGACGATGAAACACAGAAACTGCATCTGAATTAAATACAAAAGGTACAATGCCGACTTAAGTACAAGGAGACTGACTCATCTTACTGTCTATGTTTTGAAATATCTCATTGACACTAGTTATAGATTAAGATGCTTCACTTCACGTTTACTGTACCCCTCTGACCTTCTTATTGACGATGAAACACAGAAATTGCATCGGAATTAAATACAAAAGGCAAAATGCCGACTTAAGTACACGAAGACTGACTCTTCTTACTGTCTATGTTTTGAACCATTCCTGTGTCACTAGTTATAAATTCCGATGCTACACTGCAGGTTTACTGTATCCCTTGGACATTCTTATTGACGATGAAACACACAAATTACATCGGAATTAAATAGAAAAGGCACTATGCCGACGTAAGTACAAGAAGACTGACTCTTCTTACTGTCTATGTTTTGAGCCATTCCTGTGACACTAGTTATAGTTTCCGATGCTTCACTCCAGGTTTACTGTATCCCTTGGCCCTTCTTATTAACGATGAAACACAGAAATTGCATCGGAATTAAATAGAAAAGGCACAATGCCGTCTTAAGTACAAGAAGACTGACTCTTCTTACTGACTATGTTTGGAACCATTCCTGTGACACTAGTTATAGATTCCGATTCTTCACATCTGGATTACTGTATCCCTCTGACCTTCTTATTGACGATGAAACACAGAAATTGCATCGGAATTAAATAGAAAAGGCACAATGTCGACTTAAGTACAAGAAGACTGACTCTTCTTACTGACTATGTTTTGAACCAATCCTTTGACACTAGTTATAGATTCCGATGCTCCACCTCAGGTATACTGTATCCCTTGGACCTTCTTATGGACGATGAAACACAGAAATTGCATCGGAATTAAATACAAAAGGCACAATGCTTACTTAAGTACAAGAAGACTGACTCTCCTTTCTGACTATTTTTGAACGATTCCTGTGACACTAGTTATAGACCCCGATGCTTCACTTCAGGTTTAATGTATCCCTTGGACCTTCTCATTGACGATGAAACACAAAAATTGCATCGGAATTAAATACAAAAGGCAAAATGCCGACTGAAGTACACGATGACTGACTCTTCTTACTGTCTATGATTTGAACCATTCCTGTGACACTAGTTACAGATTCAGATGCTTCACTCCAGGTTTACTGTATCCCTTGGACCTTCTTATTGACGATGAGACACAGAAATTCCATCGGAATTAAATACAAAAGGCAAAACGCCGCCTTAAGTACAAGAAGACTAATCCTTCTTACTGACTATGTTTTGAACCATTCCTGTGACACTAGTTATGGATTCCGATGCTTCACTCCAGGTTTACTGTATCCCTTGGACCTTCTTATTGACGACGAAACACAGAAATTGCATCGGAATTAAATAGAAAAGGCACAATGCCGACTTAAGTACAAGAAGACTGACTCTTCTTACTGACTATGTTTTGAACCATTGCGTTGACACTAGTTATAGATTCCGAAGCTTCACTTCAGGTTTACTGTATCCCTTGGACCTTCTTATAGACGATGAATTACAGAAATTGCATCGGATTTAAATAGAAAGGGCACAATGTCGACGTAAGTACAAGAAGACTGACTCTGCTTACTGCCTATGTTTTGAACCATTCCATTGACACTAGTTATAGATTCCGATGCATCACTCCATGTTTACTGTATCCCTTGGACCTTCTTGTTGACGATGAAACACAGAAATTGCATTGGAATGAAATAGAAAAGGCACAATGCCGACTGAAGTACAAGAAGACTGACTCTCCTTACTGACTATGTTTTGAACCATTCCTGTGACACTAGTTATAGATCCGATTCTTCACTTCAGGTTTACTGTATACCTTGGGCCTTCTTATTGACGATGAAACACAGAAATTGCATCGGAATTAAATACAAACGGCACAATGCCGACTTAAGTACAAGAAGACTGACTCTTCCTACTGTCTATGTTTGAAATATTCCTGTGACACTGGTTATAGATTCCGATGCTTCACTCCTGGTTTACTGTATCCCTTGGACCTTCTTATTGACGTTGAAACACAGAAATTGCATCGGAATTAAATACAAAAGGCACAATGCCGACTTAAGTACAAGAAGACTAACTCTTCTTACTGACTATGTTTTGAAACATTCCTGTGACACTAGTTATGGATTCCGATGCTTCACTTCAGGTTTACTGTATCCCTCTGACCTTCTTATTGACGATATAACACAGAAATTGCATCGGAATTAAATACAAAAGGCACAATGCCGACTTAAGGACAAGAAGACTGACTCATCTTACAGACTATGCTTTGAACAATTCCTGTGACACTAGCTATAGATTCTGATGCTTCACTTCAGGTTTACTGTACCCCTCTGACCTTCTTATTGACGATGAAACACAGAAATTGCATCGGAATTAAATACAAAAGGCACAATGCCGACTTAAGTACAAGAAGACTGACTCTTCTTACTGTCTATGATTTGAACCATTCCATTGACACTAGTTATAGATTCCGATGCTACACTATAGGTTTTCTGTATCTCTTGGACCTTCTTATTGACGATGAAACACAGAAATTGCATCGGAATTATATACAAAAGGCACAATGCCGACTTAAGGACAAGAAGACTGACTCTTCTTACTGACTTTGTTTTGAACCATTCCTGTGACACTAGTTATAGATTCCGATGCTTCAGTTTTATTATATCCCTCTGACGTTCTTATTGAAGATGAAACACAGAAATTGCACCGGAATTAAATACAAAAGGCACAATGCCGACTTAAGTAAAAAAAGTCTGACTCTTCTTACTGTCTATGATTTGAACCATTCCTGTGACACTAGTTATAGATTCCGATGCTTCACTCCAGGTTTACTGTATCCCTTGGACCTTCTTATTGACGATGAAACACAGAAATTGCATCGGAATTACATACAAAACGCACAAAGCAGAATTAAGTATAAGAAGACTGACTCTTCTTACTGTCTATGTTTTGAACCATTCCTGTGACACTGGCTATAGATTCCGATGCTTCACTTCAGGTTTCAGGTTTACTGTACCCCTCTGACCTTCTTATTGACGATGAAACACAGAAATTGCATCGGAATTAAAAAAAAAAAGGCACAAAGCAGAATTAAGTACAAAAAGACTGACTCTTCTTACTGTCTATGTTTTGAACCAATCCTGTGACACTACTTATAGATTCCGATGCTTCACTTCAGGTTTACTGTACCTCTCTGACCTTCTTATTGAGGATGAAACACAGAAATTGCATCGGAATTAAATACAAAATGCAAAATGCTGACTTAAGTACACGAAGACTGACTCTTCTTACTGTCTATGTTTTGAACCATTCCTGTGACACTAGTTATAGATTACGATGCTTAACTTCAGGATTACTGTATCCCTCTGACCTTCTTATTGACGATGAAACACAGAAATTGCATCGGAATTAAATAGAAAAGACACAATGCCGACTTAAGTACAAGAAGACTGACTCTTCTTACTGTCTATGATTTGAACCATTTCTGTGACACTAGTTACAGATTCAGATGCTTCACTCCAGGTTTACTGGATCCCTTGGACCTTCTTATTGACGATGAAACACAGAAATTGCATCGGAAATAAATAGAAACGGCACAATGCCCACTTAAGTACAAGAATACTGACTCTTCTTACTGACTATGTTTTGAACCATTCCTGTGACACTAGTTATAGATTCCGATGCTTAACTTCAGGATTACTGTATCCCTCTGACCTTCTTATTGACGATGAAACACAGAAATTGCATCGGAATTAAATACAAAGGCACAACGCCGACATAAGTACAAGAAGACTAACTCTTCTTACTGACTGTGTTTTGAACCATTCCTGTGACACTAGTTATGGATTCCGATGCTTCACTTCAGGTTTACTGTATCCCTCTGACCTTCATATTACCGATGAAACACAGAAATTGCATCGGAATTAAATACAAAAGGCGCAATGCCGAATTAAGTTCAAGAAGTCTGACTCTTCTTACTGTCTATGATTTGAACCATTCCTGTGACACTAGTTATAGATTCCGATGCTTCAGACCAGGTTTACTGTATCCCTTGGACCTTCTTATTGACGATGAAACACAGAAATTGCATCGGAATTAAAAAGAAAAAGCACAATGCCGACTTAAGTACAAGAAGACTGACTACTCTTACTGACTATGTCTTGAACCATTCCATTGACACTAGTTATAGATTCCGATGCTTCACTCCAGGTTTACTGTATCCCTTGGACCTTCTTATTGACGATGAAACACAGAAATTGCGTCGGAATTAAATAGAAATGGCACACTGCCGACTTAAGTACAAAAACCTGACTCTTCTTACTGACTATGTTTTGAACCATTCCTGTGACACTAGTTATAGATCCGATGCTTCACTTCAGGCTTACTGTAACCCTTGGTCCTTCTTATTGACGATGAAACACAGAAATTGCATCGGAATTAATTACAAAAGGCACAATGCCGACTTAAGGACAAGAAGACTGACTCTTCTTACTGACTATGATTTGAACCATTCCTGTGACACTAGCTATGGATTCCGATGCTTCACTTCATGTTTATTGTATCCATCTGACCTTCTTATTGACGATGAAACCCAGAAATTGCATCGGAATTATTTACAAAAGGCACAATGCCGACATAAGGACAAGAAGACTGACTCTTCTTACTGACTATGTTTTGAAGCATTCCTGTGACACTAGCTATAGTTTCCGAAGCTTCACTTCAGGTTTACTGTATCCCTTGGACCTTCTTATTGACGATGAAACACAGAAATTGCATCGGAATTAAATACAAAAGGCACAATGCCGACTTAAGTACAAGTAGACTAACTCTTCTTACTGACTATGCTTTGAACCATTCCTGTGACACTAGTTATGGATTCCGAAGCTTCACTTCAGGTTTACTGCATCCCTCTGACCTTCGTATTGACGATGAAACACAGAAATTGCATCGGAATGAAATACATAAGGCACAATGCCGAATTAAGTTCAAGAAGACTGACTCTTCTTACTGTCTATTTTTGAACCAGTCCTGTGGCACTAGTTATAGACTCCGATGCTTCACTCTAGGTTTACTGTATCCCTTGGTCCTTCTTATTGACGATGAAATACAGAAATTGCATCGGAATTAAATAGAAAAGGCACAATGCCGACTTAAGTACAAGAAGACTGACTCTTCTTACTGACTATGTTTTGAACCATTCCTGTGACACCAGTTATAAATTCCGATGCTTCACTTCAAGTTTACTGTATCCCTTGGAACATCATATTGACGATGAAACACAGAAAATGCTTTGTAATTAAATACAAAAGGCACAGTGCAGAATTAAGTACAAGGAGACTGACTCTTCTTACTGTCTATGTTTTGAACCATTCCTGTGGCACTAGTTATAGATTCCAATGCATCACTCCAGGTTTACTGTATCCCTTGGACCTTCTTATTGCTGATGAAACACAGAAATTTCATCGGAATTAAATACAAAAGGCACAATGCCGACTTAAGGACAAGAAGACTGACTCATCTTATTGACTATGTTTTGAACCATTCCTTTGACACTAGTTATAGATTCCGATGCTTCACCTCAGGTTTACTGTATCCCTTGCACTTTCTTATTGACGATGAAGCACAGAAATTGCATCGGAATTAAATACAAAAGGCAAAATGCCGACTTAAGTACACGAAGACTGATTCTTCTTACTGTCTATGTTTTGAAACATTCCTGTGACACTAGTTATAGATTCCGATGCTACACTCCAGGTTTACTGTATCCCTTGGATCTTCTTATTGACGATGAAACACAGAAATTGCATCGGAATTAAATACAAAAGGCACAATGCCGACTTAAGGACAAGAACACTGACTCTTCTTACTGACTTTGTTTTCAACCATTCCTGTGACACTAGTTATAGATTCCGATGCTTCAGGTTTATTGTATCCCTCTGACCTTCTTATTGAAGATGAAACACAGAAATTGCACCGGAATTAAATACAAAAGGCACAATGCCGACTTAAGTAAAAGAAGTCTGACTCTTCTTACTGTCCATGATTTGAACCATTCCTGTGACACTAGTTATAGATTCCGATGCTTCACTACAGGTTTACTGTATCCCCTGGACCTTCGTATTGACGATGAAACACAGAAATTGCATCAGAATCAAATAGAAAATGCACAATGATGACTTAAGTACAATAAGACTGAATATTCTTACTGACTATGTTTTGAACCATTCCATTGACACTAGTTATAGATTCCGATGCTTCACCTCAGGTTTACTGTATCCCTTGGACCTTCTTATTGACGATGAAGCACAGAAATTGCATCGGAATTAAATACAAAAGGCAAAATCCGACTTAAGTACACGAAGACTGATTCTTCTTACTGTCTATGCTTTGAACCATTCCTGTGACACTAGTTATAGATTCCGATGCTTCACTTCAGGATTACTGTATCCCTCTGACCTTCTTATTGACGATGAAACCCAGAAATTGCATCGGAATTAAATACAAAAGGCACAATGCCGACATAAGTACAAGAAGACTGACTCTTCTTACTGTCTATGTTTTGAACCATTCCTGTGACACTAGTTATAAATTCCGATGCTTCACTTCAGGTTTACTGTATCCCTTGGACCTTCTTATTGACGATGAAACACAGAAATTGCATCGGAATTAAATACAAAAGGCACAAAGCAGAATTAAGTATAAGAAGACTGACTCTTCTTACTGTCTATGCTTTGAACCATTCCTGTGACACTAGCTATAGATTCCGATGCTTCACTCCAGGTTTGCTGTATCCCTTGGACCTTCTTATTGACGATGAAACACAGAAATTGCATCGGAATTAATTACAAAAGGCACAATGCCGACTTAAGGACAAGAAGACTGACACTTCTTACTGACTATGTTCTGAACCACTCCTGTGACACTATCTATAGATTCCGAAGCTTCACTTCAGGTTTACTGTATCCCTTGGACCTTCTTATAGACGATGAACTACAGAGATTGCATCGGATTTAAATAGAATGGACACAATGTCGACGTAAGTGCAAGAAGACTGACTCTTCTTACTGTCTATGTTTTGAACCATTCCTGTGACACTAGTTATAGATTCCGATGCTTCACTCCAGGTTTATTATATCCCTTGGACCCTCTTATTGACGATGAAACACAGAAATTGCATCGGAATTAAATAGAAAAGGCACAATGCCGACTTAAGTACAAGAAGACTGACTCTTCTTACTGCCTATGTTTTGAACCATTCCATTGACACTAGTTATAGATTCCGATGCTTCACTCCATGTTTACTGTATCCCTTGGACCTTCTTATTGACGATGAAACACAGAAATTGCATTGGAATGAAATAGAAAAGGCACAATGCTGACTGAAGTACAAGAAGACTGACTCTTCTTACTGACTATGTTTTGAACCATTCCTGTGACACTAGTTATAGATCCGATGCTTCACTTCAGGTTTACTGTATACCTTGTACCTTCTTATTGACGATGAAACACAGAAATTGCATCGGAATTAAATACAAACGGCACAATGCCGACTTAAGTATAAGAAGACTGACTCTTCCTACTGTCTAAGTTTGAAATATTCCTGTGACACTAGTTATAGATTCCGATGCTTCACTCCTGGTTTACTGTATCCCTTGGACCATCTTATTGACGATGAAACACAGAAATTGCATCTGAATTAAATACAAAAGGCACAATGCCGACTTAAGAACAAGATGAGTGACTCTTCTTACTGACTATGTTTTCAACCATTCCTGTGACACTAGCTATAGATTCCGATGCTTCACCTCAGGTTTACTGTACCCCTCTGACCTTCTTATTGACGATGAAACACAGAAACTGCATCTGAATTAAATACAAAAGGCACAATGCCGACTTAAGTACAAGGAGACTGACTCATCTTACTGTCTATGTTTTGAAATATCTCATTGACACTAGTTATAGATTCCGATGCTTCACTTCACGTTTACTGTACCCCTCTGACCTTCTTATTGACGATGAAACACAGAAATTGCATCGGAATTAAATACAAAAGGCAAAATGCCGACTTAAGTACACGAAGACTGACTCTTCTTACTGTCTATGTTTTGAACCATTCCTGTGTCACTAGTTATAAATTCCGATGCTACACTGCAGGTTTACTGTATCCCTTGGACATTCTTATTGACGATGAAACACACAAATTACATCGGAATTAAATAGAAAAGGCACTATGCCGACGTAAGTACAAGAAGACTGACTCTTCTTACTGTCTATGTTTTGAGCCATTCCTGTGACACTAGTTATAGTTTCCGATGCTTCACTCC
Source organism: Schistocerca piceifrons (assembly GCF_021461385.2). Lineage (NCBI taxonomy): Eukaryota > Metazoa > Arthropoda > Insecta > Orthoptera > Acrididae > Schistocerca > Schistocerca piceifrons. The sequence goes on from NW_025727372.1 coordinate 162,934, forward strand.
AGGTTTACTGTATCCCTTGGCCCTTCTTATTGACGATGAAACACAGAAATTGCATCGGAATTAAATAGAAAAGGCACAATGCCGTCTTAAGTACAAGAAGACTGACTCTTCTTACTGACTATGTTTGGAACCATTCCTGTGACACTAGTTATAGATTCCGATGCTTCACATCTGGATTACTGTATCCCTCTGACCTTCTTATTGACGATGAAACACAGAAATTGCATCGGAATTTAATAGAAAAGGCACAATGTCGACTTAAGTACAAGAAGACTGACTCTTCTTACTGACTATGTTTTGAACCATTCCTTTGACACTAGTTACAGATTCCGATGCTCCACCTCAGGTTTACTGTATCCCTTGGACTTTCTTATGGACGATGAAACACAGAAATTGCATCGGAATTAAATACAAAAGGCACAATGCTTACTTAAGTACGAGAAGACTGACTCTCCTTTCTGACTATTTTTGAACGATTCCTGTGACACTAGTTATAGACCCCGATGCTTCACTTCAGGTTTAATGTATCCCTTGGACCTTCTCATTGACGATGAAACACAAAAATTGCATCGGAATTAAATACAAAAGGCAAAATGCCGACTGAAGTACACGATGACTGACTCTTCTTACTGTCTATGATTTGAACCATTCCTGTGACACTAGTTACAGATTCAGATGCTTCACTTCAGGTTTAGTGTATCCCTTGGACCTTCTTATTGACGATGAGACACAGAAATTCCATCGGAATTAAATACAAAAGGCAAAACGCCGACTTAAGTACAAGAAGACTAATCCTTCTTACTGACTATGTCTTGAACCATTCCTGTGACACTAGTTATGGATTCCGATGCTTCACTCCAGGTTTACTGTATCCCTTGGACCTTCTTATTGACGACGAAACACAGAAATTGCATCGGAATTAAATAGAAAAGGCACAATGCCGACTTAAGAACAAGAAGACTGACTCTTCTTACTGACTATGTTTTGAACCATTGCGTTGACACTAGTTATAGATTCCGAAGCTTCACTTCAGGTTTACTGTATCCCTTGGACCTTCTTATAGACGATGAATTACAGAAATTGCATCGGATTTAAATAGAAAGGGCACAATGTCGACGTAAGTACAAGAAGACTGACTCTGCTTACTGCCTATGTTTTGAATCATTCCATTGACACTAGTTATAGATTCCGATGCTTCACTCCATGTTTACTGTATCCCTTGGACCTTCTTGTTGACGATGAAACACAGAAATTGCATTGGAATGAAATAGAAAAGGCACAATGCCGACTGAAGTACAAGAAGACTGACTCTCCTTACTGACTATGTTTTGAACCATTCCTGTGACACTAGTTATAGATCCGATTCTTCACTTCAGGTTTACTGTATACCTTGGGCCTTCTTATTGACGATGAAACACAGAAATTGCATCGGAATTAAATACAAACGGCACAATGCCGACTTAAGTACAAGAAGACTGACTCTTCCTACTGTCTATGTTTGAAATATTCCTGTGACACTGGTTATAGATTCCGATGCTTCACTCCTGGTTTACTGTATCCCTTGGACCTTCTTATTGACGTTGAAACACAGAAATTGCATCGGAATTAAATACAAAAGGCACAATGCCGACTTAAGTACAAGAAGACTAACTCTTCTTACTGACTATGTTTTGAAACATTCCTGTGACACTAGTTATGGATTCCGATGCTTCACTTCAGGTTTACTGTATCCCTCTGACCTTCTTATTGACGATATAACACAGAAATTGCATCGGAATTAAATACAAAAGGCACAATGCCGAATTAAGTTCAAGAAGACTGACTCCTCTTACTGTCTATTTTTAAACCAGTCCTGTGACACTAGTTACAGACTCCGATGCTTCACTCCAGGTTTACTGTATCCCTTGGTCCCTCTTATTGACGATGAAACACAGAAATTGCATCGGCATTAAATACAAAAGGCAAAATGCCGACTTAAGTACACGAAGACTGACTCTTCTTACTGACTATGTCTTGAACCATTCCTGTGACACTAGTTATAGATTCCGATGCTTCACATCAGGATTACTGTATCCCTCTGTTCTTCTTATTGACGATGAAACACAGAAATTGCATCGGAATTAAATACAAAAGGCACAATGCCGACATAAGTAAAAGAAGTCTGACTCTTCTTACTGTCTATGATTTGAACCATTCCTGTGAAACTAGTTATAGATTCCGGTGCTTCAGTCCAGGTTTACTGTATCCCTTGGACCTTCTTATTGACGATGAAACACAGAAATTGCATCGGAATTAAAAAGAAAAGGCACAATGCCGACTTAAGTACAAGAAGACTGACTCCTCTTATTGACTATGTCTTGAACCATTCCATGGACACTAGTTATAGATTCCGATGCTTCACTCCAGGTTTACTGTATCCCTCGGACCTTCTTATTGACGATGAAACACAGAAATTGCATCGGAATTAAATAGAAAATGCACAATGCCGACGTAAGTACAAAAACCTGACTCTTCTTACTGACTATGTTTTGAACCATTCCTGTGATACTAGTTGTAGATCCGATGCTTCACTTCAGGCTTACTGTATCCCTTGGACCTTCTTATTGACGATGAAACACAGAAATTGCATCGGAATTAATTACAAAGGGCACAATGCCGACTTAAGGACAAGAAGACTGACCCTTCTTACTGACTATGTTTTGAACCATTCCTGTGACACTCGCTATAGACTCCGATGCTTCACTTCATGTTTATTGTATTCCTCTGACCTTCTTATTGACGATGAAACACAGAAATTGCATCGGAATTAAATAGAAAAGGCACAATGTCGACGTAAGTACAACAAGTCTGGCTCTTCTTACTGTCTATGCTTTGAACCATTCCTGTGACACTAGTTATAGATTCCGATGCTTAACTTGAGGTTTGTTGTATCCCTCTGACCTTCTTATTGACGATGAAACAAAGAAATTGCATCGGAATTAAATAAAAAAGGGACAATGTCGACGTAAGTACAAGAAGACTGACTCTTCTTACTGTCTATGTTTTGAACCAGTCCTGTGACACTAGTTATAGATCCGATGCTTCACTTCAGGCTCACTGTATACCTTGGACCTTCTTATTGACGATGAAACACAGAAATTGAATCGGAATTAAATACAAAAGGCACAAAGCAGAATTAAGGTCAAGAAGACTGACTCTTCTTACTGTCTATGTTTTGAACCATTCCTGTGACACTAGTTATAGATGCCGATGCTTCACTCCAGGTTTACTGTATCCCTTGGACCTTTTTATTGACGATGAAACACAGAAATTGCATCGGAATTAATTACAAAAGGCACAATGCCGACATAAGGACAAGAAGACTGACTCTTCTTACTGACTATGTTTTGAAGCATTCCTGTGACACTAGCTATAGATTCATTAGCTTCACTTCAGGTTTACTGTATCCCTTGGACCTTTTTATTGACGATGAAGCACAGAAATTGCATCGGAATTAAATTCAAAAGGCGCAATGCCGACTTAAGGACAAGAAGACTGACTCTTCTTACTGACTTTGTTTTGAACCAATCCTGTGACACTAGTTATAGATTACGATGCTTCACTTGAGGTTTATTGTATCCCTCTGACCTTCTTATTGACGATGAAACAAAGAAACTGCATCGGAATTAAATAGAAAAGGCACAATGTCGACGTAAGTACAAGAAGACTGACTCTTCTTACTGTCTATGTTTTGAACCAGTCCTGTGACACTAGTTATAGATTCCGATGCCTCACTCCAGGTTTACTATATCCCTTGGACCTTCTTATTGACGATGAAACACAGAAATTGCATCGGAATTAAATAGAAAAGGCAAAATGCCGACTTAAGTACAAGAAGACTGACTCTTCTTACTGACTATGTTTGAACCATTCCATTGACACTAGTTATAGATTCCGATGCTTCACTCCATGTTTACTGTATCCCTTCGATCTTCTTATTGACGATGAAACACAGAAATTGCATCGGAATTAAATACAAAAGGCACAATGCCGACTTGAGGACAAGAAGACAGACTTTTCTTACTGACTTTGCTTTGAACCATTCCTGTAACACTAGTTATGGATTCCGATGCTTCACTTCAAGTTTATTGTATCCCTCTGACCTTCTTATTGACGATGAAACACAGAAATTGCATCGGAATTAAATAAAAAGGCACAATGCCGAATTAAGTACAGGAAGACTGACTCTTCTTACTGACTATGTTTTGAACCATTCCTGTGACACTAGTTATAGATTCTGATGCTTCACTCAAGTTTTTCTGTATCCCTTGGACCTTCTTGTTGACGATGAAACACAGAAATTGCATCGGAATTAAAAAGAAAAGACACAATGCCGACTTAAGTACAAGAAGACTGACTCTTCTTACTGACTATGTTTTGAACCATTCCTCTGACACTAGTTATAGATTCCGATGCTTCACTCCAGGTTTACTGTATCCCTTGGACCTTCTTATTGACGATGAAACACAGAAATTGCATCGGAATTAAATAGAAAAGGCACAATGCCGACTTAAGGACAAAAACTGACTCTTCTTACTGACTATGTTTTGAACCATTCCTGTGACACTAGTTATAGATCCAATGCTTCACTTCAGGTTTACTGTATACCTTGGACCTTCTTATTGACGATGATACACAGAAATTGCATCGGGATTAAATACAAAAGGCACAAAGCAGAATTAAGGTCAAGAAGACTGACTCTTCTTACTGTCTATGCTTTGAACCATTCCTGTGACACTAGTAATAGATTCCGATGCTTCACTCCAGGTTTACTGTATCCCTTAGACCTTCTTATTGACGATGAAACACAGAAATTGCTTCGGAATTAATTACAAAAGGCACAATGCCAACATAAGGACAAGAAGACTGACTCTTCTTACTGACTATGTTTTGAAGCATTCCTATGACACTAGCTACAGATTCCGAAGCTTCACTGCAGGTTTACTGTATCCCTTGGACCTTCTTATTGACGATGAAACACAGAAATTGCATCGGAATTAAATACAAAAGGCACAATGCCGACTTAATCACAAGAAGACTGACTCTTCTTACTGACTTTGTTTTGAACCATTCCTGTGACACTAGTTATAGATTCCGATGCTTCACTTCAGGTTTATTGTATCCCTCTGACCTTCTTATTGACGATGAAACACAGAAATTGCATCGGAATTAAATAGAAAGGGCACAATGTCCACGTAAGTGCAAGAAGACTGACTCTTCTTACTGTCTATGTTTGAACCATTCCTGTGACACTAGTTACAGATTCCGATGCTTCACTCCAGGTTTACTATATCCCTTGTACCTTCTTATTGACGATGAAACACAGAAATTGAATCGGAATTAAATAGAAAAGGCACAATGCCGACTTAAGTACAAGAAGACTGACTCTCCTTACTGACTATGTTTTGAACCATTCCATTGACACTAGTTATAGATTCCGATGCTTCACTCCAGGTTTACTGTATCCCTTGGACCTTCTTATTGACGATGAAACACAGGAATTGCATCGGAATTAAATACAAAAGGCACAATGCCGACTTAAGTACAAGAAGACTGACTCTTCTTACTGACTTTGCTTTGAACCATTCCTGTGACACTAGTTATAGATTCCGATGCTTCACTCCAGGTTTACTGTATCCCTTGGACCTTCTTATTGACGATGAAACACAGAAATTGCATCGGAATTAAATAGAAAAGGCACAATGCAGACTTAAGTACAAGAAGACTGACTCTTCTTACTGTCTATGTTTTGAACCATCCCTGTGACACAAGTTATAGATTCCGATGCTTCACTCCAAGTTTACTGTATCCCTTGGTCCTTCTTATTGACGATGAAACACAGAAATTGCATCGGAATTAAATCCAAAAGGCACAATAACGACTTAAGTACAAGAAGACTGACTCTTCTTACTGACTATGTTTTGAACCATTCCTGTGACACTAGTTATAAATTCCGATGCTTCACTTCAGGTTTACTGTATCCCTTGGACCTTCTTATTGACGATGAAACACAGAAATTGCTTCGGAATTAAATACAAAAGGCACAAAGCAGAATTAAGGTCAAGAAGACTGACTCTTCTTACTGTCTATGTTTTGAACCATTCCTGTGACACTAGTTATAGATTCTGATGCTTCACTCCAGGTTTACTGTACCCCTCTGACCATCTTACTGACGATGAAACACAGAAATTGCATCGGAATTAAATAAAAAGGCACAATGCCGAATTAAGTACAGGAAGACTGACTCTTCTTACTGACTATGTTTTGAACCATTCCTGTGACACTAGTTATAGATTCTGATGCTTCACTCAAGTTTTTCTGTATCCCTTGGACCTTCTTGTTGACGATGAAACACAGAAATTGCATCGGAATTAAAAAGAAAAGGCACAATGCCGACTTAAGTACAAGAAGACTGACTCTTCTTACTGACTATGTTTTGAACCATTCCTGTGACACTAGTTATAGATTCCGATGCTTCACTCCAGGTTTACTGTATCCCTTGGACCTTCTTATTGACGATGAAACACAGAAATTGCATCGGAATTAAATAGAAAAGGCACAATGCCGACTTAAGGACAAAAACTGACTCTTCTTACTGACTATGTTTTGAACCATTCCTGTGACACTAGTTATAGATCCAATGCTTCACTTCAGGTTTACTGTATACCTTGGACCTTCTTATTGACGATGAAACACAGAAATTGCATCGGAATTAAATACAAAAGGCACAATGCCGACTTAATCACAAGAAGACTGACTCTTCTTACTGACTTTGTTTTGAACCATTCCTGTGACACTAGTTATAGATTCCGATGCTTCACTTCAGGTTTATTGTATCCCTCTGACCTTCTTATTGACGATGAAACACAGAAATTGCATCGGAATTAAATAGAAAGGGCACAATGTCCACGTAAGTGCAAGAAGACTGACTCTTCTTACTGTCTATGTTTGAACCATTCCTGTGACACTAGTTACAGATTCCGATGCTTCACTCCAGGTTTACTATATCCCTTGTACCTTCTTATTGACGATGAAACACAGAAATTGAATCGGAATTAAATAGAAAAGGCACAATGCCGACTTAAGTACAAGAAGACTGACTCTCCTTACTGACTATGTTTTGAACCATTCCATTGACACTAGTTATAGATTCCGATGCTTCACTCCAGGTTTACTGTATCCCTTGGACCTTCTTATTGACGATGAAACACAGGAATTGCATCGGAATTAAATACAAAAGGCACAATGCCGACTTAAGTACAAGAAGACTGACTCTTCTTACTGACTTTGCTTTGAACCATTCCTGTGACACTAGTTATAGATTCCGATGCTTCACTCCAGGTTTACTGTATCCCTTGGACCTTCTTATTGACGATGAAACACAGAAATTGCATCGGATTTAAATAGAAAAGGCACAATGCCGACTTAAGTACAAGAAGACTGACTCTTCTTACTGTCTATGTTTTGAACCATCCCTGTGACACAAGTTATAGATTCCGATGCTTCACTCCAAGTTTACTGTATCCCTTGGTCCTTCTTATTGACGATGAAACACAGAAATTGCATCGGAATTAAATCCAAAAGGCACAGTGCCGACTTAAGTACAAGAAGACTGACTCTTCTTACTGACTCTGTTTTGAACCATTCCTGTGACACTAGTTATAAATTCCGATGCTTCACTTCAGGTTTACTGTATCCCTTGGACCTTCTTATTGACGATGAAACACAGAAATTGCTTCGGAATTAAATACAAAAGGCACAAAGCAGAATTAAGGTCAAGAAGACTGACTCTTCTTACTGTCTATGTTTTGAACCATTCCTGTGACACTAGTTATAGATTCTGATGCTTCACTCCAGGTTTACTGTACCCCTCTGACCATCTTACTGACGATGAAACACAGAAATTGCATCGGAATTAAATACTAAAGGCACAATGCCGACTTGAGCACAAGAAGACTAACTCTTCTTACTGACTATGTTTTGAACCATTCCTGTGACACTAGTTATGGATTCCGATGCTTCACTTCAGGTTTACTGTATCCCTCTGACCTTCTTATTGACGATGAAACACAGAAATTGCATCGGAATTAAATAGAAAAGGCACAATGCCGACTTAAGTACAAGAAGACTGACTCTTCTTACTGACTATGTTTTGAACCATTCCATTGACACTAGTTATAGATTCCGATGGTTCACTCCATGTTTACTGTATCCCTTGGACCTTCTTATTGAGGATGAAACACAGAAATTGCAACGGAATTAAATACAAAAGGCACAATGACGACTTAAGGACAAGAAGACTGACTCTTCTTACTGAATTTGCTTTGAACCATTCCTGTGACACTAGTTATAGATTCCGATGCTTCACTTCAAGTTTATAGTATCCCTCTGACCCTCTTATTGACGATAAAACACAGAAATTGCAACGGAATTAAATAAAAAGGCACAATGCCGACTTAAGTACAAGAAGACTGACTCTTCTTACTGACTATGTTTTGAACCATTCCTGTGACAGTAGTTATAGATTCCGATGCTTCACTCCAGGTTTACTGTATCCCTTGGACCTTCTTGTTGACGATGAAACACAGAAATTGCATCGGAATTAAAAAGAAAAGGCACAATGCCGACTTAAGTACAAGAAGACTGACTCCTCTTACTGACTATGATTTGAACCATTCCTGTGACACTAGTTATAGATTCCGATGTTTCACTCCAGGTTTACTGTACCCCTTCGACCTTCTTATTGACGATGAAACACAGAAATTGCATCGGAATTAAATTAAAAGGCACAATGCCGACATAAGTACAAGAAGACTAACTCTTCTTACTGACTATGTTTTGAACCATTCCTGTGACACTAGTTATGGATTCCGATGCTTCACTTTAGGTTTACTGTATCCCTCTGACCTTCTTATTGACGATGAAACACAGAAATTTCATCGGAATTAAATACAAAAGGCACAATGCCGACCTAAGTACAAGAAGACTGACTCATCTTACTGACTATGTTTTGAACCATTCCTGTGACACTAGTTATAAATTCCGATGCTTCACTTCAGGTTTACTGTATCCCTTGGACCTTCTTATTGACAATGAAACACAGAAATTGCGTCGGAATTAAATACAAAATGCGCAAAGCAGAATTAAGTACAAGAAGTCTGACTCTTCTTACTGTCTGTGTTTTGAACCATTCCTGTGACACTAGTTATAGATTCCGATGCTTCACTCCAGGTTTACTGTATCCCTTGGATCTTCTTATTGACGATGAAACACAGAAATTGCATCGGAATTAAATACAAAAGGCACAATGCCGACTTAAGGATAAGAAGACTGACTCTTCTTACTGACCTTGTTTGAACCATTCCTGTGACACTAGTTATAGATTCCGATGCTCCACTTCAGGATTACCGTATCCCTCTGACCTTCGTATTGACGATGAAACACAGAAATTGCATCGGAACTGAATAGAAAAGGCACAATGCCGACTTAAGTACAAGAAGACTGACTCTTCTTACTGTCTATGTTTTGAACCATCCGTGTGACACTAGTTATAGATTACGATGCTTCACTCCAGGTTTACTGTATCCCTTGGTCCTTCTTATTGACGATGAAACACAGAAATTGAATCGGAATTAAATACAAAAGGCACAATGCCGACTAAAGTACAAGAAGACTGACTCTCCTTACTGACTATGCTTTGAACCCTTCCTGTGACACTAGTAATAAATTCCGATGCTTCACTTCAGGTTTACTGAATCCCTTGGACCTTCTTATTGACGATGAAACACAGAAAATGCATCGGACTTAAATACAAAAGGCACAATGCCGACTTAAGTACAAGAAGACTGACTCTTCTTACTGTCTATGTTTTGAACCATTCCTGTGACACTAGTTATAAATTCCGCTGCTTCACTTCAGGTTTACTGTATCCCTTGGACCTTCTTATTGACGATGAAACACAGAAATTGCATCGGAATTAAATAGAAAATGAACAAAGCAGAATTAAGTACAAGAAGTCCGACTCGTCTTACTGTCTATGTTTTGAACCATTCCTGTGACACTAGTTATAGATTCCGATGCTTCACTCCAGGTTTACTGTATCCCTTGGACCTTCTTATTGACGATGAAACACAGAAATTGCATCGGAATTAAATACAAAAGGCACAATGCCGACTTAAGGACAAGAAGACTGACTCTTCTTACTGTCTATGCTTTGAACCATCCCTGTGACAACAGATATAGATTCCGATGCTTCACTCCAGGTTTACTGTATCCCTTGGTCCTTCTTATTGGCGATGAAAGACAGAAATTGCATCGGAATTAAATACAAAAGGCTTAATGCCGAATTAAGTTCAAGAAGACTGACTCATCTTACTGTCTATTTTTGAACCAGTCCTTTGACACTAGTTATAGACTCCGATGCTTCACTTCAGGTTTACTGTATCCCTTGGACCTTCTTATTGACGATGAAACACAGAAATTGCACGGAATTGAATACAAAAGGCACAAAGACGAATTAAGTACATGAAGCCCGACTCTTCTTACTGTCTATGTTTTGAACCATTCCTGTGACACTAGTTACAGATTCTGATGCTTCACTCCGGGTTTACTGTATCTCTTGGACCTTCTTATTGACGATGAAACACAGAAATTGCAACGGAATTAAATACAAAAGGCACAATGCTGACTTAAGTACTAGAAGACTAACTCTTCTTACTGACTATGCTTTGAACCATTCCTGTGACACTAGTTATGGATTCCGATGCTTCACTTCAGGTTTACTGTATCCCTCTGACCTTCTTATTGACGATGAAACACAGAAATTGCATCGGAATTAAATACAAAATGCACAATGCCGATTTCAGTTCAAGAAAACTGACTCTTCTTACTGCCCATCTTTGAACCAGTCCTGTGACACTAGTTATAGACTCCGATGCTTCACTCCAGGTTTACTGTATCCCTTGATCCTTCTTATTGACGATGAAACACAGAAATTGCATCGGAATTAAATAGAAGAGGCAAAATGCCGACTTAAGTACACGAAGACTCACTCTTCTTACTGACTATGTTTTGAACCATTCCTTTGACACTAGTTATAGCTCTGACCTTCTTATTGACGATGAAACACAGATATTGCATCGGAATTAAATAGAAAACGCACAATGCGGACTTAAGTACAAGAAGACTGACTCTTCTTACTGTCTATGTTTTGAACCATTCCTGTGACACTAGCTATAGATTCCGATGCTTCACTTCATGTTTACTGTATCCCTTGGACCTTCTTATTGACGATGAAACACAGATATTGCATCCGAATTAAATACAAAAGGCACAATGCCGACTTAAGGACAAGAAGACTCACTCTTCTTACTGACTATGTTTTGAACCATTCCTGTGACACTAGCTATAGATTCCGATGCTTCACTTCAGGTTTACTGTATCCCTATGACCTTCATATTGACGATGAAACATAGAAATTGCATCGGAATTAAATACAAAAGGCACAATGCCGACTTAAGTACAAGAAGACTGACTCTTCTTACTGTCTATTTTTTGAACCATACCATTGAGACTAGTTATAGATTCCAATGCTTCACTCCAGGTTTACTGTATCACTTGGACCCTCTTATTGACGCTGAAACACAGAAATTGCATCGGAATTGAATAGAAAAAGCATATGCCGACTTTAGTACAAGAAGACTGACTCTTCTTACTGACTATGTTTTGAACGATTCCTGTGACACTAGTTATAGATCCCGATGCTTCACTACAGGTTTACTGTATCCCTTGGACCTTCTCATTGACGATGAAACACAAAAATTGCTTTGGAACTAAATACAAAAGGCAAAATGCCGACTGAAGTACACGAAGACTGACTCTTCTTACTGTCTATGATTTGAACCATTCCTGTAACACTAGTTACAGATTCCGATGCTTCACTCCCGGTTTACTGTATCCCTCGGACCTTCTTATTGACGATGAAACACAGAAATTGCACAGGAATTAAATACAAAAGGCACAAAGCCGACATAAGTAAAAGAAGTCTGACTCTTCTTACTGTCTATGATTTGAACCATTCCTGTGACACTAGTTACAGATTCCGATGCTTCAATTCAGGTTTGCTGTATCCCTCTGACCTTCTTTTTGACGATGAAACACAGAAATTGCATCGGAATTAAATTCAAAAGGCACAATGCCGAATTAAGTTCAAGAAGGTTGACTCCTCTTACTGTCTATTTTTGAACCACTCCTGTGACACTAGTTATAGACTCCGATGCTTCACTCCAGGTTTACTGTATCCCTTGGACCTTCTTATTGACGATGAAACACAGAAATTGCACCGGAATTAAATACAAAAGGCACAATGCCGACTTAAGTAAAAGAAGTCTGACTCTTCTTACTTTCTATGATTTGAACCATTCCTGTGACACTAGTTATAGATACCGATGCTTCACTCCAGGTTTACTGTATCACTTGGACATTCATATTGACGATGAAACACAGATATTGTATCAGAATTAAATAGAAAATGCACAATGATGACTTAAGTACAATAAGACTGACTATTCTTACTGACTATGTTTTGAATTATTCCTGTGACACTAGTTGTAGATTCCGATGCTTCACTTCTGGATTACTGTATCGCTCTGACCTTCTTATTGACGACGAAACACAGAAATTGCATCGGAATTAAATACAAGAGGCACAATGCCGAATTAAGTACAAGAAGAATGACTCTTCTTACTGTCTACGCTTTGAACCATTTCTGTGACACTAGTTATAGATTCCGATGCTTCACTCCTGGTTTACTGCATCCCTTGGACCTTCTTATTGACGATGAAACACAGAAATTGCATCGGAACTAAATACAAAAGGCACAATGCCGACTTAAGGACAACAAGATTGACTCTTCTTACTGACTATGTTTTGAACCATTCCTGTGACACTACCTATAGATTCCGATGCTTCACTTCAGGTTTACTGTATCCCTCTGACCATCTTAATGACGATGAAACACAGACATTGCATCGTAATTAAAGACAAAATGCACAATGCCGACTTAAGGACAAGAAGACAGACTTTTCTTACTGACTTTGCTTTGAACCATTCCTGTAACACTAGTTATGGATTCCGATGCTTCACTTCAGGTTTATTGTATCCCTCTGACCTTCTTATTGACGATGAAACACAGAAATTGCATCGGAATAAAATAAAAAGGCACAATGCCGAATTAAGTACAGGGTGACTGACTCTTCTTACTGACTATGTTTTGAACCATTCCTGTGACACTAGTTATAGATTCCGAAGCTTCACTCAAGTTTTTCTGTATCCCTTGGATCTTCTTGTTGACGATGAAACACAGAAATTGCATCGGAATTAAAAAGAAAAGGCACAATGCCGACTTAAGTACAAGAAGACTGACTCTTCTTACTGACTATGTTTTGAACCATTCCTGTGACACTAGTTATAGATTCCGATGCTTCACTCCAGGTTTACTGTATCCCTTGGACCTTCTTATTGACGATGAAACACAGAAATTGCATCGGAATTAAATAGAAAAGGCACAATGCCGACTTAAGGACAAAAACCTGACTCTCCTTACTGACTATGTTTTGAACCATTCCTGTGACACTAGTTATAGATTCTGATGCTTCACTCCAGGTTTACTGTACCCCTCTGACCATCTTACTGACGATGAAACACAGAAATTGCATCGGAATTAAATAAAAAGGCACAATGCCGAATTAAGTACAGGAAGACTGACTCTTCTTACTGACTATGTTTTGAACCATTCCTGTGACACTAGTTATAGATTCTGATGCTTCACTCAAGTTTTTCTGTATCCCTTGGACCTTCTTGTTGACGATGAAACACAGAAATTGCATCGGAATTAAAAAGAAAAGACACAATGCCGACTTAAGTACAAGAAGACTGACTCTTCTTACTGACTATGTTTTGAACCATTCCTGTGACACTAGTTATAGATTCCGATGCTTCACTCCAGGTTTACTGTATCCCTTGGACCTTCTTATTGACGATGAAACACAGAAATTGCATCGGAATTAAATAGAAAAGGCACAATGCCGACTTAAGGACAAAAACTGACTCTTCTTACTGACTATGTTTTGAACCATTCCTGTGACACTAGTTATAGATCCAATGCTTCACTTCAGGTTTACTGTATACCTTGGACCTTCTTATTGACGATGAAACACAGAAATTGCATCGGAATTAAATACAAAAGGCACAATGCCGACTTAATCACAAGAAGACTGACTCTTCTTACTGACTTTGTTTTGAACCATTCCTGTGACACTAGTTATAGATTCCGATGCTTCACTTCAGGTTTATTGTATCCCTCTGACCTTCTTATTGACGATGAAACACAGAAATTGCATCGGAATTAAATAGAAAGGGCACAATGTCCACGTAAGTGCAAGAAGACTGACTCTTCTTACTGTCTATGTTTGAACCATTCCTGTGACACTAGTTACAGATTCCGATGCTTCACTCCAGGTTTACTATATCCCTTGTACCTTCTTATTGACGATGAAACACAGAAATTGAATCGGAATTAAATAGAAAAGGCACAATGCCGACTTAAGTACAAGAAGACTGACTCTCCTTACTGACTATGTTTTGAACCATTCCATTGACACTAGTTATAGATTCCGATGCTTCACTCCAGGTTTACTGTATCCCTTGGACCTTCTTATTGACGATGAAACACAGGAATTGCATCGGAATTAAATACAAAAGGCACAATGCCGACTTAAGTACAAGAAGACTGACTCTTCTTACTGACTTTGCTTTGAACCATTCCTGTGACACTAGTTATAGATTCCGATGCTTCACTCCAGGTTTACTGTATCCCTTGGACCTTCTTATTGACGATGAAACACAGAAATTGCATCGGAATTAAATAGAAAAGGCACAATGCCGACTTAAGTACAAGAAGACTGACTCTTCTTACTGTCTATGTTTTGAACCATCCCTGTGACACAAGTTATAGATTCCGATGCTTCACTCCAAGTTTACTGTATCCCTTGGTCCTTCTTATTGACGATGAAACACAGAAATTGCATCGGAATTAAATCCAAAAGGCACAATGCCGACTTAAGTACAAGAAGACTGACTCTTCTTACTGACTCTGTTTTGAACCATTCCTGTGACACTAGTTATAAATTCCGATGCTTCACTTCAGGTTTACTGTATCCCTTGGACCTTCTTATTGACGATGAAACACAGAAATTGCTTCGGAATTAAATACAAAAGGCACAAAGCAGAATTAAGGTCAAGAAGACTGACTCTTCTTACTGTCTATGTTTTGAACCATTCCTGTGACACTAGTTATAGATTCTGATGCTTCACTCCAGGTTTACTGTACCCCTCTGACCATCTTACTGACGATGAAACACAGAAATTGCATCGGAATTAAATACTAAAGGCACAATGCCGACTTGAGCACAAGAAGACTAACTCTTCTTACTGACTATGTTTTGAACCATTCCTGTGACACTAGTTATGGATTCCGATGCTTCACTTCAGGTTTACTGTATCCCTCTGACCTTCTTATTGACGATGAAACACAGAAATTGCATCGGAATTAAATAGAAAAGGCACAATGCCGACTTAAGTACAAGAAGACTGACTCTTCTTACTGACTATGTTTTGAACCATTCCATTGACACTAGTTATAGATTCCGATGGTTCACTCCATGTTTACTGTATCCCTTGGACCTTCTTATTGAGGATGAAACACAGAAATTGCAACGGAATTAAATACAAAAGGCACAATGACGACTTAAGGACAAGAAGACTGACTCTTCTTACTGAATTTGCTTTGAACCATTCCTGTGACACTAGTTATAGATTCCGATGCTTCACTTCAAGTTTATAGTATCCCTCTGACCCTCTTATTGACGATAAAACACAGAAATTGCAACGGAATTAAATAAAAAGGCACAATGCCGACTTAAGTACAAGAAGACTGACTCTTCTTACTGACTATGTTTTGAACCATTCCTGTGACAGTAGTTATAGATTCCGATGCTTCACTCCAGGTTTACTGTATCCCTTGGACCTTCTTGTTGACGATGAAACACAGAAATTGCATCGGAATTAAAAAGAAAAGGCACAATGCCGACTTAAGTACAAGAAGACTGACTCCTCTTACTGACTATGATTTGAACCATTCCTGTGACACTAGTTATAGATTCCGATGTTTCACTCCAGGTTTACTGTACCCCTTCGACCTTCTTATTGACGATGAAACACAGAATTTGCATCGGAATTAAATAGAAAAGGCACAATGCCGACTTAAGTACAGGAATACTGACTCTCTTTACTGACTATGATTTGAACCATTCCATTGACACTAGTTATAGATTCCGATGCTTCACTCCAGGTTTACTGTATCCCTTGGACCGTCTTATTGACGATGAAACACAGGAATTGCATCGGAATTAAATACAAAACGCACAATGCCGACTTAAGGACAAGAAGACTGACTCTTCTTACTGACTTTGCTTTGAACCATTCTTGTGACACTAGTTATAGATTCCGATGCTTCACTCCAGGTTTACTGCATCCCTTGGACCTTCTTATTGTCGATGAAACACAGAAATTGCATCGGAATTAAATTAAAAGGCACAATGCCGACATAAGTACAAGAAGACTAACTCTTCTTACTGACTATGTTTTGAACCATTCCTGTGACACTAGTTATGGATTCCGATGCTTCACTTTAGGTTTACTGTATCCCTCTGACCTTCTTATTGACGATGAAACACAGAAATTTCATCGGAATTAAATACAAAAGGCACAATGCCGACCTAAGTACAAGAAGACTGACTCATCTTACTGACTATGTTTTGAACCATTCCTGTGACACTAGTTATAAATTCCGATGCTTCACTTCAGGTTTACTGTATCCCTTAGACCTTCTTATTGACGATGAAACACAGAAATTGCGTCGGAATTAAATAAAAAATGCGCAAAGCAGAATTAAGTACAAGAAGTCTGACTCTTCTTACTGTCTGTGTTTTGAACCATTCCTGTGACACTAGTTATAGATTCCGATGCTTCACTCCAGGTTTACTGTATCCCTTGGATCTTCTTATTGACGATGAAACGCAGAAATTGCATCGGAATTAAATACAAAAGGCACAATGCCGACTTAAGGATAAGAAGACTGACTCTTCTTACTGACCTTGTTTGAACCATTCCTGTGACACTAGTTATAGATTCCGATGCTCCACTTCAGGATTACCGTATCCCTCTGACCTTCGTATTGACGATGAAACACAGAAATTGCATCGGAACTGAATAGAAAAGGCACAATGCCGACTTAAGTACAAGAAGACTGACTCTTCTTACTGTCTATGTTTTGAACCATCCGTGTGACACTAGTTATAGATTACGATGCTTCACTCCAGGTTTACTGTATCCCTTGGTCCTTCTTATTGACGATGAAACACAGAAATTGAATCGGAATTAAATACAAAAGGCACAATGCCGACTAAAGTACAAGAAGACTGACTCTCCTTACTGACTATGCTTTGAACCCTTCCTGTGACACTAGTAATAAATTCCGATGCTTCACTTCAGGTTTACTGAATCCCTTGGACCTTCTTATTGACGATGAAACACAGAAAATGCATCGGACTTAAATACAAAAGGCACAATGCCGACTTAAGTACAAGAAGACTGACTCTTCTTACTGTCTATGTTTTGAACCATTCCTGTGACACTAGTTATAAATTCCGCTGCTTCACTTCAGGTTTACTGTATCCCTTGGACCTTCTTATTGACGATGAAACACAGAAATTGCATCGGAATTAAATAGAAAATGAACAAAGCAGAATTAAGTACAAGAAGTCCGACTCGTCTTACTGTCTATGTTTTGAACCATTCCTGTGACACTAGTTATAGATTCCGATGCTTCACTCCAGGTTTACTGTATCCCTTGGACCTTCTTATTGACGATGAAACACAGAAATTGCATCGGAATTAAATACAAAAGGCACAATGCCGACTTAAGGACAAGAAGACTGACTCTTCTTACTGTCTATGCTTTGAACCATCCCTGTGACAACAGATATAGATTCCGATGCTTCACTCCAGGTTTACTGTGTCCCTTGGTCCTTCTTATTGGCGATGAAACACAGAAATTGCATCGGAATTAAATACAAAAGGCTTAATGCCGAATTAAGTTCAAGAAGACTGACTCATCTTACTGTCTATTTTTGAACCAGTCCTTTGACACTAGTTATAGACTCCGATGCTTCACTTCAGGTTTACTGTATCCCTTGGACCTTCTTATTGACGATGAAACACAGAAATTGCACGGAATTGAATACAAAAGGCACAAAGACGAATTAAGTACATGAAGCCCGACTCTTCTTACTGTCTATGTTTTGAACCATTCCTGTGACACTAGTTACAGATTCTGATGCTTCACTCCGGGTTTACTGTATCTCTTGGACCTTCTTATTGACGATGAAACACAGAAATTGCAACGGAATTAAATACAAAAGGCACAATGCTGACTTAAGTACAAGAAGACTAACTCTTCTTACTGACTATGCTTTGAACCATTCCTGTGACACTAGTTATGGATTCCGATGCTTCACTTCAGGTTTACTGTATCCCTCTGACCTTCTTATTGACGATGAAACACAGAAATTGCATCGGAATTAAATACAAAATGCACAATGCCGATTTCAGTTCAAGAAAACTGACTCTTCTTACTGCCCATCTTTGAACCAGTCCTGTGACACTAGTTATAGACTCCGATGCTTCACTCCAGGTTTACTGTATCCCTTGATCCTTCTTATTGACGATGAAACACAGAAATTGCATCGGAATTAAATAGAAGAGGCAAAATGCCGACTTAGGTACACGAAGACTCACTCTTCTTACTGACTATGTTTTGAACCATTCCTTTGACACTAGTTATAGCTCTGACCTTCTTATTGACGATGAAACACAGATATTGCATCGGAATTAAATAGAAAACGCACAATGCGGACTTAAGTACAAGAAGACTGACTCTTCTTACTGTCTATGTTTTGAACCATTCCTGTGACACTAGCTATAGATTCCGATGCTTCACTTCATGTTTACTGTATCCCTTGGACCTTCTTATTGACGATGAAACACAGATATTGCATCCGAATTAAATACAAAAGGCACAATGCCGACTTAAGGACAAGAAGACTCACTCTTCTTACTGACTATGTTTTGAACCATTCCTGTGACACTAGCTATAGATTCCGATGCTTCACTTCAGGTTTACTGTATCCCTATGACCTTCATATTGACGATGAAACATAGAAATTGCATCGGAATTAAATACAAAAGGCACAATGCCGACTTAAGTACAAGAAGACTGACTCTTCTTACTGTCTATTTTTTGAACCATACCATTGAGACTAGTTATAGATTCCAATGCTTCACTCCAGGTTTACTGTATCACTTGGACCCTCTTATTGACGCTGAAACACAGAAATTGCATCGGAATTGAATAGAAAAAGCATATGCCGACTTTAGTACAAGAAGACTGACTCTTCTTACTGACTATGTTTTGAACGATTCCTGTGACACTAGTTATAGATCCCGATGCTTCACTACAGGTTTACTGTATCCCTTGGACCTTCTCATTGACGATGAAACACAAAAATTGCTTTGGAACTAAATACAAAAGGCAAAATGCCGACTGAAGTACACGAAGACTGACTCTTCTTACTGTCTATGATTTGAACCATTCCTGTAACACTAGTTACAGATTCCGATGCTTCACTCCCGGTTTACTGTATCCCTCGGACCTTCTTATTGACGATGAAACACAGAAATTGCATCGGAATTAAATACAAAAGGCACAACGCCGACTTTAGTACAAGAAGACTAACTCTTCTTACTGACTATGCTTGAACCATTCCTGTGACACTAGTTATGGATTCCGATGCTTCACTCCAGGTTTACTGTATCCCTTGGACCTTCTTATTGACGATGAAACACAGAAATTGCACAGGAATTAAATACAAAAGGCACAAAGCCGACATAAGTAAAAGAAGTCTGACTCTTCTTACTGTCTATGATTTGAACCATTCCTGTGACACTAGTTACAGATTCCGATGCTTCAATTCAGGTTTGCTGTATCCCTCTGACCTTCTTTTTGACGATGAAACACAGAAATTGCATCGGAATTAAATTCAAAAGGCACAATGCCGAATTAAGTTCAAGAAGGTTGACTCTTCTTACTGTCTATTTTTGAACCACTCCTGTGACACTAGTTATAGACTCCGATGCTTCACTCCAGGTTTACTGTATCCCTTGGACCTTCTTATTGACGATGAAACACAGAAATTGCACCGGAATTAAATACAAAGGGCACAATGCCGACTTAAGTAAAAGAAGTCTGACTCTTCTTACTTTCTATGATTTGAACCATTCCTGTGACACTAGTTATAGATACCGATGCTTCACTCCAGGTTTACTGTATCACTTGGACATTCATATTGACGATGAAACACAGATATTGTATCAGAATTAAATAGAAAATGCACAATGATGACTTAAGTACAATAAGACTGACTATTCTTACTGACTATGTTTTGAATTATTCCTGTGACACTAGTTGTAGATTCCGATGCTTCACTTCTGGATTACTGTATCGCTCTGACCTTCTTATTGACGACGAAACACAGAAATTGCATCGGAATTAAATACAAGAGGCACAATGCCGAATTAAGTACAAGAAAAATGACTCTTCTTACTGTCTATGCTTTGAACCATTTCTGTGACACTAGTTATAGATTCCGATGCTTCACTCCTGGTTTACTGCATCCCTTGGACCTTCTTATTGACGATGAAACACAGAAATTGCATCGGAACTAAATACAAAAGGCACAATGCCGACTTAAGGACAACAAGATTGACTCTTCTTACTGACTATGTTTTGAACCATTCCTGTGACACTACCTATAGATTCCGATGCTTCACTTCAGGTTTACTGTATCCCTCTGACCATCTTAATGACGATGAAACACAGACATTGCATCGTAATTAAAGACAAAATGCACAATGCCGACTTAAGGACAAGAAGACAGACTTTTCTTACTGACTTTGCTTTGAACCATTCCTGTAACACTAGTTATGGATTCCGATGCTTCACTTCAGGTTTATTGTATCCCTCTGACCTTCTCATTGACGATGAAACACAGAAATTGCATCGGAATAAAATAAAAAGGCACAATGCCGAATTAAGTACAGGGTGACTGACTCTTCTTACTGACTATGTTTTGAACCATTCCTGTGACACTAGTTATAGATTCCGAAGCTTCACTCAAGTTTTTCTGTATCCCTTGGATCTTCTTGTTGACGATGAAACACAGAAATTGCATCGGAATTAAAAAGAAAAGGCACAATGCCGACTTAAGTACAAGAAGACTGACTCTTCTTACTGACTATGTTTTGAACCATTCCTGTGACACTAGTTATAGATTCCGATGCTTCACTCCAGGTTTACTGTATCCCTTGGACCTTCTTATTGACGATGAAACACAGAAATTGCATCGGAATTAAATAGAAAAGGCACAATGCCGACTTAAGGACAAAAACCTGACTCTCCTTACTGACTATGTTTTGAACCATTCCTGTGACACTAGTTATAGATCCAATGCTTCACTTCAGGTTTACTGTATACCTTGGACCTTCTTATTGACGATGATACACAGAAATTGCATCGGGATTAAATACAAAACGCACAAAGCAGAATTAAGGTCAAGAAGACTGACTTTTCTTACTGTCTATGTTTTGAACCATTCCTGTGACACTAGTAATAGATTCCGATGCTTCACTCCAGGTTTACTGTATCCCTTGGACCTTCTTATTGACTATGAAACACAGAAATTGCTTCGGAATTAATTACAAAAGGCACAATGCCGACATAAGGACAAGAAGACTGACTCTTCTTACTGACTATGTTTTGCAGCATTCCTGTGACACTAGCTATAGATTCCGAAGCTTCACTGCAGGTTTACTGTATCCCTTGGACCTTCTTATTGACGATGAAACACAGAAATTGCATCGGAATTAAATACAAAAGGCACAATGCCGACTTAATCACAAGAAGACTGACTCTTCTTACTGACTTTGTTTTGAACCATTCCTGTGACACTAGTTCTAGATTCCGATGCTTCACTTCAGGTTTATTGTATCCCTCTGACCTTCTTATTGACGATGAAACACAGAAATTGCATCGGAATTAAATAGAAAAGGCACAATGTCGACGTAAGTGCAAGAAGACTGACTCTTCTTACTGTCTATGATTGAACCATTCCTGTGACACTAGTTATAGATTCCGATGCTTCACTCCAGGTTTACTATATCCCTTGTACCTTCTTATTGACGATGAAACACAGAAATTGAATCGGAATTAAATACAAAAGGCACAATGCCGACTTAAGTACAAGAAGACTGACTCTCCTTACTGACTATGTTTTGAACCATTCCATTGACACTAGTTATAGATTCCGATGCTTCACTCCAGGTTTTCTGTATCCCTTGGACCTTCTTATTGACGACGAAACACAGGAATTGTATCGGAATTAAATACAAAAGGTACAATGCCGACTTAAGTACAAGAAGACTGACTCTCCTTACTGACTATGCTTTGAACCCTTCCTGTGACACTAGTAATAAATTCCGATGCTTCACTTCAGGTTTACTGAATCCCTTGGACCTTCTTATTGACGATGAAACACAGAAAATGCATCGGACTTAAATACAAAAGGCACAATGCCGACTTAAGTACAAGAAGACTGACTCTTCTTACTGTCTATGTTTGAACCATTCCTGTGACACTAGTTATAAATTCCGCTGCTTCACTTCAGGTTTACTGTATCCCTTGGACCTTCTTATTGACGATGAAACACAGAAATTGCATCGGAATTAAATAGAAAATGAACAAAGCAGAATTAAGTACAAGAAGTCCGACTCGTCTTACTGTCTATGTTTTGAACCATTCCTGTGACACTAGTTATAGATTCCGATGCTTCACTCCAGGTTTACTGTATCCCTTGGACCTTCTTATTGACGATGAAACACAGAAATTGCATCGGAATTAAATACAAAAGGCACAATGCCGACTTAAGGACAAGAAGACTGACTCTTCTTACTGTCTATGCTTTGAACCATCCCTGTGACAACAGATATAGATTCCGATGCTTCACTCCAGGTTTACTGTGTCCCTTGGTCCTTCTTATTGGCGATGAAACACAGAAATTGCATCGGAATTAAATACAAAAGGCTTAATGCCGAATTAAGTTCAAGAAGACTGACTCATCTTACTGTCTATATTTGAACCAGTCCTTTGACACTAGTTATAGACTCCGATGCTTCACTTCAGGTTTACTGTATCCCTTGGACCTTCTTATTGACGATGAAACACAGAAATTGCACGGAATTGAATACAAAAGGCACAAAGACGAATTAAGTACATGAAGCCCGACTCTTCTTACTGTCTATGTTTTGAACCATTCCTGTGACACTAGTTACAGATTCTGATGCTTCACTCCGGGTTTACTGTATCTCTTGGACCTTCTTATTGACGATGAAACACAGAAATTGCAACGGAATTAAATACAAAAGGCACAATGCTGACTTAAGTACAAGAAGACTAACTCTTCTTACTGACTATGCTTTGAACCATTCCTGTGACACTAGTTATGGATTCCGATGCTTCACTTCAGGTTTACTGTATCCCTCTGACCTTCTTATTGACGATGAAACACAGAAATTGCATCGGAATTAAATACAAAATGCACAATGCCGATTTCAGTTCAAGAAAACTGACTCTTCTTACTGCCCATCTTTGAACCAGTCCTGTGACACTAGTTATAGACTCCGATGCTTCACTCCAGGTTTACTGTATCCCTTGATCCTTCTTATTGACGATGAAACACAGAAATTGCATCGGAATTAAATAGAAGAGGCAAAATGCCGACTTAGGTACACGAAGACTCACTCTTCTTACTGACTATGTTTTGAACCATTCCTTTGACACTAGTTATAGCTCTGACCTTCTTATTGACGATGAAACACAGATATTGCATCGGAATTAAATAGAAAACGCACAATGCGGACTTAAGTACAAGAAGACTGACTCTTCTTACTGTCTATGTTTTGAACCATTCCTGTGACACTAGCTATAGATTCCGATGCTTCACTTCATGTTTACTGTATCCCTTGGACCTTCTTATTGACGATGAAACACAGATATTGCATCCGAATTAAATACAAAAGGCACAATGCCGACTTAAGGACAAGAAGACTCACTCTTCTTACTGACTATGTTTTGAACCATTCCTGTGACACTAGCTATAGATTCCGATGCTTCACTTCAGGTTTACTGTATCCCTATGACCTTCATATTGACGATGAAACATAGAAATTGCATCGGAATTAAATACAAAAGGCACAATGCCGACTTAAGTACAAGAAGACTGACTCTTCTTACTGTCTATTTTTTGAACCATACCATTGAGACTAGTTATAGATTCCAATGCTTCACTCCAGGTTTACTGTATCACTTGGACCCTCTTATTGACGCTGAAACACAGAAATTGCATCGGAATTGAATAGAAAAAGCATATGCCGACTTTAGTACAAGAAGACTGACTCTTCTTACTGACTATGTTTTGAACGATTCCTGTGACACTAGTTATAGATCCCGATGCTTCACTACAGGTTTACTGTATCCCTTGGACCTTCTCATTGACGATGAAACACAAAAATTGCTTTGGAACTAAATACAAAAGGCAAAATGCCGACTGAAGTACACGAAGACTGACTCTTCTTACTGTCTATGATTTGAACCATTCCTGTAACACTAGTTACAGATTCCGATGCTTCACTCCCGGTTTACTGTATCCCTCGGACCTTCTTATTGACGATGAAACACAGAAATTGCATCGGAATTAAATACAAAAGGCACAACGCCGACTTTAGTACAAGAAGACTAACTCTTCTTACTGACTATGCTTGAACCATTCCTGTGACACTAGTTATGGATTCCGATGCTTCACTCCAGGTTTACTGTATCCCTTGGACCTTCTTATTGACGATGAAACACAGAAATTGCACAGGAATTAAATACAAAAGGCACAAAGCCGACATAAGTAAAAGAAGTCTGACTCTTCTTACTGTCTATGATTTGAACCATTCCTGTGACACTAGTTACAGATTCCGATGCTTCAATTCAGGTTTGCTGTATCCCTCTGACCTTCTTTTTGACGATGAAACACAGAAATTGCATCGGAATTAAATTCAAAAGGCACAATGCCGAATTAAGTTCAAGAAGGTTGACTCTTCTTACTGTCTATTTTTGAACCACTCCTGTGACACTAGTTATAGACTCCGATGCTTCACTCCAGGTTTACTGTATCCCTTGGACCTTCTTATTGACGATGAAACACAGAAATTGCACCGGAATTAAATACAAAGGGCACAATGCCGACTTAAGTAAAAGAAGTCTGACTCTTCTTACTTTCTATGATTTGAACCATTCCTGTGACACTAGTTATAGATACCGATGCTTCACTCCAGGTTTACTGTATCACTTGGACATTCATATTGACGATGAAACACAGATATTGTATCAGAATTAAATAGAAAATGCACAATGATGACTTAAGTACAATAAGACTGACTATTCTTACTGACTATGTTTTGAATTATTCCTGTGACACTAGTTGTAGATTCCGATGCTTCACTTCTGGATTACTGTATCGCTCTGACCTTCTTATTGACGACGAAACACAGAAATTGCATCGGAATTAAATACAAGAGGCACAATGCCGAATTAAGTACAAGAAAAATGACTCTTCTTACTGTCTATGCTTTGAACCATTTCTGTGACACTAGTTATAGATTCCGATGCTTCACTCCTGGTTTACTGCATCCCTTGGACCTTCTTATTGACGATGAAACACAGAAATTGCATCGGAACTAAATACAAAAGGCACAATGCCGACTTAAGGACAACAAGATTGACTCTTCTTACTGACTATGTTTTGAACCATTCCTGTGACACTACCTATAGATTCCGATGCTTCACTTCAGGTTTACTGTATCCCTCTGACCATCTTAATGACGATGAAACACAGACATTGCATCGTAATTAAAGACAAAATGCACAATGCCGACTTAAGGACAAGAAGACAGACTTTTCTTACTGACTTTGCTTTGAACCATTCCTGTAACACTAGTTATGGATTCCGATGCTTCACTTCAGGTTTATTGTATCCCTCTGACCTTCTCATTGACGATGAAACACAGAAATTGCATCGGAATAAAATAAAAAGGCACAATGCCGAATTAAGTACAGGGTGACTGACTCTTCTTACTGACTATGTTTTGAACCATTCCTGTGACACTAGTTATAGATTCCGAAGCTTCACTCAAGTTTTTCTGTATCCCTTGGATCTTCTTGTTGACGATGAAACACAGAAATTGCATCGGAATTAAAAAGAAAAGGCACAATGCCGACTTAAGTACAAGAAGACTGACTCTTCTTACTGACTATGTTTTGAACCATTCCTGTGACACTAGTTATAGATTCCGATGCTTCACTCCAGGTTTACTGTATCCCTTGGACCTTCTTATTGACGATGAAACACAGAAATTGCATCGGAATTAAATAGAAAAGGCACAATGCCGACTTAAGGACAAAAACCTGACTCTCCTTACTGACTATGTTTTGAACCATTCCTGTGACACTAGTTATAGATCCAATGCTTCACTTCAGGTTTACTGTATACCTTGGACCTTCTTATTGACGATGATACACAGAAATTGCATCGGGATTAAATACAAAACGCACAAAGCAGAATTAAGGTCAAGAAGACTGACTTTTCTTACTGTCTATGTTTTGAACCATTCCTGTGACACTAGTAATAGATTCCGATGCTTCACTCCAGGTTTACTGTATCCCTTGGACCTTCTTATTGACTATGAAACACAGAAATTGCTTCGGAATTAATTACAAAAGGCACAATGCCGACATAAGGACAAGAAGACTGACTCTTCTTACTGACTATGTTTTGCAGCATTCCTGTGACACTAGCTATAGATTCCGAAGCTTCACTGCAGGTTTACTGTATCCCTTGGACCTTCTTATTGACGATGAAACACAGAAATTGCATCGGAATTAAATACAAAAGGCACAATGCCGACTTAATCACAAGAAGACTGACTCTTCTTACTGACTTTGTTTTGAACCATTCCTGTGACACTAGTTCTAGATTCCGATGCTTCACTTCAGGTTTATTGTATCCCTCTGACCTTCTTATTGACGATGAAACACAGAAATTGCATCGGAATTAAATAGAAAAGGCACAATGTCGACGTAAGTGCAAGAAGACTGACTCTTCTTACTGTCTATGATTGAACCATTCCTGTGACACTAGTTATAGATTCCGATGCTTCACTCCAGGTTTACTATATCCCTTGTACCTTCTTATTGACGATGAAACACAGAAATTGAATCGGAATTAAATACAAAAGGCACAATGCCGACTTAAGTACAAGAAGACTGACTCTCCTTACTGACTATGTTTTGAACCATTCCATTGACACTAGTTATAGATTCCGATGCTTCACTCCAGGTTTTCTGTATCCCTTGGACCTTCTTATTGACGACGAAACACAGGAATTGTATCGGAATTAAATACAAAAGGTACAATGCCGACTTAAGTACAAGAAGACTGACTCTTCTTACTGACTTTGCTTTGAACCATTCCTGTGACACTAGTTATAGATTCCGATGCTTCACTTCAGGTTTATTGCATCCCTCTGACCTTCTTATTGACGATGAAACACAGAAATTGCATCGGAATTAAATAGAAAAGGCATAATGCCGGCTTAAGTACAAGTAGACTGACTCTTCTTACTGACGATGTATTGAACCATTCCTGTGACACTAGTTATAGATTCCGATGCCTCACTCCAGGTTTACTGCATCCCTTGGGCCTTCTTATTGACGATGAAACACAGAAATTGCATCGGAATTAAATACTAAAGGCACAATGCCGACTTGAGCACAAGAATACTAACTCTTCTTACTGACTATGTTTTGAACCATTCCTGTGACACTAGTTATGGATTCCGATGCTTCACTTCAGGTTTACTGTATCCCTCTGACCTTCTTATTGACGATGAAACACAGAAATTGCATCGGAATTAAATAGAAAAGGCACAATGCCGACTTAAGTACAAGAAGACTGACTCTTCTTACTGTCTATGTTTTGAACCATCCCTGTGACACAAGTTATAGATTCCGATGCTTCACTCCACGTTTACTGTATCCCTTGGTCCTTCTTATTGACGATGAAACACAGAAATTGCATCGGAATTAAATCCAAAAGGCACAATGCCGACTTATGTACAAGAAGACTGACTCTTCTTACTGACTATGTTTTGAACCATTCCTGTGACACTAGTTATAAATTCCGATGCTTCACTTCAGGTTTACTGTATCCCTTGGACCTTCTTATTGACGATGAAACACAGAAATTGCTTCGGAATTAAATACAAAAGGCACAAAGCAGAATTAAGGTCAAGAAGACTGACTCTTCTTACTGTCTATGTTTTGAACCATTCCTGTGACACTAGTTATAGATTCTGATGCTTCACTCCAGGTTTACTGTACCCCTCTGACCATCTTACTGACGATGAAACACAGAAATTGCATCGGAATTGATTACAAAAGGCACAATGCCGACATAAGGGCAAGAAGACTGACTCTTCTTACTGACTATGTTTTGAAGCATTCCTGTGACACAAGCTATAGATTCCGAAGCTTCACTTCAGGTTTACTGTATCCCTTGGACTTTCTTATTGACGATGAAACACAGAAATTGCATCGGAATTAAATAGAAATGGCACAATTCCGACTTCAGTACAAGAAGACTGACTCTTCTTACTGACTATGTTTCGAACCATTCCATTGACACTAGTTATAGATTCCGATGCTTCACTCCATGTTTACTGTATCCCTTGCACCTTCTTATTGAGGATGAAACACAGAAATTGCAACGGAATTAAATACAAAAGGCACAATGCCGACTTAAGTACAAGAAGACTGACTCTTCTTACTGACTATGTTTTGAACCATTCCTGTGACACTAGTTATAGATTCCGATGCTTCACTCCAGGTTTACTGTATCCCTTGGACCTTCTTATTGACGATGAAACACAGAAATTGCATCGGAATTAAATAGAAAAGGCACAATGCCGACTTAAGGGGAGTTGGAATGCCGGAAAATGGAAAAAATTCACATTTTCAGTTTTTAACCTTATAACTTAATTTGAAATTTTCTGCTTAAAATGGTGCAAAATTTGTTAAGAAATTCCAATTGGAAGTATTTTTATTTAATTTTTCAAAATTACATGTGCGCCCAGCAAAGTTACCCATCTTGTGATTTGTACACATTTAAATCTTCGCATTTCCGAAAACATTACATATAGAAGGCTGTGGATTTCACTCTTCAGTTGTAGAATCTTTGATCCTTCCATAGGTACCATTGTTTTTACGACTAGCTGTGTTTATTGTTCAGTTTTTGATCTGTGAGTGTTTGTTTTGAGCCTCGAGTTTAGTTTGTCGCTCATTTGGAGTTTGTTATCTGTCTTGTTTTGACTTTCAGTGGTGAGTGCGTAGTTTCTACGATGCCTAGGAGTGCATCATTATTTAAAAAGCGAAAGTTTCGCGGTAATAGATTTACAAATAACGTTTGTTCAAGTGATTCTGCTTCAGCACCTGTTGATGCTGGTGAAAGTTCTGACGTTTGTACAGCTGAGATGTGTGAAGGAGACACGCCCACCAGTGCATCAAAAAAGAAGTTATCAAACTGTGCAAGTGAAATTACAGATGAAGCTTCTAATGAACAATATGTTTTAGTCGACTTTCCTGTTTTTACTGAGTTTATGAAGAAATGTTTGTGTTGTAATCTTTGTGGAGGTTCTTTTGATATGAACATAACAAAATCTATAGGACTTTCCTGCAAAATTGCTATAGTTTGTGCCAGTTGTGAAAATGAGACCTGTTTTTGGAGCTCTAAAACATGCAGTAGCAATTTGTTTGAGAGTAATATCAGGCTAATGTATGCAATGAGAGCAATTGGTAAAGGACATACTGCTGCTCAAACATTTTGTGCCATAATGAATCTTCCACCTCCACCTGCTAAAATTGACAATTACACTGAAGTGATAGGAGATGCTGTTCAGTCTGTAGCAGATTTATCAATGAAAGCTGCTGCCAGTGAAGCAAAATATATAAATGAAGGAAACCCAGATATCCCTGTTGCTTTTGATGGAACCTGGCAGAAAAGGGGTCACACATCCAAAAATGCTGTTGCTACTGTTACTAGTGTGGACAGCGGTAAAGTTTTGGACTATGAAGTGCTCACTAAACATTGTTACCATTGTGCATCTGGTAAGATAGAAGCAGCTCACATATGTAGCAAGAATTATGAAGGTACGAGTGGAGGCATGGAGGCTGCCGCTGCTGTGAAAATGTTTAGCAGATCAGAAAAAGAACGGGGAGTATTTTACACAAAATTCCTTGGAGATGGGGACTCCAAGGCATACAAAAGTGTTACAGAATCCATGCCATATGTCAATAAGACAATAACTAAACTAGAATGTGTCGGTCATGTTCAGAAACGAATGGGCACTCGTCTAAGGAAACTGAAACAGAATCTGAAGGACAAAATTTTGTCAGATGGTAAAACCATTAGAGGTCGCCTGTCAGATAAAATTATAAATGAATTACAACAATACTATGGTATGGCAATAAGAAATAATGCAAATAATTTGCAGGAAATGAGACAAGCTGTATGGGCCACATATTTACATCGATCATCAACTGATGATAATCCTCAACATTTTGCTTGTCCAGATGGTCCTCAGTCATGGTGCAATTATAGAAAATCTCAAGCTACTGGGGATCCTTATCACCATAAAAATTATATTCCATTGGCTGTTATGGAAGTAATTAAACCAATATATAGAGACTTGGGGCATCCTGATCTTCTGCGAAAATGTCTTCATGGTTGTACCCAGAATCAAAACGAGTCGTTCAACAACCTCATTTGGACTCGTGTACCTAAGAATGTATTTGTTGGGATAAAAACATTGAAATGGGGAGTCAGTGATGCTGTTATTTCATTCAATGATGGTCATATGGGTAGGCTAAAGGTCATGGCAAGGCTCGGCATTGCTCCTGGTATCAACACCATCAGAGGTCTTCAGCTTCTGGACAGCGTGCGAGTAAGGAAGGCTCAGTATGCAGCTGAATTTAATACAAAAAAAGCAAGGGCAGCAAGGAGAAGAAAGCTTCTAGGTGAAGAAGAAGAACTAGAAGATGACCCTGATTACTCTGCTGGACACTTTTGATAATAGAATAAAAGGTATTTGTGAATTTTCATAATAAATTACTTTAATCGCATTTTCTGGCATTTGACATTTTTAGTGTTACATGTACCTTTATCTCATAAACCACTCAACCAACAACATTCAAATTTTCAGAAATGCTGCAAAACAGTTCAAAGAGGCCACTGAACTAGAATCATGACAAGAACTGGCTTATTCTCTGAACTAGGGAAGTTTATGTTATACTTTTTCCAATAAAAAATGGCTTAATGGTAAAAAATTCATAAATACTATACCAACAAAAAGAAAACATTGGTTCTAGTTCAGTGGGCTCACAATATATGCTGAAAACCTCTGCCAGAATTTCAAAGTTCTGAAGATAATAGTTCCAAAGAAAAAGGTACACAAAGTTAGCAAATTTAACATTGGCGAGATAGGGCATTCCAACTCCCCTTAAGGACAAAAACCTGACTCTCCTTACTGACTATGTTTTGAACCATTCCTGTGACACTAGTTATAGATCCAATGCTTCACTTCAGGTTTACTGTATACCTTGGACCTTCTTATTGACGATGATACACAGAAATTGCATCGGGATTAAATACAAAAGGCACAAAGCAGAATTAAGGTCAAGAAGACTGACTCTTCTTACTGTCTATGTTTTGAACCATTCCTGTGACACTAGTAATAGATTCCGATGCTTCACTCCAGGTTTACTGTATCCCTTGGACCTTCTTATTGACTATGAAACACAGAAATTGCTTCGGAATTAATTACAAAAGGCACAATGCCGACATAAGGACAAGAAGACTGACTCTTCTTACTGACTATGTTTTGCAGCATTCCTGTGACACTAGCTATAGATTCCGAAGCTTCACTGCAGGTTTACTGTATCCCTTGGACCTTCTTATTGACGATGAAACACAGAAATTGCATCGGAATTAAATACAAAAGGCACAATGCCGACTTAATCACAAGAAGACTGACTCTTCTTACTGACTTTGTTTTGAACCATTCCTGTGACACTAGTTCTAGATTCCGATGCTTCACTTCAGGTTTATTGTATCCCTCTGACCTTCTTATTGACGATGAAACACAGAAATTGCATCGGAATTAAATAGAAAAGGCACAATGTCGACGTAAGTGCAAGAAGACTCAGTCTTCTTACTGTCTATGTTTGAACCATTCCTGTGACACTAGTTATAGATTCCGATGCTTCACTCCAGGTTTACTATATCCCTTGTACCTTCTTATTGACGATGAAACACAGAAATTGAATCGGAATTAAATACAAAAGGCACAATGCCGACTTAAGTACAAGAAGACTGACTCTCCTTACTGACTATGTTTTGAACCATTCCATAGACACTAGTTATAGATTCCGATGCTTCACTCCAGGTTTACTGTATCCCTTGGACATTCTTATTGACGATGAAACACAGGAATTGCATCGGAATTAAATACAAAAGGCACAATGCCGACTTAAGTACAAGAAGACTGACTCTTCTTACTGACTTTGCTTTGAACCATTCCTGTGACACTAGTTATAGATTCCGATGCTTCACTTCAGGTTTATTGCATCCCTCTGACCTTCTTATTGACGATGAAACACAGAAATTGCATTGGAATTAAATAGAAAAGGCATAATGCCGGCTTAAGTACAAGTAGACTGACTCTTCTTACTGACGATGTATTGAACCATTCCTGTGACACTAGTTATAGATTCCGATGCCTCACTCCAGGTTTACTGTATCCCTTGGACCTTCTTATTGACGATGAAACACAGGAATTGTATCGGAATTAAATACAAAAGGTACAATGCCGACTTAAGTACAAGAAGACTGACTCTTCTTACTGACTTTGCTTTGAACCATTCCTGTGACACTAGTTATAGATTCCGATGCTTCACTTCAGGTTTATTGCATCCCTCTGACCTTCTTATTGACGATGAAACACAGAAATTGCATCGGAATTAAATAGAAAAGGCATAATGCCGGCTTAAGTACAAGTAGACTGACTCTTCTTACTGACGATGTATTGAACCATTTCTGTGACACTAGTTATAGATTCCGATGCCTCACTCCAGGTTTACTGCATCCCTTGGACCTTCTTATTGACGATGAAACACAGAAATTGCATCGGAATTAAATACTAAAGGCACAATGCCGACTTGAGCACAAGAATACTAACTCTTCTTACTGACTATGTTTTGAACCATTCCTGTGACACAAGTTATAGATTCCGATGCTTCACTCCACGTTTACTGTATCCCTTGGTCCTTCTTATTGACGATGAAACACAGAAATTGCATCGGAATTAAATCCAAAAGGCACAATGCCGACTTATGTACAAGAAGACTGACTCTTCATACTGACTATGTTTTGAACCATTCCTGTGACACTAGTTATAAATTCCGATGCTTCACTTCAGGTTTACTGTATCCCTTGGACCTTCTTATTGACGATGAAACACAGAAATTGCTTCGGAATTAAATACAAAAGGCACAAAGCAGAATTAAGGTCAAGAAGACTGACTCTTCTTACTGTCTATGTTTTGAACCATTCCTGTGACACTAGTTATAGATTCTGATGCTTCACTCCAGGTTTACTGTACCCCTCTGACCATCTTACTGACGATGAAACACAGAAATTGCATCGGAATTAATTACAAAAGGCACAATGCCGACATAAGGGCAAGAAGACTGACTCTTCTTACTGACTATGTTTTGAAGCATTCCTGTGACACAAGCTATAGATTCCGAAGCTTCACTTCAGGTTTACTGTATCCCTTGGACTTTCTTATTGACGATGAAACACAGAAATTGCATCGGAATTAAATAGAAAAGGCACAATTCCGACTTCAGTACAAGAAGACTACCTCTTCTTACTGACTATGTTTCGAACCATTCCATTGACACTAGTTATAGATTCCGATGCTTCACTCCATGTTTACTGTATCCCTTGCACCTTCTTATTGAGGATGAAACACAGAAATTGCAACGGAATTAAATACAAAAGGCACAATGCCGACTTAAGTACAAGAAGACTGACTCTTCTTACTGACTATGTTTTGAACCATTCCTGTGACACTAGTTATAGATTCCGATGCTTCACTCCAGGTTTACTGTATCCCTTGGACCTTCTTATTGACGATGAAACACAGAAATTGCATCGGAATTAAATAGAAAAGGCACAATGCCGACTTAAGGACAAAAACCTGACTCTCCTTACTGACTATGTTTTGAACCATTCCTGTGACACTAGTTATAGATCCAATGCTTCACTTCAGGTTTACTGTATACCTTGGACCTTCTTATTGACGATGATACACAGAAATTGCATCGGGATTAAATACAAAAGGCACAAAGCAGAATTAAGGTCAAGAAGACTGACTCTTCTTACTGTCTATGTTTTGAACCATTCCTGTGACACTAGTAATAGATTCCGATGCTTCACTCCAGGTTTACTGTATCCCTTGGACCTTCTTATTGACTATGAAACACAGAAATTGCTTCGGAATTAGTTACAAAAGGCACAATGCCGACATAAGGACAAGAAGACTGACTCTTCTTACTGACTATGTTTTGCAGCATTCCTGTGACACTAGCTATAGATTCCGAAGCTTCACTGCAGGTTTACTGTATCCCTTGGACCTTCTTATTGACGATGAAACACAGAAATTGCATCGGAATTAAATACAAAAGGCACAATGCCGACTTAATCACAAGAAGACTGACTCTTCTTACTGACTTTGCTTTGAACCATTCCTGTGACACTAGTTCTAGATTCCGATGCTTCACTTCAGGTTTATTGTATCCCTCTGACCTTCTTATTGACGATGAAACACAGAAATTGCATCGGAATTAAATAGAAAAGGCACAATGTCGACGTAAGTGCAAGAAGACTGAGTCTTCTTACTGTCTATGTTTGAACCATTCCTGTGACACTAGTTATAGATTCCGATGCTTCACTCCAGGTTTACTATATCCCTTGTACCTTCTTATTGACGATGAAACACAGAAATTGAATCGGAATTAAATACAAAAGGCACAATGCCGACTTAAGTACAAGAAGACTGACTCTCCTTACTGACTATGTTTTGAACCATTCCATTGACACTAGTTATAGATTCCGATGCTTCACTCCAGGTTTACTGTATCCCTTGGACCTTCTTATTGACGATGAAACACAGGAATTGCATCGGAATTAAATACAAAAGGCACAATGCCGACTTAAGTACAAGAAGACTGACTCTTCTTACTGACTTTGCTTTGAACCATTCCTGTGACACTAGTTATAGATTCCGATGCTTCACTTCAGGTTTATTGCATCCCTCTGACCTTCTTATTGACGATGAAACACAGAAATTGCATCGGAATTAAATAGAAAAGGCATAATGCCGGCTTAAGTACAAGTAGACTGACTCTTCTTACTGACGATGTATTGAACCATTCCTGTGACACTAGTTATAGATTCCGATGCCTCACTCCAGGTTTACTGCATCCCTTGGACCTTCTTATTGACGATGAAACACAGAAATTGCATCGGAATTAAATACTAAAGGCACAATGCCGACTTGAGCACAAGAAGACTAACTCTTCTTACTTACTATGTTTTGAACCATTCCTGTGACACTAGTTATGGATTCCGATGCTTCACTTCAGGTTTACTGTATCCCTCTGACCTTCTTATTGACGATGAAACACAGAAATTGCATCGGAATTAAATAGAAAAGGCACAATGCCGACTTAAGTACAAGAAGACTGATTCTTCTTACTGTCTATGTTTTGAACCATCCCTGTGACACAAGTTATAGATTCCGATGCTTCACTCCACGTTTACTGTATCCCTTGGTCCTTCTTATTGACGATGAAACACAGAAATTGCATCGGAATTAAATCCAAATGGCACAATGCCGACTTAAGTACAAGAAGACTGACTCTTCTTACTGACTATGTTTTGAACCATTCCTGTGACACTAGTTATAAATTCCGATGCTTCACTTCAGGTTTACTGTATCCCTTGGACCTTCTTATTGACGATGAAACACAGAAATTGCTTCGGAATTAAATACAAAAGGCACAAAGCAGAATTATGGTCAAGAAGACTGACTCTTCTTACTGTCTATGTTTTGAACCATTCCTGTGACACTAGTTATAGATTCTGATGCTTCACTCCAGGTTTACTGTACCCCTCTGACCATCCTACTGACGATGAAACACAGAAATTGCATCGGAATTAATTACAAAAGGCACAATGTCGACATAAGGGCAAGAAGACTGACTCTTCTTACTGACTATGTTTTGAAGCATTCCTGTGACACAAGCTATAGATTCCGAAGCTTCACTTCAGGTTTACTGTATCCCTTGGACTTTCTTATTGACGATGAAACACAGAAATTGCATCGGAATTAAATAGAAAAGGCACAATTCCGACTTCAGTACAAGAAGACTGACTCTTCTTACTGACTATGTTTCGAACCATTCCATTGACACTAGTTATAGATTCCGATGCTTCACTCCATGTTTACTGTATCCCTTGCACCTTCTTATTGAGGATGAAACACAGAAATTGCAACGGAATTAAATACAAAAGGCACAATGCCGACTTAAGGAGAAGAAGACTGACTCTTCTTACTGAATTTGCTTTGAACCATTCCTGTGACACTAGTTATAGATTCCGATGCTTCACTTCAAGTTTATAGTATCCCTCTGACCCTCTTATTGACGATGAAACACAGAAATTGCAACGGAATTAAATAAAAAGGCACAATGCCGACTTAAGTACAAGAAGACTGACTCTTCTTACTGACTATGTTTTGAACCATTCCTGTGACACAAGTTATAGATTCCGATGCTTCACTCCACGTTTACTGTATCCCTTGGTCCTTCTTATTGACGATGAAACACAGAAATTGCATCGGAATTAAATCCAAAAGGCACAATGCCGACTTATGTACAAGAAGACTGACTCTTCATACTGACTATGTTTTGAACCATTCCTGTGACACTAGTTATAAATTCCGATGCTTCACTTCAGGTTTACTGTATCCCTTGGACCTTCTTATTGACGATGAAACACAGAAATTGCTTCGGAATTAAATACAAAAGGCACAAAGCAGAATTAAGGTCAAGAAGACTGACTCTTCTTACTGTCTATGTTTTGAACCATTCCTGAGACACTAGTTATAGATTCTGATGCTTCACTCCAGGTTTACTGTACCCCTCTGACCATCTTACTGACGATGAAACACAGAAATTGCATCGGAATTAATTACAAAAGGCACAATGCCGACATAAGGGCAAGAAGACTGACTCTTCTTACTGACTATGTTTTGAAGCATTCCTGTGACACAAGCTATAGATTCCGAAGCTTCACTTCAGGTTTACTGTATCCCTTGGACTTTCTTATTGACGATGAAACACAGAAATTGCATCGGAATTAAATAGAAAAGGCACAATTCCGACTTCAGTACAAGAAGACTACCTCTTCTTACTGACTATGTTTCGAACCATTCCATTGACACTAGTTATAGATTCCGATGCTTCACTCCATGTTTACTGTATCCCTTGCACCTTCTTATTGAGGATGAAACACAGAAATTGCAACGGAATTAAATACAAAAGGCACAATGCCGACTTAAGTACAAGAAGACTGACTCTTCTTACTGACTATGTTTTGAACCATTCCTGTGACACTAGTTATAGATTCCGATGCTTCACTCCGGGTTTACTGTATCCCTTGGACCTTCTTATTGACGATGAAACACAGAAATTGCATCGGAATTAAATAGAAAAGGCACAATGCCGACTTAAGGACAAAAACCTGACTCTCCTTACTGACTATGTTTTGAACCATTCCTGTGACACTAGTTATAGATCCAATGCTTCACTTCAGGTTTACTGTATACCTTGGACCTTCTTATTGACGATGATACACAGAAATTGCATCGGGATTAAATACAAAAGGCACAAAGCAGAATTAAGGTCAAGAAGACTGACTCTTCTTACTGTCTATGTTTTGAACCATTCCTGTGACACTAGTAATAGATTCCGATGCTTCACTCCAGGTTTACTGTATCCCTTGGACCTTCTTATTGACTATGAAACACAGAAATTGCTTCGGAATTAGTTACAAAAGGCACAATGCCGACATAAGGACAAGAAGACTGACTCTTCTTACTGACTATGTTTTGCAGCATTCCTGTGACACTAGCTATAGATTCCGAAGCTTCACTGCAGGTTTACTGTATCCCTTGGACCTTCTTATTGACGATGAAACACAGAAATTGCATCGGAATTAAATACAAAAGGCACAATGCCGACTTAATCACAAGAAGACTGACTCTTCTTACTGACTTTGCTTTGAACCATTCCTGTGACACTAGTTCTAGATTCCGATGCTTCACTTCAGGTTTATTGTATCCCTCTGACCTTCTTATTGACGATGAAACACAGAAATTGCATCGGAATTAAATAGAAAAGGCACAATGTCGACGTAAGTGCAAGAAGACTGAGTCTTCTTACTGTCTATGTTTGAACCATTCCTGTGACACTAGTTATAGATTCCGATGCTTCACTCCAGGTTTACTATATCCCTTGTACCTTCTTATTGACGATGACACACAGAAATTGAATCGGAATTAAATACAAAAGGCACAATGCCGACTTAAGTACAAGAAGACTGACTCTCCTTACTGACTATGTTTTGAACCATTCCATTGACACTAGTTATAGATTCCGATGCTTCACTCCAGGTTTACTGTATCCCTTGGACCTTCTTATTGACGATGAAACACAGGAATTGCATCGGAATTAAATACAAAAGGCACAATGCCGACTTAAGTACAAGAAGACTGACTCTTCTTACTGACTATGTTTTGAACCATTCCTGTGACACTAGTTATAGATTCCGATGCCTCACTCCAGGTTTACTGCATCCCTTGGACCTTCTTATTGACGATGAAACACAGAAATTGCATCGGAATTAAATACTAAAGGCACAATGCCGACTTGAGCACAAGAAGACTAACTCTTCTTACTTACTATGTTTTGAACCATTCCTGTGACACTAGTTATGGATTCCGATGCTTCACTTCAGGTTTACTGTATCCCTCTGACCTTCTTATTGACGATGAAACACAGAAATTGCATCGGAATTAAATAGAAAAGGCACAATGCCGACTTAAGTACAAGAAGACTGATTCTTCTTACTGTCTATGTTTTGAACCATCCCTGTGACACAAGTTATAGATTCCGATGCTTCACTCCACGTTTACTGTATCCCTTGGTCCTTCTTATTGACGATGAAACACAGAAATTGCATCGGAATTAAATCCAAAAGGCACAATGCCGACTTAAGTACAAGAAGACTGACTCTTCTTACTGACTATGTTTTGAACCATTCCTGTGACACTAGTTATAAATTCCGATGCTTCACTTCAGGTTTACTGTATCCCTTGGACCTTCTTATTGACGATGAAACACAGAAATTGCTTCGGAATTAAATACAAAAGGCACAAAGCAGAATTATGGTCAAGAAGACTGACTCTTCTTACTGTCTATGTTTTGAACCATTCCTGTGACACTAGTTATAGATTCTGATGCTTCACTCCAGGTTTACTGTACCCCTCTGACCATCCTACTGACGATGAAACACAGAAATTGCATCGGAATTAATTACAAAAGGCACAATGTCGACATAAGGGCAAGAAGACTGACTCTTCTTACTGACTATGTTTTGAAGCATTCCTGTGACACAAGCTATAGATTCCGAAGCTTCACTTCAGGTTTACTGTATCCCTTGGACTTTCTTATTGACGATGAAACACAGAAATTGCATCGGAATTAAATAGAAAAGGCACAATTCCGACTTCAGTACAAGAAGACTGACTCTTCTTACTGACTATGTTTCGAACCATTCCATTGACACTAGTTATAGATTCCGATGCTTCACTCCATGTTTACTGTATCCCTTGCACCTTCTTATTGAGGATGAAACACAGAAATTGCAACGGAATTAAATACAAAAGGCACAATGCCGACTTAAGGAGAAGAAGACTGACTCTTCTTACTGAATTTGCTTTGAACCATTCCTGTGACACTAGTTATAGATTCCGATGCTTCACTTCAAGTTTATAGTATCCCTCTGACCCTCTTATTGACGATGAAACACAGAAATTGCAACGGAATTAAATAAAAAGGCACAATGCCGACTTAAGTACAAGAAGACTGACTCTTCTTACTGACTATGTTTTGAACCATTCCTGTGACAGTAGTTATAGATTCCGATGCTTCACTCCAGGTTTACTGTATCCCTTGGACCTTCTTGTTGACGATGAAACACAGAAATTGCATCGGAATTAAAAAGAAAAGGCACAATGCCGACTTAAGTACAAGAAGACTGACTCCTCTTACTGACTATGATTTGAACCACGACTTAAGTACAAGAAGACTGACTCCTCTTACTGACTATGATTTGAACCATTCCTGTGACACTAGTTATAGATTCCGATGTTTCACTCCAGGTTTACTGTATCCCTTCGACCTTCTTATTGACGATGAAACACAGAATTTGCATCGGAATTAAATAGAAAAGGCACAATGCCGACTTAAGTACAGGAAGACTGACTCTCTTTACTGACTATGATTTGAACCATTCCATTGACACTAGTTATAGATTCCGATGCTTCACTCCAGGTTTACTGTATCCCTTGGACCTTCTTATTGACGATGAAACACAGGAATTGCACCGGAATTAAATACAAAACGCACAATGCCGACTTGAGGACAAGAAGACTGACTCTTCTTACTGACTTTGCTTGAACCATTCCTGTGACACTAGTTATAGATTCCGATGCTTCACTCCAGGTTTACTGCATCCCTTGGACCTTCTTATTGTCGATGAAACACAGAAATTGCATCGGAATTAAATACAAAAGGCACAATGCCGACATAAGTACAAGAAGACTAACTCTTCTTACTGACTATGTTTTGAACCATTCCTGTGACACTAGTTATGGATTCCGATGCTTCACTTTAGGTTTACTGTATCCCTCTGACCTTCTTATTGACGATGAAACACAGATATTTCATCGGAATTAAATACAAAAGGTACAATGCCGACTTAAGTACAAGAAGACTGACTCTTCTTACTGACTATGTTTTGAACCATTCCTGTGACACTAGTTATAAATTCCGATGCTTCACTTCAGGTTTACTGTATCCCTTGGACCTTCTTATTGACGATGAAACACAGAAATTGCATCGGAATTAAATACAAAATGCGCAAAGCAGAATTAAGTACAAGAAGTCTGACTCTTCCTACTGTCAATGCTTTGAACCATTCCTGTGACACTAGTTATAGATTCCGATGCTTCACTCCAGGTTTACTGTATCCCTTGGATCTTCTTATTGACGATGAAACACAGAAATTGCATCGGAATTAAATACAAAAGGCACAATGCCGACTTAAGGATAAGAAGACTGACTCTTCTTACTGACCTTGTTTTGAACCATTCCTGTGACACTAGTTATAGATTCCGATGCTCCACTTCAATATTACTGTATCCCTCTGACCTTCGTATTGACGATGAAACACAGAAATTGCATCGGAACTGAATAGAAAAGGCACAATGCCGACTTAAGTACAAGAAGACTGACTCTTCTTACTGTCTATGTTTTGAACCATCCCTGTGACACTAGTTTAGATTACGATGCTTCACTCCAGGTTTACTGTATCCCTTGGTACTTCTTATTGACGATGAAACACAGAAATTGAATCGGAATTAAATACAAAAGGCACAATGCCGACTAAAGTACAAGAAGACTGACTCTCCTTACTGACTATGCTTTGAACCCTTCCTGTGACACTAGTAATAAATTCCGATGCTTTACTTCAGGTTTACTGAATCCCTTGGACCTTCTTATTGACGATGAAACACAGAAAATGCATCGGACTTAAATACAAAAGGCACAATGCCGACTTAAGTACAAGAAGACTGACTCTTCTTACTGTCTATGTTTTGAACCATTCCTGTGACTCTAGTTATAAATTCCGCTGCTTCACTTCAGGTTTACTGTATCCCTTGGACCTTCTTATTGACGATGAAACACAGAAATTGCATCGGAATTAAATAGAAAATGAACAAAGCAGAATTAAGTACAAGAAGTCCGACTCGTCTTACTGTCTATGTTTTGAACCATTCCTGTGACACTAGTTATAGATTCCGATGCTTCAATCCAGGTTTACTGTATCCCTTGGACCTTCTTTTTGACGATGAAACACAGAAATTGCATCGGAATTAAATACAAAAGGCACAATGCCGACATAAGTACAGGAAGACTAACTCTTCCTACTGACTATGTTTTGAACCATTCCTGTGACACTAGTTATGGATTCCGATGCTTCACTTTAGGTTTACTGTATCCCTCTGACCTTCTTATTGACGATGAAACACAGATATTTCATCGGAATTAAATACAAAAGGTACAATGCCGACTTAAGTACAAGAAGACTGACTCTTCTTACTGACTATGTTTTGAACCATTCCTGTGACACTAGTTATAGATTCCGATGCTTCACTCCAGGTTTACTGCATCCCTTGGACCTTCTTATTGTCGATGAAACACAGAAATTACATCGGAATTAAATACAAAAGGCACAATGCCGACATAAGTACAAGAAGACTAACTCTTCTTACTGACTATGTTTTGAACCATTCCTGTGACACTAGTTATGGATTCCGATGCTTCACTTTAGGTTTACTGTATCCCTCTGACCTTCTTATTGACGATGAAACACAGATATTTCATCGGAATTAAATACAAAAGGTACAATGCCGACTTAAGTACAAGAAGACTGACTCTTCTTACTGACTATGTTTTGAACCATTCCTGTGACACTAGTTATAAATTCCGATGCTTCACTTCAGGTTTGCTGTATCCCTTGGACCTTCTTATTGACGATGAAACACAGAAATTGCATCGGAATTAAATACAAAATGCGCAAAGCAGAATTAAGTACAAGAAGTCTGACTCTTCCTACTGTCAATGCTTTGAACCATTCCTGTGACACTAGTTATAGATTCCGATGCTTCACTCCAGGTTTACTGTATCCCTTGGATCTTCTTATTGACGATGAAACACAGAAATTGCATCGGAATTAAATACAAAAGGCACAATGCCGACTTAAGGATAAGAAGACTGACTCTTCTTACTGACCTTGTTTTGAACCATTCCTGTGACACTAGTTATAGATTCCGATGCTCCACTTCAATATTACTGTATCCCTCTGACCTTCGTATTGACGATGAAACACAGAAATTGCATCGGAACTGAATAGAAAAGGCACAA
This sequence comes from Schistocerca piceifrons, assembly GCF_021461385.2. Lineage (NCBI taxonomy): Eukaryota > Metazoa > Arthropoda > Insecta > Orthoptera > Acrididae > Schistocerca > Schistocerca piceifrons. Next base: position 206,759 of record NW_025727372.1, read on the forward strand.
TGCCGACTTAAGTACAAGAAGACTGACTCTTCTTACTGTCTATGTTTTGAACCATCCCTGTGACACTAGTTTAGATTACGATGCTTCACTCCAGGTTTACTGTATCCCTTGGTCCTTCTTATTGACGATGAAACACAGAAATTGAATCGGAATTAAATACAAAAGGCACAATGCCGACTAAAGTACAAGAAGACTGACTCTCCTTACTGACTATGCTTTGAACCCTTCCTGTGACACTAGTAATAAATTCCGATGCTTCACTTCAGGTTTACTGAATCCCTTGGACCTTCTTATTGACGATGAAACACAGAAAATGCATCGGACTTAAATACAAAAGGCACAATGCCGACTTAAGTACAAGAAGACTGACTCTTCTTACTGTCTATGTTTTGAACCATTCCTGTGACACTAGTTATAAATTCCGCTGCTTCACTTCAGGTTTACTGTATCCCTTGGACCTTCTTATTGACGATGAAACACAGAAATTGCATCGGAATTAAATAGAAAATGAACAAAGCAGAATTAAGTACAAGAAGTCCGACTCGTCTTACTGTCTATGTTTTGAACCATTCCTGTGACACTAGTTATAGATTCCGATGCTTCACTCCAGGTTTACTGTATCCCTTGGACCTTCTTATTGACGATGAAACACAGAGATTGCATCAGAATTAAATACAAAAGGCACAATGCCGACATAAGTACAAGAAGACTAACTCTTCCTACTGACTATGTTTTGAACCATTCCTGTGACACTAGTTATGGATTCCGATGCTTCACTTTAGGTTTACTGTATCCCTCTGACCTTCGTATTGACGATGAAACACAGATATTTCATCGGAATTAAATACAAAAGGTACAATGCCGACTTAAGTACAAGAAGACTGACTCTTCTTACTGACTATGTTTTGAACCATTCCTGTGACACTAGTTATAAATTCCGATGCTTCACTTCAGGTTTACTATATCCCTTGGACCTTATTATTGACGATTAAACACAGAAATTGCATCGGAATTAAATACTAAAGGCGCAATGCCGACTTCAGCACAAGAAGACTAACTCTTCCTACTGACTATGTTTTGAACCATTCCTGTGACACTAGTTATGGATTCCGATGCTTCACTTCAGGTTTACTGTATCCCTCTGACCTTCTTATTGACGATGAAACACAGAAATTGCATCGGAATTAAATAGAAAAGGCACAATGCCGACTTAAGTACAAGAAGACTGACTCTTCTTACTGTCTATGTTTTGAACCATTCCTGTGACACAAGTTATAGATTCCGATGCTTCACTCCACGTTTACTGTATCCCTTGGTCCTTCTTATTGACGATGAAACACAGAAATTGCATCGGAATTAAATCCAAAAGGCACAATGCCGACTTAAGTACAAGAAGACTGACTCTTCTTACTGACTATGTTTTGAACCATTCCTGTGACACTAGTTATAAATTCCGATGCTTCACTTCAGGTTTACTGTAACCCTTGGACCTTCTTATTGACGATGAAACACAGAAATTGCTTCGGAATTAAATACAAAAGGCACAAAGCAGAATTAAGGTCAAGAAGACTGACTCTTCTTACTGTCTATGTTTTGAACCATTCCTGTGACACTAGTTATAGATTCTGATGCTTCACTCCAGGTTTACTATACCCCTCTGACCATCTTACTGACGATGAAACACAGAAATTGCATCGGAAATAATTACAAAAGGCACAATGCCGACATAAGGGCAAGGAGACTGACTCTTCTTACTGACTATGTTTTGAAGCATTCCTGTGACACAAGCTATAGATTCCGAAGCTTCACTTCAGGTTTACTGTATCCATTGGACTTTCTTATTGACGATGAAACACAGAAATTGCATCGGAATTAAATAGAAAAGGCACAATTCCGACTTCAGTACAAGAAGACTGACTCTTCTTACTGACTATGTTTCGAACCATTCCATTGACACTAGTTATAGATTCCGATGCTTCACTCCATGTTTACTGTATCCCTTGGACCTTCTTATTGAGGATGAAACACAGAAATTGCAACGGAATTAAATACAAAAGGCACAATGCCGACTTAAGGACAAGAAGACTGACTCTTCTTACTGAATTTGCTTTGAACCATTCCTGTGACACTAGTTATAGATTCCGATGCTTCACTTCAAGTTTATAGTATCCCTCTGACCCTCTTATTGACGATGAAACACAGAAATTGCAACGGAATTAAATAAAAAGGCACAATGCCGACTTAAGTACAAGAAGACTGACTCTTCTTACTGACTATGTTTTGAACCATTCCTGTGACAGTAGTTATAGATTCCGATGCTTCACTCCAGGTTTACTGTATCCCTTGGACCTTCTTGTTGACGATGAAACACAGAAATTGCATCGGAATTAAAAAGAAAAGGCACAATGCCGACTTAAGTACAAGAAGACTGACTCCTCTTAGTGACTATGATTTGAACCACGACTTAAGTACAAGAAGACTGACTCCTCTTACTGACTATGATTTGAACCATTCCTGTGACACTAGTTATAGATTCCGATGTTTCACTCCAGGTTTACTGTATCCCTTCGACCTTCTTATTGACGATGAAACACAGAATTTGCATCGGAATTAAATAGAAAAGGCACAATGCCGACTTAAGTACAGGAAGACTGACTCTCTTTACTGACTATGATTTGAACCATTCCATTGACACTAGTTATAGATTCCGATGCTTCACTCCAGGTTTACTGTATCCCTTGGACCTTCTTATTGACGATGAAACACAGGAATTGCACCGGAATTAAATACAAAACGCACAATGCCGTCTTAAGGACAAGAAGACTGACTCTTCTTACTGACTTTGCTGTGAACCATTCCTGTGACACTAGTTATAGATTCCGATGCTTCACTCCAGGTTTACTGCATCCCTTGGACCTTCTTATTGTCGATGAAACACAGAAATTGCATCGGAATTAAATACAAAAGGCACAATGCCGACATAAGTACAAGAAGACTAACTCTTCTTACTGACTATGTTTTGAACCATTCCTGTGACACTAGTTATGGATTCCGATGCTTCACTTTAGGTTTACTGTATCCCTCTGACCTTCTTATTGACGATCATACACAGATATTTCATCGGAATTAAATACAAAAGGTACAATGCCGACTTAAGTACAAGAAGACTGACTCTTCTTACTGACTATGTTTTGAACCATTCCTGTGACACTAGTTATAGATTCCGATGCTTCACTCCAGGTTTACTGTATCCCTTGGATCTTCTTATTGACGATGAAACACAGAAATTGCATCGGAATTAAATACAAAAGGCACAATGCCCACTTAAGGATAAGAAGACTGACTCTTCTTACTGACCTTGTTTTGAACCATTCCTGTGACACTAGTTATAGATTCCGATGCTCCACTTCAGGATTACTGTATCCCTCTGACCTTCGTATTGACGATGAAACACAAAAATTGCATCGGAACTGAATAGAAAAGGCACAATGCCGACTTAAGTACAAGAAGACTGACTCTTCTTACTGTCTATACTTTGAACCATCCCTGTGACACTAGTTATAGATTACGATGCTTCACTCCAGGTTTACTGTATCCCTTGGTCCTTCTTATTGACGATGAAACACAGAAATTGAATCGGAATTAAATACAAAAGGCACAATGCCGACTAAAGTACAAGAAGACTGACTCTCCTTACTGACTATGCTTTGAACCCTTCCTGTGACACTAGTAATAAATTCCGATGCTTCACTTCAGGTTTACTGAATCCCTTGGACCTTCTTATTGACGATGAAACACAGAAAATGCATCGGACTTAAATACAAAAGGCACAATGCCGACTTAAGTACAAGAAGACTGACTCTTCTTACTGTCTATGTTTTGAACCATTCCTGTGACACTAGTTATAAATTCCGCTGCTTCACTTCAGGTTTACTGTATCCCTTGGACCTTCTTATTGACGATGAAACACAGAAATTGCATCGGAATTAAATAGAAAATGAACAAAGCAGAATTAAGTACAAGAAGTCCGACTCGTCTTACTGTCTATGTTTTGAACCATTCCTGTGACACTAGTTATGGATTCCGATGCTTCACTCCAGGTTTACTGTATCCCTTGGACCTTCTTATTGACGATGAAACACAGAAATTGCATCGGAATTAAATACAAAAGGCACAATGCCGACTTAAGGACAAGAAGACTGACTCTTCTTACTGTCTATGTTTTGAACCATCCCTGTGACAACAGATATAGATTCCGATGCTTCACTCCAGGTTAACTGTATCCCTTGGTCCTTCTTATTGGCGATGAAACACAGAAATTGCATCGGAATTAAATACAAAAGGCACAATGCCGAATTAAGTTCAAGAAGACTGACTCATCTTACTGTCTATTTTTGAACCAGTCCTGTGACACTAGTTATAGACTCCGATGCTTCACTTCAGGTTTACTGTATCCCTTGGACCTTCTTATTGACGATGAAACACAGAAATTGCATCGGAATTGAATACAAAAGGCACAAAGACGAATTAAGTACATGAAGACCGACTCTTCTTACTGTCTATGTTTTGAACCATTCCTGTGACACTAGATACAGATTCCGATGCTTCACTCCGGGTTCACTGTATCTCTTGGACCTTCTTATTGACGATGAAACTCAGAAATTGCAACGGAATTAAATAGAAAAGGCACAATGCGGACTTAAGTACAAGAAGACTGACTCTTCTTACTGTCTATGTTTTGAACCATTCCTGTGACACTAGCTATAGATTCCGATGCTTCACTTCATGTTTACTGTATCCCTTGGACCTTCTTATTGACGATGAAACACAGAAATTGCATCCGAATTAAATACAAAAGGCACAATGCCGACTTAAGTACAAGAAGACTGACTCTTCTTACTGTCTATTTTTTGAACCATACCATTGAGACTAGTTATAGATTCCAATGCTTCACTCCAGGCTTACTGTATCACTTGGACCCTCTTATTGACGCTGAAACACAGAAATTGCATCGGAATTGAATAGAAAAAGCACTATGCCGACTCTAGTACAAGAAGACTGACTCTTCTTACTGACTATGTTTTGAACGATTCCTGTGACACTAGTTATAGATCCCGATGCTTCACTACAGGTTTACTGTATCCCTTGGACCTTCTCATTGACGTTGAAACACAAAAATTGCTTTGGAACTAAATACAAAAGGCAAAATGCCGACTGAAGTACACGAAGACTGACTCTTCTTACTGTCTATGATTTGAACCATTCCTGTAACACTAGTTACAGATTCCGATGCTTCACTCCCGGTTTACTGTATCCCTCGGACCTTCTTATTGACGATGAAACACAGAAATTGCATCGGAATTAAATACAAAAGGCACAACGCCGACTTAAGTACAAGAAGACTAACTCTTCTTACTGACTATGCTTGAACCATTCCTGTGACACTAGTCCTGGATTCCGATGCTTCACTCCAGGTTTACTGTATCCCTTGGACCTTCTTATTGACGATGAAACACAGAAATTGCATCGGAATTAAATACAATAGGCACAAAGCAGAATTAAGTACAAGAAGACTGACTCTTCTTACTGTCTATGTTTTGAACCATTCCTGTGACACTAGCTATAGATTACGATGCTTCACTTCAGGTTTCAGGTTTACTGTACCCCTCTGACCTTCTTATTGACGATGAAACACAGAAATTGCATCGGAATTAAATACAAAAGGCACAATGCCGACTTAAGTACAAGAAGACTGACTCTACTTACTGACTATGTTTTGAACCATTCCTGTGACACTAGTTATAAATTCCGATGCTTCACTTCAGGTTTACTGTATACCTTGGACCTTCTTATTAACGATGAAACACAGAAATTGCATCGGAATTAAATACAAACGGCACAATGCCGACTTAAGTACAAGAAGACTGACACTTCCTACTGTCTATGCTTTGAACCATTCCTGTGACACTAGTTATAGATATCGATGCTTCACTTCAGGTTTACTGTATTCCTTGCACCTTCTTATTGACGATGAAACACAGAAAATGCATCGGAATTAAATACAAAAGGCACAACGCCGACTTAAGTACACGAAGACCGACTCTTCCTACTGACTATTTTTTGAACCATTCCTGTGACACCCGTTATAAATTCCGATGCTTCACTTGAGGTTTACTGTATCCCTTGGACCTTGTTATTGACGATGAAACACAGAAATTGCATCGGAATTAAATACAAGAGGCACAATGCCGAATTAAGTACAAGAAGAATGACTCTTCTTACTGTCTATGTTTTGAACCATTTCTGTGACACTAGTTATAGATTCCGATGCTTCACTCCTGGTTTACTGCATCCCTTGGACCTTCTTATTGACGATGAAACACAGAAATTGCATCGGAACTAAATACAAAAGGCACAATGCCGACTTAAGGACAACAAGATTGACTCTTCTTACTGACTATGCTTTGAACCATTCCTGTGACACTACCTATAGATTCCGATGCTTCACTTCAGGTTTACTGTATCCCTCTGACCATCTTAATGACGATGAAACACAGACATTGCATCGTAATTAAAGACAAAAGGCACAATGCCGACTTAAGTACAAGAAGACTGACTCTTCTTACCGTCCATGTTTTGAACCATACCATTGACACTAGTCATAGATTCCGATGCTTCACTCCAGGTTTACTGTATCCCTTGGACCTTCTTATTGTCGATGAAACACAGAAATTGCATCGGCATTAAATACAAACGACACAATGCCGACTTAAGTACAAGAAGACTGACTCTTCCTACTGTCTATGTTTTGAACCATTTATGTGACACTAGTTATAGGTTCCGATGCTTCACTTCAGGTTTACTGTATCCCTTGGACCTTCTTATTGACGATGAAACACAGAAAATGCACGGAATTAAATACAAAAGGCACAATGCCGACTTAAGTACATGAAGACCGACTCTTCCTACCGTCTATGTTTTGAACCATTCCTGTGACACTAGTTACAGATTCCGATGCTTCACTCCGGGTTTACAGCATCTCTTGGACCTTCTTATTGACGACGAAACACAGAAATTGCAACGGAATTAAATACAAAAGGCACAATGCTGACTTAAGTACAAGAAGACTAACTCTTCTTACTGACTATGTTTTGAACCATTCCTGTGACACTAGTTATGGATTCCGATACTTCACTTCAGGTTTACTGTATCCCTCTGACCTTCTTATTGACGATGAAACACAGAAATTGCATCGGAATTAAATACAAAATGCACAATGCCGATTTCAGTTCAAGAAGACTGACTCTTCTTACTGTCCATTTTTGAACCAGTCCTGTGACACTAGTTATAGACTCCGATGCTTCACTCCAGGTTTACTGTATCCCTTGGTCCTTCTTATTGACGATGAAACACAGAAATTGCATCGGAATTAAATAGAAGAGGCACAATGCCGACTTAAGTACAAGAAGACTGACTCTTCTTACTGACTATTTTTGAACCATTCCTGTGACACTAGTTACAAATTCCGATGGTTCACTTCAGGTTTACTATATCCCTTTTACCTTCATATTGACGATGAAACATAGAAATTGCATCTGAATTAATTACAAAAGGCACAGTGCAGAATTAAGTACAAGGAGACTGACTCTTCTTACTGTCTATGTTTTGAACCATTCCTGTGACACTAATTATAGATTCCGATGCTTCACTCCAGGTTTACTGTATGCCTTGGACCTTCTTATTGATGATGAAACACAGAAATTGCATCGTAATTAAATACAAAAGGCACAATGCCGACTTAAAGACAAGAAGACTGACTCATCTTACTGACTATGTTTTGAACCATTCCTGTGACACTAGCTATAGATTCCGATGCTTCACTTCAGGTTTACTGTACCCCTCTGACCCTCTTATTGACGATGAAACACAGAAATTGCATCGGAATTAAATACAAAATGCACAATGCCGACTTAAGTACAAGAAGACTGACTCTACTTACTGTCTATGTTTTGACCCATTCCATTGACACTAATTATAGTTTACGATGCTTCACTCCAGGTTTACTGTATCCCTTGGACCTTGTTATTGACGATGAAACACAGAAATTGCATCGGAATTAAATAGGAAAGGTACAATGCCGTCATAAGTACAAGAGGACTGACTCTTCTTACTGACTATGATTTGAACCACTCCTGTGACACTAGTTATAGATTCCGATGCTTCACCTCAGGTTTACTGTATCCCTTGGACCTTCTTATTGACGATGAAACACAGAAATTGCATCGGAATTCAATACAAAAGGCAAAATGCCGACTTAAGTACACGAAGGCTCACTCTTCTTACTGACTATGTTTTGAACCATTCCTTTGACACTAGTTATAGCTTTGACCTTCTTATTGAAGATGAAACACAGATATTGCATCGGAATTAAATAGAAAAGGCACAATGCGGACTTAAGTACAAGAAGACTGACTCTTCTTACTGTCTATGTTTTGAACCATTCCTGTGAAACTAGCTATAGACTCCGATGCTTCACTTCAGGTTTACTGTATTCCTTGGACCTTCTTATTGACGATGAAACACAGAAATTGCATCCGAATTAAATACAAAAGGCACAATGCCGACTTAAGGACAAGAAGACTGACTCTTCTTACTGACTATGTTTCGAACCATTCCTGTGACACTAGCTATAGATTCCGATGCTTCACTTCAAGGTTTACTGTATCCCTATGACCTTCTTATTGACGATGAAACATAGAAATTGCATCGGAATTAAATACAAAAGGCACAATGCCGACTCTAGTACAAGAAGACTGACTCTTCTTACTGACTATGTTTTGAACGATTCCTGTAACACTAGTTATAGATCCCGATGCTTCACTACAGGTTTACTGTATCCCTTGGACCTTCTCATTGACGATGAAACACAAAAATTGCTTTGGAACTAAATACAAAAGGCAAAATGCCGACTGAAGTACACGAAGACTGACTCTTCTTACTGTCTATGATTTGAACCATTCCTGTAACACTAGTTACAGATTCCGATGCTTCACTCCCGGTTTACTGTATCCCTCGGACCTTCTCATTGACGATGAAACACAGAAATTGCAACGGAATTAAATACAAAAGGCACAATGCTGACTTAAGTACAAGAAGACTAACTCTTCTTACTGACTATGTTTTGAACCATTCCTGTGACACTAGTTATGGATTCCGATACTTCACTTCAGGTTTACTGTATCCCTCTGACCTTCTTATTGACGATGAAACACAGAAATTGCATCGGAATTAAATACAAAATGCACAATGCCGATTTCAGTTCAAGAAGACTGACTCTTCTTACTGTCCATTTTTGAACCAGTCCTGTGACACTAGTTATAGACTCCGATGCTTCACTCCAGGTTTACTGTATCCCTTGGTCCTTCTTATTGACGATGAAACACAGAAATTGCATCGGAATTAAATAGAAGAGGCACAATGCCGACTTAAGTACAAGAAGACTGACTCTTCTTACTGACTATTTTTGAACCATTCCTGTGACACTAGTTATAAATTCCGATGGTTCACTTCAGGTTTACTATATCCCTTGGACCTTCATATTGACGATGAAACATAGAAATTGCATCTGAATTAATTACAAAAGGCACAGTGCAGAATTAAGTACAAGGAGACTGACTCTTCTTACTGTCTATGTTTTGAACCATTCCTGTGACACTAGTTATAGATTCCGATGCTTCACTCCAGGTTTACTGTATGCCTTGGACCTTCTTATTGATGATGAAACACAGAAATTGCATCGTAATTAAATACAAAAGGCACAATGCCGACTTAAAGACAAGAAGACTGACTCATCTTACTGACTATGTTTTGAACCATTCCTGTGACACTAGCTATGGATTCCGATGCTTCACTTCAGGTTTACTGTACCCCTCTGACCCTCTTATTGACGATGAAACACAGAAATTGCATCGGAATTAAATACAAAATGCACAATGCCGACTTAAGTACAAGAAGACTGACTCTACTTACTGTCTATGTTTTGACCCATTCCATTGACACTACTTATAGTTTCCGATGCTTCACTCCAGGTTTACTGTATCCCTTGGACCTTGTTATTGACGATGAAACACAGAAATTGCATCGGAATTAAATAGGAAAGGTACAATGCCGTCATAAGTACAAGAGGACTGACTCTTCTTACTGACTATGATTTGAACCACTCCTGTGACACTAGTTATAGATTCCGATGCATCACCTCAGGTTTACTGTATCCCTTGGACCTTCTTATTGACGATGAAACACAGAAATTGCATCGGAATTCAATACAAAAGGCAAAATGCCGACTTAAGTACACGAAGACTCACTCTTCTTACTGACTATGTTTTGAACCATTCCTTTGACACTAGTTATAGCTTTGACCTTCTTATTGAAGATGAAACACAGATATTGCATCGGAATTAAATAGAAAAGGCACAATGCGGACTTAAGTACAAGAAGACTGACTCTTCTTACTGTCTATGTTTTGAACCATTCCTGTAACACTAGCTATAGATTCCGATGCTTCACTTCATGTTTACTGTATCCCTTGGACCTTCTTATTGACGATGAAACACAGAAATTGCATCCGAATTAAATACAAAAGGCACAATGCAACTTAAGTACAAGAAGACTGACTCTTCTTACTGTATATTTTTTGAACCATACCATTGAGACTAGTTATAGATTCCAATGCTTCACTCCAGGTTTACTGTATCACTTGGACCCTCTTATTGACGCTGAAACACAGAAATTGCATCGGAATTGAATAGAAAAAGCACTATGCCGACTCTAGTACAAGAAGACTGACTCTTCTCACTGACTATGTTTTGAACGATTCCTGTGACGCTAGTTATAGATCCCGATGCTTCACTACAGGTTAACTGTATCCCTTGGACCTTCTCATTGACGATGAAACACAAAAATTGCTTTGGAACTAAATACAAAAGGCAAAATGCCGACTGAAGTACACGAAGACTGACTCTTCTTACTGTCTATGATTTGAACCATTCCTGTAACACTAGTTACAGATTCCGATGCTTCACTCCCGGTTTACTGTATCCCTCGGACCTTCTTATTGACGATGAAACACAGAAATTGCATCGGAATTAAATACAAAAGGCACAACGCCGACTTAAGTACAAGAAGACTAACTCTTCTTACTGACTATGCTTGAACCATTCCTGTGACACTAGTCATGGATTCCGATGCTTCACTCCAGGTTTACTGTATCCCTTGGACCTTCTTATTGACGATGAAACACAGAAATTGCATCGGAATTAAATACAATAGGCACAAAGCAGAATTAAGTACAAGAAGACTGACTCTTCTTACTGTCTATGTTTTGAACCATTCCTGTGACACTAGCAATAGATTACGATGCTTCACTTCAGGTTTCAGGTTTACTGTACCCCTCTGACCTTCTTATTGACGATGAAACACAGAAATTGCATCGGAATTAAATACAAAAGGCACAATGCCGACTTAAGTACAAGAAGACTGACTCTACTTACTGACTATGTTTTGAACCATTCCTGTGACACTAGTTATAAATTCCGATGCTTCACTTCAGGTTTACTGTATACCTTGGACCTTCTTATTAACGATGAAACACAGAAATTGCATCGGAATTAAATACAAACGGCACAATGCCGACTTAAGTACAAGAAGACTGACACTTCCTACTGTCTATGCTTTGAACCATTCCTGTGACACTAGTTATAGATATCGATGCTTCACTTCAGGTTTACTGTATTCCTTGCACCTTCTTATTGACGATGAAACACAGAAAATGCATCGGAATTAAATACAAAAGGCACAACGCCGACTTAAGTACATGAAGACCGACTCTTCCTACTGACTATGTTTTGAACCATTCCTGTGACACCCGTTATAAATTCCGATGCTTCACTTGAGGTTTACTGTATCCCTTGGACCTTGTTATTGACGATGAAACACAGAAATTGCATCGGAATTAAATACAAGAGGCACAATGCCGAATTAAGTACAAGAAGAATGACTCTTCTTACTGTCTATGTTTTGAACCATTTCTGTGACACTAGTTATAGATTCCGATGCTTCACTCCTGGTTTACTGCATCCCTTGGACCTTCTTATTGACGATGAAACACAGAAATTGCATCGGAACTAAATACAAAAGGCACAATGCCGACTTAAGGACAACAAGATTGACTCTTCTTACTGACTATGCTTTGAACCATTCCTGTGACACTACCTATAGATTCCGATGCTTCACTTCAGGTTTACTGTATCCCTCTGACCATCTTAATGACGATGAAACACAGACATTGCATCGTAATTAAAGACAAAAGGCACAATGCCGACTTAAGTACAAGAAGACTGACTCTTCTTACCGTCCATGTTTTGAACCATACCATTGACACTAGTCATAGATTCCGATGCTTCACTCCAGGTTTACTGTATCCCTTGGACCTTCTTATTGACGATGAAACACAGAAATTGCATCGGCATTAAATACAAACGACACAATGCCGACTTAAGTACAAGAAGACTGACTCTTCCTACTGTCTATGTTTTGAACCATTTATGTGACACTAGTTATAGGTTCCGATGCTTCACTTCAGGTTTACTGTATCCCTTGGACCTTCTTATTGACGATGAAACACAGAAAATGCACGGAATTAAATACAAAAGGCACAATGCCGACTTAAGTACATGAAGACCGACTCTTCCTACCGTCTATGTTTTGAACCATTCCTGTGACACTAGTTACAGATTCCGATGCTTCACTCCGGGTTTACAGCATCTCTTGGACCTTCTTATTGACGATGAAACACAGAAATTGCAACGGAATTAAATACAAAAGGCACAATGCCGACTTAAGGACAAGAAGACTGACTCTTCTTACTGACTATGTTTCGAACCATTCCTGTGACACTAGCTATAGATTCCGATGCTTCACTTCAAGGTTTACTGTATCCCTATGACCTTCTTATTGACGATGAAACATAGAAATTGCATCGGAATTAAATACAAAAGGCACAATGCCGACTTAAGTACAAGAAGACTGACTCTTCTTACTGACTATGATTTGAACCACTCCTGTGACACTAGTTATAGATTCCGATGCTTCACCTCAGGTTTACTGTATCCCTTGGACCTTCTTATTGACGATGAAACACAGAAATTGCATCGGAATTCAATACAAAAGGCAAAATGCCGACTTAAGTACACGAAGACTCACTCTTTTTACTGACTATGTTTTGAACCATTCCTTTGACACTAGTTATAGCTTTGACCTTCTTATTGAAGATGAAACACAGATATTGCATCGGAATTAAATAGAAAAGGCACAATGCGGACTTAAGTACAAGAAGACTGACTCTTCTTACTGTCTATGTTTTGAACCATTCCTGTGAAACTAGCTATAGACTCCGATGCTTCACTTCAGGTTTACTGTATTCCTTGGACCTTCTTATTGACGATGAAACACAGAAATTGCATCCGAATTAAATACAAAAGGCACAATGCCGACTTAAGGACAAGAAGACTGACTCTTCTTACTGACTATGTTTCGAACCATTCCTGTGACACTAGCTATAGATTCCGATGCTTCACTTCAAGGTTTACTGTATCCCTATGACCTTCTTATTGACGATGAAACATAGAAATTGCATCGGAATTAAATACAAAAGGCACAATGCCGACTTAAGTACAAGAAGACTGACTCTTCTTACTGACTATGTTTTGAACGATTCCTGTAACACTAGTTATAGATCAAAATGCTTCACTACAGGTTTACTGTATCCCTTGGACCTTCTCATTGACGATGAAACACAAAAATTGCTTTGGAACTAAATACAAAAGGCAAAATGCCGACTGAAGTACACGAAGACTGACTCTTCTTACTGTCTATGATTTGAACCATTCCTGTAACACTAGTTACAGATTCCGATGCTTCACTCCCGGTTTACTGTATCCCTCGGACCTTCTTATTGACGATGAAACACAGAAATTGCAACGGAATTAAATACAAAAGGCACAATGCTGACTTAAGTACAAGAAGACTAACTCTTCTTACTGACTATGTTTTGAACCATTCCTGTGACACTAGTTATGGATTCCGATACTTCACTTCAGGTTTACTGTATCCCTCTGACCTTCTTATTGACGATGAAACACAGAAATTGCATCGGAATTAAATACAAAATGCACAATGCCGATTTCAGTTCAAGAAGACTGACTCTTCTTACTGTCCATTTTTGAACCAGTCCTGTGACACTAGTTATAGACTCCGATGCTTCACTGCAGGTTTACTGTATCCCTTGGTCCTTCTTATTGACGATGAAACACAGAAATTGCATCGGAATTAAATAGAAGAGGCACATTGCCGACTTAAGTACAAGAAGACTGACTCTTCTTACTGACTATTTTTGAACCATTCCTGTGACACTAGTTATAAATTCCGATGGTTCACTTCAGGTTTACTATATCCCTTGGACCTTCATATTGACGATGAAACATAGAAATTGCATCTGAATTAATTACAAAAGGCACAGTGAAGAATTAAGTACAAGGAGACTGACTCTTCTTACTGTCTATGTTTTGAACCATTCCTGTGACACTAGTTATAGATTCCGATGCTTCACTCCAGGTTTACTGTATGCCTTGGACCTTCTTATTGATGATGAAACACAGAAATTGCATCGTAATTAAATACAAAAGGCACAATGCCGACTTAAAGACAAGAAGACTGACTCATCTTACTGACTATGTTTTGAACCATTCCTGTGACACTAGCTATAGATTCCGATGCTTCACTTCAGGTTTACTGTACCCCTCTGACCCTCTTAATGACGATGAAACACAGAAATTGCATCGGAATTAAATACAAAATGCACAATGCCGACTTAAGTACAAGAAGACTGACTCTACTTACTGTCTATGTTTTGACCCATTCCATTGACACTACTTATAGTTTCCGATGCTTCACTCCAGGTTTACTGTATCCCTTGGACCTTGTTATTGACGATGAAACACAGAAATTGCATCGGAATTAAATAGGAAAGGTACAATGCCGTCATAAGTACAAGAGGACTGACTCTTCTTACTGACTATGATTTGAACCACTCCTGTGACACTAGTTATAGATTCCGATGCTTCACCTCAGGTTTACTGTATCCCTTGGACCTTCTTATTGACGATGAAACACAGAAATTGCATCGGAATTCAATACAAAAGGCAAAATGCCGACTTAAGTACACGAAGACTCACTCTTCTTACTGACTATGTTTTGAACCATTCCTTTGACACTAGTTATAGCTTTGACCTTCTTATTGAAGATGAAACACAGATATTGCATCGGAATTAAATAGAAAAGGCACAATGCGGACTTAAGTACAAGAAGACTGACTCTTCTTACTGTCTATGTTTTGAACCATTCCTGTGAAACTAGCTATAGACTCCGATGCTTCACTTCAGGTTTACTGTATCCCTTGGACCTTCTTATTGACGATGAAACACAGAAATTGCATCCGAATTAAATACAAAAGGCACAATGCCGACTGAAGGACAAGAAGACTGACTCTTCTTACTGACTATGTTTCGAACCATTCCTGTGACACTACCTATAGATTCCGATGCTTCACTTCAGGTTTACTGTATCCCTATGACCTTCTTATTGACGATGAAACATAGAAATTGCATCGGAATTAAATACAAAAGGCACAATGCCGACTTAAGTACAAGAAGACTGACTCTTCTTACTGACTATGTTTTGAACGATTCCTGTGACACTAGTTATAGATCCCGATGCTTCACTACAGGTTTACTGTATCCCTTGGACCTTCTCATTGACGATGAAACACAAAAATTGCTTTGGAACTAAATACAAAAGGCAAAATGCCGACTGAAGTACACGAAGACTGACTCTTCTTACTGTCTATGATTTGAACCATTCCTGTAACACTAGTTACAGATTCCGATGCTTCACTCCCGGTTTACTGTATCCCTCGGACCTTCGTATTGACGATGAAACACAGAAATTGCATCGGAATTAAATACAAAAGGCACAACGCCGACTTAAGTACAAGAAGACTAATTCTTCTTACTGACTATGTTTGAACCATTCCTGTGACACTAGTTATGGATTCCGATGCTTCACTCCAGGTTTACTGTATCCCTTGGACCTTCTCATTGACGATGAAACACAAAAATTGCTTTGGAACTAAATACAAAAGGCAAAATGCCGACTGAAGTACACGAAGACTGACTCTTCTTACTGTCTATGATTTGAACCATTCCTGTGACACTAGTTACAGATTCCGATGCTTCACTTCAGGTTTGCTGTATCCCTCTGACCTTCTTTTTGACGATGAAACACAGAAATTGCATCGGAATTAAATTCAAAAGGCACAATGCCGAATTAAGTTCAAGAAGGTTGACTCTTCTTACTGTCTATTTTTGAACCACTCCTGTGACACTAGTTATAGACTCCGATGCTTCACTCCAGGTTTACAGTATCCCTTGGACCTTCTTATTGACGATGAAACACAGAAATTGCACCGGAATTAAATACAAAAGGCACAATGCCGACTTAAGTAAAAGAAGTCTGACTCTTCTTACTGTCTATGATTTGAACCATTCCTGTGACACTAGTTATAGATTCCAATGCTTCACTCCAGGTTTACTGTATCACTTGGACATTCATATTGACGATGAAACACAGATATTGCTTCAGAATTAAATAGAAAATGCACAATGATGACTTAAGTACAATAAGACTGACTATTCTTACTCACTATGATTTGAACTATTCCTGTGACACTAGTTGTAGATTCCGATGCTTCACTTCTGGATTACTGTATCGCTCTGACCTTCTTATTGACGACGAAACACAGAAATTGCATCGGAGTTAAATACAAAAGGCACAATCCCGACATAAGTACAAGAGTACTGACTCTTCTTACTGTCTATGTTTTGAACCATTCCTGTGACACTAGTTATAAATTCCGATGCTTCACTTCAGGTTTACTGTATCCCTTGGACCTTCTTATTGACGATGAAACACAGAAATTGCATCGGAATTAAATACAATAGGCTCAAAGCAGAATTAAGTACAAGAAGACTGACTCTTCTTACTGTCTATGTTTTGAACCATTCCTGTGACACTAGCTATAGATTACGATGCTTCACTTCAGGTTTCAGGTTTACTGTACCCCTCTGACCTTCTTATTGACGATGAAACACAGAAATTGCATCGGAATTAAATACAAAAGGCACAATGCCGACTTAAGTACAAGAAGACTGACTCTACTTACTGACTATGTTTTGAACCATGCCTGTGACACTAGTTATAAATTCCGATGCTTAACTTCAGGTTTACTGTATTCCTTGCACCTTCTTATTGACGATGAAACACAGAAAATGCAACGGAATTAAATACAAAAGGCACAACGCCGACTCAAGTACATGAAGACCGACTCTTCCTACTGACTATGTTTTGAACCATTCCTGTGACACCCGTTATAAATTCCGATGCTTCACTTGAGGTTTACTGTATCCCTTGGACCTTGTTATTGACGATGAAACACAGAAATTGCATCGGAATTGAATACAAAAGGCACAATGCCGAATTAAGTACAAGAAGACTGACTCTTCTTACTGTCCATGTTTTGAACCATTTCTGTGACACTAGTTATAGATTCCGATGCTTCACTCCTGGTTTACTGCATCCCTTGGACCTTCTTATTGACGATGAAACACAGAAATTGCATCGGAATTAAATACAAAAGGCACAATGCCGACTTAAGGACAACAAGATTGACTCTTCTTACTGACTATGTTTTGAGCCATTCCTGTGACACTAGCTATAGATTCCGATGCTTCACTTCAGGTTTACTGTATCCCTCTGACCATCTTAATGACAATGAAACACTGACATTGCATCGTAATTAAATACAAAAGGAACAATGCCGACTTAAGTACAAGAAGACTGACTCTTCTTACCGTCCATGTTTTGAACCATACCATTGACACTAGTCATAGATTCCGATGCTTCACTCCAGGTTTACTGTATCCCTTGGACCTTCTTATTGACGATGAAACACAGAAATTGCATCGGAATTAAATACAAAAGCACAATGTCGACCTAAGTACAGGAAGACTAACTCTTCTTACTGACTATGTTTTGAACCATTCCTGTGACACTAGTTATGGATTCCGATGCTTCACTTCAGGTTTACTGTATCCCTCGGACCTTCTTATTGACGATGAAACACAGAAATTGCATCGGAATTGAATACAAAAGGCACAATGCCGAATTAAGTTCAAGAAGACTGACTCTTCTTACTGTCTATTTTCGAACCAGTCATGTGACACTAGTTATAGACTCCGATGCTTCACTCCAGGTTTACTATACCCCTTGGTCCTTCTTATTGAAGTTTAAACACAGAAATTGCATCGGAATTAAATAGAAAAGGCACAGTGCCGACTTAAGTACAAGAAGACTGACTCTTCCTACTGACTATGCTTTGAACCATTCCTGTGACACTAGTTATAAATTCCGATGCTACACTTCAGGTTTACTGTATCCCTTGGACATTCTTATTAACGATGAAAGGCAGAACGGGCATCGGAATTAAATACAAAAAACTCAGTGCAGAATTAAGTACAAGGAGACTGACTCTTCTTACTGTCTATGTTTTGAACCATGCCTGTGACACTAGTTATAGATTCCAATGCTTCACTCCAGGTTTACTGTATCCCTTGGACCTTCTTATTGATGATGAAACACAGAAATTGCATCGGAATTAAATACAAAAGGCACAATGCCGACTTAAGGACAAGAAGACTGACTCTTCTTACTGATTATGTTTTGAACCATTCCTGTGACACTAGCTATAGAATCAATGCTTCACTTCAGGTTTACTGTACCCCTCTGACCTTCTTATCGACGATAAAACACAGAAATTGCATCGGAATTAAATAGAAAAGGTACAATGCCTACTTAAGTACAAGAAAACTCTTCTTACTGACTATGTTTTGAACCATTCCTGTGACACTAGTTATAGATTCCCATGCTTCACCTTAGGTTTACTGTATGCCTTGGACCTTCTTATTGACGATAAAACACAGAATTTGCATCGCAATTAAATACAAAAGGCAAAATGCCGACTTAAGTACACGAAGACTGACTCTTCTTACTGTCTATATTTTGAACCATTCCTATGACACTAGTTATAGATTCCGATGCTACACTCCAGGTTTACTGTATCCCTTGGACCTTCTTATTGACGATGAAACACACAAAATGCATCGGAATTAAATAGAAAAGGCACTATGCCGACGTAAGTACAAGAAGACTGACTCTTCTTACTGTCTATGTTTTGAATCATTCCTGTGACACTATTTATAGTTTCCGATGCTTCACTCCGGGTTTACTGTATCCCTTGGACCTTCTTATTGACGATGAAACACAAAAATTGCATCGGAATTAAATACAAAAGGCAAAATGCCGACTTAAGTACAAGAAGACTAACTCTTCTTACTGACTATGTTTTGAACCATTCCTGTGACACTAGTTATGGAGTCCGATGCTTCACTGCAGGTTTACTGTATCCCTCTGACCTTCTTGTTGACGATGAAACACAGAAATTGCATCGGAATTAAATACAGAACGCACAATACCGAATTAAGTTCTAGAAGACTGACTCTTCTTACTGTCTATTTTTGAACCAGTCCTGTGACACTAGTTATAGACTCCGATGCTTCACTTCAGGTTTACTGTATCCCTATGACCTTCTTATTGACGATGAAACATAGAAATTGCATCGGAATTAAATACAAAAGGCACAATGCCGACTTAAGTACAAGAAGACTGACTCTTCTTACTGACTATGTTTTGAACGATTCCTGTGACACTAGTAATAGATCCCGATGCTTCACTACAGGTTTACTGTATCCCTTGGACCTTCTCATTGACGATGAAACACAAAAATTGCTTTGGAACTAAATACAAAAGGCAAAATGCCGACTGAAGTACACGAAGACTGACTCTTCTTACTGTCTATGATTTGAACCATTCCTGTAACACTAGTTACAGATTCCGATGCTTCACTCCCGGTTTACTGTATCCCTCGGACCTTCTTATTGACGATGAAACACAGAAATTGCATCGGAATTAAATACAAAAGGCACAACGCCGACTTAAGTACAAGAAGACTAATTCTTCTTACTGACTATGTTTGAACCATTCCTGTGACACTAGTTATGGATTCCGATGCTTCACTCCAGGTTTACTGTATCCCTTGGACCTTCTCATTGACGATGAAACACAAAAATTGCTTTGGAACTAAATACAAAAGGCAAAATGCCGACTGAAGTACACGAAGACTGACTCTTCTTACTGTCTATGATTTGAACCATTCCTGTGACACTAGTTACAGATTCCGATGCTTCACTTCAGGTTTGCTGTATCCCTCTGACCTTCTTTTTGACGATGAAACACAGAAATTGCATCGGAATTAAATTCAAAAGGCACAATGCCGAATTAAGTTCAAGAAGGTTGTTTCTTCTTACTGTCTATTTTTGAACCACTCCTGTGACACTAGTTATAGACTCCGATGCTTCACTCCAGGTTTACAGTATCCCTTGGACCTTCTTATTGACGATGAAACACTGAAATTGCACCGGAATTAAATACAAAAGGCACAATGCCGACTTAAGTAAAAGAAGTCTGACTCTTCTTACTGTCTACGATTTGAACCATTCCTGTGACACTAGTTATAGATTCCGATGCTTCACTCCAGGTTTACTGTATCACTTGGACATTCATATTGACGATGAAACACAGATATTGCTTCAGAATTAAATAGAAAATGCACAATGATGACTTAAGTACAATAAGACTGACTATTCTTACTCACTATGATTTGAACTATTCCTGTGACACTAGTTGTAGATTCCGATGCTTCACTTCTGGATTACTGTATCGCTCTGACCTTCTTATTGACGACGAAACACAGAAATTGCATCGGAGTTAAATACAAAAGGCACAATGCCGACTTAAGTACAAGAGGACTGACTCTTCTTACTGTCTATGTTTTGAACCATTCCTGTGACACTAGTTATAAATTCCGATGCTTCACTTCAGGTTTACTGTATCCCTTGGACCTTCTTATTGACGATGAAACACAGAAATTGCATCGGAATTAAATACAATAGGCACAAAGCAGAATTAAGTACAAGAAGACTGACTCTTCTTACTGTCTATGTTTTGAACCATTCCTGTGACACTAGCTATAGATTACGATGCTTCACTTCAGGTTTCAGGTTTACTGTACCCCTCTGACCTTCTTATTGACGATGAAACACAGAAATTGCATCGGAATTAAATACAAAAGGCACAATGCCGACTTAAGTACAAGAAGACTGACTCTACTTACTGACTATGTTTTGAACCATGCCTGTGACACTAGTTATAAATTCCGATGCTTAACTTCAGGTTTACTGTATTCCTTGCACCTTCTTATTGACGATGAAACACAGAAAATGCAACGGAATTAAATACAAAAGGCACAACGCCGACTTAAGTACATGAAGACCGACTCTTCCTACTGACTATGTTTTGAACCATTCCTGTGACACCCTTTATAAATTCCGATGCTTCACTTGAGGTTTACTGTATCCCTTGGACCTTGTTATTGACGATGAAACACAGAAATTGCATCGGAATTGAATACAAAAGGCACAATGTCGAATTAAGTACAAGAAGTCTGACTCTTCTTACTGTCCATGTTTTGAACCATTTCTGTGACACTAGTTATAGATTCCGATGCTTCACTCCTGGTTTACTGCATCCCTTGGACCTTCTTATTGACGATGAAACACAGAAATTGCATCGGAATTAAATACAAAAGGCACAATGCCGACTTAAGGACAACAAGATTGACTCTTCTTACTGACTATGTTTTGAACCCTTCCTGTGACACTAGTTATAGATTCCGATGCTTCACTTCAGGTTTACTGTATCCCTCTGACCATCTTAATGACGATGAAACACAGACATTGCATCGTAAATAAATACAAAAGGAACAATGCCGACTTAAGTACAAGAAGACTGACTCTTCTTACCGTCCATGTTTTGAATCATACCATTGACACTAGTCATAGATTCCGATGCTTCACTCCAGGTTTACTGTATCCCTTGGACCTTCTTATTGACGATGAAACACAGAAATTGCATCGGAATTAAATACATAAGCACAATGTCGACCTAAGTACAGGAAGACTAACTCTTCTTACTGACTATGTTTGAACCATTCCTGTGACACTAGTTATGGATTCCGATGCTTCACTTCAGGTTTACTGTATCCCTCGGACCTTCTTATTGACGATGAAACACAGAAATTGCATCGGAATTGAATACAAAAGGCACAATGCCGAATTAAGTTCAAGAAGACTGACTCTTCTTACTGTCTATTTTCGAACCAGTCCTGTGACACTAGTTATAGACTCCGATGCTTCACTCCAGGTTTACTATATCCCTTGGTCCTTCTTATTGAAGTTTAAACACAGAAATTGCATCGGAATTAAATAGAAAAGGCACAGTGCCGACTTAAGTACAAGAAGACTGACTCTTCTTACTAACTATGCTTTGAACCATTCCTGTGACACTAGTTATAAATTCCGATGCTACACTTCAGGTTTACTGTATCCCTTGGACATTCTTATTGACGATGAAAGGCAAAACGGGCATCGGAATTAAATACAAAAAACTCAGTGCAGAATTAAGTACAAGGAGACTGACTCTTCTTACTGTCTATGTTTTGAACCATGCCTGTGACACTAGTTATAGATTCCAATGCTTCACTCCAGGTTTACTGTATCCCTTGGACCTTCTTATTGATGATGAAACACAGAAATTGCATCGGAATTAAATACAAAAGGCACAATGCCGACTTAAGGACAAGAAGACTGACTCTTCTTACTGATTATGTTTTGAACCATTCCTGTGACACTAGCTATAGATTCAATGCTTCACTTCAGGTTTACTGTACCCCTCTGACCTTCTTATTGACGATAAAACACAGAAATTACATCGGAATTAAATAGAAAAGGTACAATGCCTACTTAAGTACAAGAAAACTCTTCTTACTGACTATGTTTTGAACCATTAATGTGACACTAGTTATAGATTCCCATGCTTCACCTTAGGTTTACTGTATGCCTTGGACCTTCTTATTGACGATAAAACACAGAATTTGCATCGGAATTAAATACAAAAGGCAAAATGCCGACTTAAGTACACGAAGACTGACTCTTCTTACTGTCTATGTTTTGAACCATTCCTATGACACTACTTATAGATTCCGATGCTACACTCCAGGTTTACTGTATCCCTTGGACCTTCTTATTGACGATGAAACACACAAATTGCATCGGAATTAAATAGCAAAGGCACTATGCCGACGTAAGTACAAGAAGACTGACTCTTCTTACTGTCTATGTTTTGAATCATTCCTGTGACACTGGTTATAGTTTCCGATGCTGCACTCCGGGTTTACTGTATCCCTTGGACCTTCTTATTGACGATGAAACACAAAAATTGCATCGGAATTAAATACAAAAGGCAAAATGCCGACTTAAGTAAAAGAAGAGTAACTTTTCTTACTGACTATGTTTTGAACCATTCCTGTGACACTAGTTATGGAGTCCGATGCTTCACTTCAGGTTTACTGTATCCCTCTGACCTTCTTATTGACGATGAAACACAGAAATTGCATCGGAATTAAATACAGAACGCACAATGCCGAATTAAGTTCAAGAAGACTGACTCTTCTTACTGTCTATTTTTGAACCAGTCCTGTGACACTAGTTATAGACTCCGATGCTTCACTCCAGGTTTACTGTATCCCTTGGTCCTTCTTATTGACGATGAAACACAGAAATTGCATCGGAATTAAATACAAAAGGCACAGTGCAGAATTAAGTACAAGGAGACTGACTCTTCTTACTGTCTATGCTTTGAACCATTCCTGTGACACTAGTTATAGATTTCGATGCTTCACTCCAGGTTTACTGTATCCCTTGGACCTTCTTATTGATGATGAAACACAGAAATTGCATCGGAATTAAATACAAAAGGCACAATGACGACTTAAGGACAAGAAGACTGACTCTTCTACTGACTATGTTTTGAACCATTCCTGTGACACTAGCTATAGATTCCGATGCTTCACTTCAGGTTTACTGTACCCCTCTGACCTTCTTATTGACGATGAAACACAGAAACTGCATCGGAATTAAATACAAAAGGCACAATGCCGACTTAAGTACAAGAAGACTGACTCTTCTTACATGACTATGTTTTGAACCATTCAATTGACACTAGTTATAGATTCCGATGCTTCACTCCAGGTTTACTGTATCCCTTTTAACTTGTTATTAACGATGAAACACAGAAATTGCATCGGAGTTAAATAGAAAAGGTAAAATGCCGACTTAAGTACAAGAAGACTGAATCTTCTTACTGACTATGTTTTGAACCATTCCTGTGACACTAGTTATAGATTCCGATGCTTCACCTCAGGTTTACTCTATCCCTTGGACCATCTTATTGGCGATGAAACACAGAAATTCCATCGGAATTAAATACAAAAGGCACAATGCCGACTTAAGAAACAAGAAGACTGACTCTTCTTACTGTCTATGTTTTGAACCATACCATTGACACTAGTTATAGATTCCGATGCTTGACTCCAGGTTTACTGTATCCCTTGGACCTTCTTATTGACGATGAAAAACACAAATTGCAACGGAATTAAATAGATAAGGCACTATGCCGACTTAAGTACAAGAAGACTGACTCTCCTTACTGACTTTGTTTTGTACCATTCCTGTGACACTAGTCATAGATTCCGATGCTTCATTCCAGGTTTACTGTATCCCTTGGACCTTCTTATTGACGATGAAACACAGAAATTGCATCGGAATTAAATACAAAAGGCACTATGCCGACTTAAAGACAAGAAGACTGACTCTTCTTACTGCCTATGTTTTGAACCATTCCTGTGACACTAGCTATAGATTCCGATGCTTCACTCCAGGTTTACTGTATCCCTTGAACCTTGTTATTAACGATGAAACACAGAAATTGCATCGGAATTAATTAGAAAAGGTACAATGCCGACATAAGTACAAGGAGACTGACTCTTCTTACTTACTATGTTTTGAACCATTCCTGTGACACTAGTTATAGATTCAGATGCTTCACTTCAGGTTTATTGTATCCCTCTGACCTTCTTATTGACAATGAAACACAGAAATTGCATCGGATTATATAGAAATGGCACAATGTCGACTTAAGTACAATAAGACTGACTCTTCTTACTGTCTATGTTTTGAACCATTCCTGTGACACTAGTTATAGATTCCGATGCATCACTCCAGGTTTACTGTATCCCTTGGACCTTCTTATTGACGATAAAACACACAAATTGCATCGGAATTAAATAGAAAAGGCACAATGCCGACTTAAGTACAAGAAGACTGACTCTTCTTACTGGCTATGTTTTGAACCATTCCTGTGACACTAGTTATAGATTCCGATGCCTCACTTCAGGTTTACTGTATGCCTCGGACCTTCTTATTGACGATGAAGCACAGAAATTGCATAGGAATTAAATAGAAAAGGCACAATGCCGACTTAAGTACAAGAAGACTGACTCTTCCTACTGTCTATGTCCGAACCATTCCTGTGACACTAGTTATAGATTCCGATGCTTCACTTCAGGTCTACTGTATCCCTTCTACCTTCTTATTGACGATGAAACACTGAAATTGCATCGGAATTACATATTAAAAGGCACAATGCCGACTTAAGTACATGGAGACCGACTCTTACTACTGACTATGATTTGAACCATTCCTGTGACACTAGTTATACATTCCGATGCTTCACTTGAGGTTTACTGTATCCCTTGGACCTTCTTATTGACGATGAAACACAGAAAATGCATCGGAATTAAATACAAAAGGCACAATGGAGAATTAAGTACAAGAAGACTGACTCTTCTTACTGTCTATGTTTTGAACCATTCCTGTGACACTAGTTATAAATTCCGATGCTTCACTCCATGTTTACTGTATCCTTTGGACCTTCTTATTGACGATGAAACACAGAAATTGCATCGGAATTGAATACAAAAGGCACAATGCCGAATTAAGTTCAAGAAGACTGACTCTTCTTACTGTCTATTTTTGAACCAGTCCTGTGACACTAGTTATAGACTCCGATGCTTCACTCCAGGTTTACTGTATCCCTTGGTCCTTCTTATTGACGATGAAACACAGAAATTGCATCGGAATTAAATACAAAAGGCACAGTGCAGAATTAAGTACAAGGAGACTGACTCTTCTTACTGTCTATGCTTTGAACCATTCCTGTGACACTAGTTATAGATTCCGATGCTTCACTCCAGGTTTACTGTATCCCTTGGACCTTCTTATTGATGATGAAACACAGAAATTGCATCGGAATTAAATACAAAAGGCACAATGAAGACTTAAGGACAAGAAGACTGACTCTTCTTACTGACTATGTTTTGAACCATTCCTGTGACACTAGCTATAGATTCCGATGCTTCACTTCAGGTTTACTGTACCCCTCTGACCTTCTTATTGACGATGAAACACAGAAACTGCATCGGAATTAAATACAAAAGGCACAATGCCGACTTAAGTACAAGAAGACTGACTCTTCTTACATGACTATGTTTTGAACCATTCCATTGACACTAGTTATAGATTCCGATGCTTCACTCCAGGTTTACTGTATCCCTTTTAACTTGTTATTAACGATGAAACACAGAAATTGCATCGGAGTTAAATAGAAAAGGTAAAATGCCGACTTAAGTACAAGAAGACTGAATCTTCTTACTGACTATGTTTTGAACCATTCCTGTGACACTAGTTATAGATTCCGATGCCTCACCTCAGGTTTACTGTATCCCTTGGACCATCTTTTTGGCGATGAAACACAGAAATTCCATCGGAATTAAATACAAAAGGCACAATGCCGACTTAAGAAACAAGAAGACTGACTCTTCTTACTGTCTATGTTTTGAACCATACCATTGACACTAGTTATAGATTCCGATGCTTGACTCCAGGTTTACTGTATCCCTTGGACCTTCTTATTGACGATGAAAAACACAAATTGCAACGGAATTAAATAGATAAGGCACTATGCCGACTTAAGTACAAGAAGACTGACTCTCCTTACTGACTTTGTTTTGAACCATTCCTGTGACACTAGTCATAGATTCCGATGCTTCATTCCAGGTTTACTGTATCCCTTGGACCTTCTTATTGACGATGAAACACAGAAATTGCATCGGAATTAAATACAAAAGGCACTATGCCGACTTAAAGACAAGAAGACTGACTCTTCTTACTGCCTATGTTTTGAACCATTCCTGTGACACTAGCTATAGATTCCGATGCTTCACTCCAGGTTTACTGTATCCCTTGAACCTTGTTATTAACGATGAAACACAGAAATTGCATCGGAATTAATTAGAAAAGGTACAATGCCGACATAAGTACAAGGAGACTGACTCTTCTTACTTACTATGTTTTGAACCATTCCTGTGACACTAGTTATAGATTCAGATGCTTCACTTCAGGTTTATTGTATCCCTCTGACCTTCTTATTGACGATGAAACACAGAAATTGCATCGGATTATATAGAAATGGCACAATGTCGACTTAAGTACAATAAGACTGACTCTTCTTACTGTCTATGTTTTGAACCATTCCTGTGACACTAGTTATAGATTCCGATGCATCACTCCAGGTTTACTGTATCCCTTGGACCTTCTTATAGACGATAAAACACACAAATTGCATCGGAATTAAATAGAAAAGGCACAATGCCGACTTAAGTACAAGAAGACTGACTCTTCTTACTGGCTATGTTTTGAACCATTCCTGTGACACTAGTTATAGATTCCGATGCCTCACTTCAGGTTTACTGTATGCCTCGGACTTTCTTATTGACGATGAAGCACAGAAATTGCATAGGAATTAAATAGAAAAGGCACAATGCCGACTTAAGTACAAGAAGACTGACTCTTCCTACTGTCTATGTCCGAACCATTCCTGTGACACTAGTTATAGATTCCGATGCTTCACTTCAGGTCTACTGTATCCCTTCTACCTTCTTATTGACGATGAAACACTGAAATTGCACCGGAATTACATATTAAAAGGCACAATGCCGACTTAAGTACATGGAGACCGACTCTTACTACTGACTATGATTTGAACCATTCCTGTGACACTAGTTATACATTCCGATGCTTCACTTGAGGTTTACTGTATCCCTTGGACCTTCTTATTGACGATGAAACACAGAAAATGCATCGGAATTAAATACAAAAGGCACAATGGAGAATTAAGTACAAGAAGACTGACTCTTCTTACTGTCTATGTTTTGAACCATTCCTGTGACACTAGTTATAAATTCCGATGCTTCACTCCATGTTTACTGTATCCTTTGGACCTTCTTATTGACGATGAAACACAGAAATTGCATTGGAATTACATAAAAAAGGCACAATGCCGAATTATGGACAAGAAGACTGACTCTTCCTACTGACTTTGCTTTGAACCATTCCTGTGACACTAGTTATAGATTCCGATGCTTCACTTCAAGGTTTACTGTATCCCTCTGACCTTCTTATTGACAATGAAACATAGAAATTATATCGGAATTAAATAGACAAGGCACAATGTCAACTTAAGTACAAGAAGACTGACTCTTCTTACTGTCTATAATTTGAACCATTCCTCTGACACTAGTTATAGATTCCGATGCTTCACTCCATGTTTACTGTATCCCTCTGACCTTATTGCCGATGAAACACAGAAATTGGATCGGAATTAAATACAAAAGGCACAATGAAGACTTAAGGACAAGAAGACTGACTCTTCTTACTGACTATGTTTTGAACCATTCCTGTGACACTAGTTATAGATTCCGATGCTTCACTTCAGGTTTACTGTATCCCATGGTCCTTGTTATTGACGAGGGAAACACAGAAATTGCATCGGAATTAAATGCAAATGGCACAATGCCGACTTAGGGACAAGAAGACTGACTCTTCTTACTGACTTTGTTTTGAACCATTCCTGTGACACTAGTTATAGATTCCGATGCTTCTCTCCAGGTTTACTGTATCCCTTGGACCTTCCTATTGACGATGAAACACAGAATTAGCATCGCAATTAAATTGAAAAGGCACAATGAAGACTTAAGTACATGAAGACTGACTCCTCTTACTGACTATGTTTTGAACCATTCCTGTGAAACTAGTTATAGATTCCGATGCTTCACCTCAGGTTTACTGTAAACCTTGGAATTTCTTATTGACGATGAAACACAGAAATTGCATCGGAAGTAAATACAAAAGGCCAAATGCCGACTTAAGTACACGAAGACTGACTTTTCTTACTGTCTATGTTTGAACCATTCCTGTGACACTAGTTATAGATTCCGAAGCTTCACTCCAGGTTTGCCGTATCCCTTGGACCTTCTTATTGTCGATGAAACACAGAAATTGCATAGGAATTAAATACGAAAGGCACAATGCCGACTTAAGTACAAGAAGACTGACCCTTCCTACTGTCTATGTTTTGAACCATTCCTGTGACACTAGTTATAGATTCCGATGCTTCACTTCAGGTTTACTGTATCCCTTGGACCTTCTTATTGACGATGAAACACAGAAATTTCATCGGAATTAAATACAAAAGGCACAATGCAGACTTAAGTACAAGAAGACTGACTCTTCTTACTGTCTATATTTTGAACCATTCCAGTGACACTAGTTATAGATTCCGATGCTTCACTCCAGGTTTATTGTATCCCTCTGACCTTCTTATTGACGATGCATCACAGAAATTGCATCGGAATTAAATAGAACAGGCACAAAGTCGACTTAAGTACAAGAAGTCTGACTCTTCTTACTGTCTATGATTTGAACCATTCCTGTGACACTAGTTATAGATTCCGATGCTTCACTCCAGGTTTACTGTATCCCTTGGACCTTCTTATTGACGATGAAAAACAGAAATTGCATCGGAACTAAATACAAAAGGCACAATCCAGAAATAAGTACAAGATGACTGACTCTTTTAACTGTCTATGTTGTGAACCACTACTGTGACTCTAGTTATAGATTCCGATGCTTCACTCCAGGTTTACTGTATCCCTTGGACCTTCTTATTGACGATGAAACGCAGAAATTGAATCGGAATTAAATACTAAAGGCACAATGCCGACTTAAGGACAAGAAGACTGACTCTTTTTACTGACTATGCTTTGAACCATTCCTGTGACACTAGTTATAGATTCCGATGCTTCACTTCCGGTTTACTGTATACCTCTGACCTTCATATTGACGATGAAACACAGAAATTGCATCGGAATTATATACAAAAGGCACAATGCCGACTTAGGTACATGAAGACTGACTCTTCTTACTGTCTACGTTTGAACCATTCCTGTGTCACCAGTTATAGATTCCTATGCTTCACTTCAGGTTTACTGTATCCCTCTGACCTTCTTATTGACTGTGAAGCACATAAATTGCATCGGAATTCAATACGAAAGGCTAAATGCCGAATTAAGGACAAGAAGATTGACTCTTTTTACTGACTATGTTTTGAACCATTCCTGTGACACTAGTTATAGATTCCGATGCTTCACTTCAGGTTTACTGGATCCCACTGACCTTCTTATTGACAATGAAACACAGAAATTGCATCGGTATTAAATAGAAAAGGCACAATGCCGACTTAAGTACAAGAAGACTGATTTTTCCTACTGTCTATGCTATGAACCATTCCTGTGACACTAGTTATAGATTCCGAAGCTTAACTTCATGTTTACTGTATATTTCTGACCTTATTGCCGTTGAAACACAGAAATTGGATCGGAATTAAATACAAAAGTCACAATGCCGGCTTAAGGCCAAGATGACTGACTCTTCTTACTGACTATGTTTTGAACCATTCCTTTGACACTAGTTATAGATTCCGATGCTTCACTTCAGGTATACTGTTTCTCTTGGACCTTCTTATTGACGATGAAACACAGAAATTGCATCGGAATTAAATACAAAAGGCACAATGCCGACTTAAGTACAAGAAGACTGACTCTTAAACTGTCTATGTTTTGAACCAATTCTGTGACACTAGTTAGAGACTCCGATGCTTCACTCCAGTTTTCTGTGACCCTTGGGCCTTCTTATTGATGATTAATCACAGAAATAGCATCGGAATTAAATATAAAATGCACAATGCCGACTTAAGGACAAGAAGACTGACTCTTCTTACTGTCTACGTTTTGAACCATTCCTATGACACTAGTTATAGATTCCGATGCTTCTCTCCAGGTTTACTGTATCCCTTGGACCTTCTTATTGACGGTGAAACACAGAATTAGCATCGGAATTAAATTGAAAAGGCACTATGAAGACTTAAGTACAAGAAGACTGACTCTTCTTACTGACTATGCTTTGAACCATTCCTGTGAAACTAGTTATAGATTCCTACGCTTCACTTTAGTTTTACTGTATACCTTGGACCATCTTTTTGACGATGAAACACAGAAATTGCATCGGAATTAAATACAAAAGGCACAATGCCGACTTACGTACAAGAAGACGGCCTCTTCCTACAGTCTATGTTTTGAACCTTTCCTGTGACACTAGCTATAGATTCCGATGCTTCACTTCAGGTTTGCTGTATCCCTCCGACCTTATTATTGACGATGAAACACAGAAATTGCATAAAAATTAAATACAAAAGGCACAATGCCGACTTAAGTACAAGAAGACTGACTCTTCTTACTGTCTATGTTTTGAACCATTCCATTGACACTAGTTACAGATTCCGATGCTTCACTCCAGGTTTACTGTATCCCTTGGAATTGTTATTGACGATGAAACACAGAAATTGCATCAGAATTAAAAAGAAAAGGTACAATGCCGACTTAAGTACAAGAAGACTGACTCTTCTTACTGACTATGTTTGGAACCATTCCTGTGACACTAGTTATAGATTCCGATGCATCACCTCGGGTTTACTGTAAACCTTGGAATTTCTTATTGACGATGAAACACAGAAATTGCATCGGAAGTAAATACAAAAGGCTAAATGGCGACTTAAGTACACGAAGACTGACTTTTCTTACTGTCTATGTTTTGAACCATTCCTGTGACACTAGTTATAGATTCCGATGCTTCACTCCATTTTTGCCGTATCCCTTGGACCTTCTTATTGACGATGAAACACAGAAATTGCATCGGAATTAAATACGAAAGCACAATGCCGACTTAAGTACAAGCAGCCTGACCCTTCCTACTGTCTATGTTTTAACCACTCCTGTGACACTAGTTATAGATTCCGTTGCTTCACTTCAGGTTTACTGTATCCCTTGGACCTTCTCATTGACGATGAAACACAGAAATTTCATCGGATTTAAATACAAAAGGCACAATGCCGACTTAAGTACAAGAAGACTGACTCTTCTTACTGTCTATATTTTGAACCATTCCAGTGACACTAGTTATAGATTCCGATGCTTCACTCCAGGTTTATTGTATCCCTCTGACCTTCTTATTGACGATGAATCACAAAAATTGCATCGGAATTAAATAGAACAGGCACAAAGTCGACTAAAGTACAAGAAGTCTGACTCTTCTTACTGTCTATGTTTTGAACCATTCCTGTGACACTAGTTATAAATTCCGATGCTTCACTTCCGGTTTACTGTATACCTCTGACATTCATATTGACGATGAAACACAGAAATTGCATCGTAATTATATACTAAAGGCACAATGCCGACTTAGGTACTTAAAGACTGACTCTTCTTACTGTCTACGTTTGAACCATTCCTGTGCCACTAGTTATAGCTTCCGACGCTTCACTTCAGGTTTACTGTATCCCTCTGACCTTCTTATTGACGGTGAAGCACATAAATTGCATCGGAATTCAATACCAAAGGCTACATGCCCGAATTAAGTACAAGAAGACTGACTCTTCTTACTGACTATGTTTTGAACCATTCCTTTGACACTAGTTAAAGTTTCCGATGCTTCACTTCAGGTTTACTGTATCCCTTGAACCATCTTATTGACGATGAAACACAGAAATTTCATCGGAATTAAATACAAAAAGCACAATACCTACTTAAGTACATGAAGACCGACTCTTCCTATTGACAAAGATTTGAAACATTCCGTGACACTAGTTATGGATTCCGATGCTTCACTTCAGGTTTACTCAATCCCTCTGACCTTCTTGTAGACGATGAAACACAGAAATTGCATCGGAATTAATTCCAAAATACACAATGCCGACTTAAGTACAAGAAGACTGACTGTTCCTACTGTCTATGTTTTGAACCATTCCTGTGACATTAGTTTTAGAATCCGATGCTTCACTTCAGGTTTACTGTATCCCTCTGGCCTTCTTATTGACAATGAAACACAGATATTGCATCGGAATTAAATAGAAAAGGCACAATGTCGACTTAAGTACAAGAAGTCTGACCCTTCTTACTGTCTACGTTTTGAACCATTCCTGTTACACTAGTTATAGATTCCGATGCTTCTCTCCAGGTTTACTGTATCCCTCCGACCTTATTATTGACGATGAAACACAGATATTGCATCGAAATTAAATACAAAATGCACAATGCCGACTTAAGTACAAGAAGACTGACTCTCCTTACTGTCTATGTTTTGAACCATTCCATTGACACTAGTTACAGATTTCGATGCTCACTCCAGGTTTACTGTATCCCTTGGACCTTGTTATTGACGATGAAACACAGTAATTGCATCAGAATTAAATAGAAAAGGTACAATGCCGACTTAAGTACAAGAAGACTGACTCTTCTTACTGACTATGTTTTGAACCATTCCTGTGACACTAGTTATAGATTCCGATGCATCACCTCAGGTTTACTGCAAACCTTGGAATTCCTTATTGACGATGAAACACAGAAATTGCATCGGAAGTAAATACAAAAGGCTAAATGCCGACTTAAGTACACAAAGACTGACTTTTCTTACTGTCTATGCTTTGAACCATTCCTGTGACACTAGTTATAGATTCCGATGCTTCACTCCAGGTTTGCCGTATCCCTTGGACCTTCTTATTGACGATGAAACACAGAAATTGCATCGGAATTAAATACGAAAGGCACAATGCCGACTTAAGTACAAGAAGACTGACCCTTCCTACTGCCTAAGTTTTGAACCATTCCTGTGACACTAGTTATAGATTCCGATGCTTCACTTCAGGTTTACTGTATCCCTTGGACCTTCTTATTGACGTTGAAACACAGAAATTTCATCGGAATTAAATACAAAAGGCACAATGCCGACTTAAGGACAAGAAGACTGACTCTTCTTACTGTCTATATTTTGAACCATTCCAGTGACACTAGTTATAGATTCCGATGCTTCACAACAGGTTTATTGTATCCCCCTGACCTTCTTATTGACGATGCATCACAGAAATTGCATCGGAATGTAATAGAAAAGGCACAAAGTCGACTTAAGTACAAGAAGTCTGACTCTTCTTACTGTCTATGTTTTGAACCATTCCTGCGACACTAGTTATAGATTCCGATGCTTCACTCCAGGTTTACTGTATCCCTTGGACCTTCTTATTGACGATGAAAAACAGAAATTGCATCGGAACTAAATACAAAAGGCACAATCCCGAAATAAGTACAAGATGACTGACTCTTCTTACTGACTATGTTTTGAATCATTCCTGTGACACTAGTTATAGATTCCGATGCTTCACTTCCGTTTTACTGTATACCTCTGACCTTCATATTGACGATGAAACACAGAAATTGCATCGGAATTATATACAAAAGGCGCAATGCCGACTTAGGTACATGAAGACTGACTCTTCTTACTGTCTACGTTTGAACCATTCCTGTGTCACTAGTTATAGATTCCGGTGCTTCACTTCAGGTTTACTGCATTCCTCTGACCTTCTTATTGACGGTGAAGCACATAAATTGCATCGGAATTCAATACGAAAGGCTAAATGCCGAAATAAGTACAAGAAGACTGACTCTTCTTACTGTCTATGTTTTCAACCATTCCTGTGACACTAGTTACAGATTCCGATGCTTCACTCCAGGTTTACTGTTTCCCTTGGACCTTCTTATTGATGATGAAACACAGAAATTGCATCGGAATGAAATACAAAAGGCACAATGCCGACTTAAGTACAGGAAGACTGACTCTTCTTACTGTCTATATTTTGAACGATTCCGGTGACACTAGTTATAGGTTCCGATGCTTCACTTCCGATTTACTGTATCCCTCCGACCTTCTTATTGACGATGAAACACAGAAATTGCATCGGAATTAAATACAAAAGGCACAATGCCAACTTAAGTACAAGAAGACTGACTCTTCTTACTGTCTATGTTTGACCATTCCTGTGACACTAGTTATAGATTTCGATGCTTCACTTCAGGTTTACTGTATCCCTCTGACCTTCTTATTGATGGTGAAACACAGAAATTGCATCGGAATTCAATACGAAAGGCACAATGTCCAATTAAGTACAAGAAAACTGACTCTTCTTACTGACTATGTTTTGAACCATTCCTGTGACACTACTTATAGTTTCCGATGCTTCACTTTAGGTTTACAGTATGCCTCTGACCTTCTTATTGACGATGAAACACAGTAATTGCATCGGTATTAAATACAAAAGGCACAATGCCGACTTAAGTACAAGAACACTGACTCCTCCTACTGTCTATGTTTTGAATCATTCCTGTGACACTAGTTATAGATTCCGATGCTTCACTTCATTTTTTCTGTATCCCTTCTACTTTCTTATTGACGATGAAACACAGAAATTGCATCGGAATTAAATACAAATGGCACAATGCCGACTTAAGTACATGAGGACCCGCTCTTCTTATTGACAATGATTTGAACCATTCCTGTGACACTAGTTATAGATTCCGATGCTTCACTTCAGGTTTTGTGTATCCCTCTGACCTTCTTATAGACGAAGAAACACAGAAATTGCATCGGAATTCAATACGAAAGGCACAATGCCGAATTAAGTACAAGAAGACTGACTCTTCTTACTGACTATGTTTTGAACCATTCCTGTGACACTAGTTATAGATTCCGATGTTTCACTTCAGGTTTACTGTATCCCTCTGTCCTTCTTATTGACGATGAAACACAGAAATTGCATCGGTATTAAATAGAAAAGGCACAATGCCGACTTAAGTACAAGAAGACTGACACTTCCTACTGTCTATGTTTTGAACCATTCCTGTGACACTAGTTATAGATTCCGATGCTTCACTTCAGGTTTACTGTATCCCTTGGAGATTCTTATTGACGATGAAACACAATATTGCATCGGAATTAAATACAAAAGGCACAATGCCGACTTAAGTACATGAAGACCGACTCTTCTTATTGACAATGATTTGAACCATTCCTGTGACACTAGTTATAGATTCCGATGCTTCACTTCAGGTTTACTGTATCGCTTGGACATTCTTATTGACGATGAAACACAATATTGCATCGGAATTAAATACAAAAGGCACAATGCCGACTTATGGACAAGAAGACTGACTCTTCTTACTGATTATGGTTTGAACCATTCCTGTGACACTAGTTATAGATTCCGATGATTCACTTCCGGTTTACTGTATCCCTCTGACCATCTTATTGACGAAGTCAGACAGAAATTGCATCGGGATTAAATACAAAAGGCACAATGCCGACTTAAGTACATGAAGACTGACTCATCTTACCGTCTATGTTCGAACCATTCCTGTGACACTAGTTATAGATTCCGATGCTTCACTTCAGGTTTACTGTATCCCTCTGACATTCTTATTGACGGTGAAACACAGAAATTGCATCGGAATTCAATACGTAAGGCACAATGCCGAATTAAGTACAAGAAGACTGACTCTTCTTCCTGACTATGTTTGAACCATTCCTGTGACACTAGTTATAGATTCTAATGCTTCACTTCAGGTTTACTGTATCCCTTGGACCTTCTTATTGACGATGAAACACAGAAATTGCATCGGAATTAAATACAAAAGCCACAATGCCGACTTAAGTACATGAAGACCGACTCTTCCTACTGACTATGATTTGACCATTCCTGTGACACTAGTTATATATTCCGATGCCTCACTTTAGGTTTACTGTATCCCTTGGACCTTCGTATTGACGATGAAACACAGAAATTGCATCGGAATTAAATACAAAAGGCACAATGCCGACTTAACTATAAGAAGACTGACTCTTCCTACTGTCTATGATTTGATCCATTTCTGTGACCCTTGTTATAGAGTCCGATGCTTCACTTCAGGTTTACTGTATCCCTTGAACCTTCTTATTGACTATGAATCACGGAAATTGCATCGGAATTAAATACAAAAGGCACAATGCCGACTTAAGTACAAGAAGACTGACTCTTCTTACTGTCTATATTTTGAACCATTCCAGTGACACTAGTTATAGATTCCGATGCTTCACTTCAGGTTTAATGTATCCCTTGGACCTTATTATTGACGATGAAACACAAAAATTGCATCGGAATTAAATTCAAAAGGCACAATGCCGACTTATGTACAAGAGAATTGACTCTTCTTACTGTGTATGTTTTGAACAATTACTGTGACTCGAGTTATAGATTCCGATGCTTCACTTCAGGTTTACTGTATCCCTTGGACGTTCTTATTGACGATGAAACACAGAAATTGCATCGGGATTAAATACAAAAGGCACAATGCCGACTTAAGGACAAGAAGACTGACTCTTCTTACTGTCTATGTTTGAACCATTCCTGTGACACTAGTTATAGATTCCGATGCATCACTTCAGGTTTACGGTATCCCTCTGACCTTGTTATTGACGGTGAAGCACAGAAATTGCATCGGAATTAAATACGAAAGGCACAATGCCCAATTAAGTACAAGAAGACTGACTCTTCTTCCTGACTATGTTTTTAACCATTCCTGTGACACTAGTTATAGATTCTGATGCTTCACTTCAGGTTTACTGTATCCCTTGGATCTTCTTATTGACGATGAAACACAGAAATTGCATCGGAATTAAATACAAAAGCCACAATGCCGACTTAAGTACATGAAGACCGACTCTTCCTATTGACTATGATTTGAACCATTCCTGTGTCACTAGTTATAGATTCCGATGCTTCACTTTAGGTTTACTGTATCCCTTGGACCTTCTTATTGACGATGAAACACAGAATTTGCATCGGAATTAAATACAAAAGGCACAATGCCGACTTAACTATAAGAAGACTGACTCTTCCTACTGTCTATGTTTTGATCCATTTCTGTGACACTAGTTATAGAGTCCGATGCTTCACTTGAGGTTTAATGTATCCCTTGAACCTTCTTATTGACGATGAATCACAGAAATTGCATCGGAATTAAATACAAAAGGCACAATGCCGACTTAAGTACAAGAAGACTGACTCTTCTTACTGTCTATATTTTGAACCATTCCAGTGACACTAGTTATAGATTCCGATGCTTCACTTCAGGTTTAATGTATCCCTTGGACCTTATTATTGACGATGAAACACAGAAATTGCATCGGAATTAAATACAAAAGGCACAATGCCGACTTATGTACAAGAGAATTGACTCTTCTTACTGTGTATGTTTTGAACCATTACTGTGACTCTAGTTATAGATTCCGATGCTTCACTCCAGGTTTACTGTATCCCTTGGACCTTCTTATTGACGATCAAACACAGAAATTGCATCGGAATTAAATACGAAAGGCACAATGCCGACTTAAGGACAAGAAGACTGACTCTTCTTACCGTCTATGTTTGAACCATTCCTGTGACACTAGTTATAGATTCCGATGCTTCACTTCAGGTTTACGGTATCCCTCTGACCTTGTTATTGACGGTGAAGCACAGAAATTGCATTGGAATTATATACGAAAGGCACAATGCCCAATTAAGTACAAGAAGACTGACTCTTCTTTCTGACTATGTTTTGAACCATTCCTGTGACTCTAGTTATAGATTCCGATGCTTCACTTCAGGTTTACTGTATCCCTTGGACATTCTTATTGACGATGAAACACAATATTGCATCGGAATTAAATACAAAAGGCACAATGGCGACTTAAGTACATGAAGACCGACTCTTCTTATTGACAATGATTTGAACCATTCCTGTGACACTAGTTATAGATTCCGATGCTTCATTTCAGGTTTACTGTATCACTTGGACATTCTTATTGACGATGAAACACAATATTGCATCGGAATTAAATACAAAAGACACAATGCCGACTTATGGACAAGAAGACTGACTCTTCTTACTGATTATGGTTTGAACCATTCCTGTGACACTAGTTATAGATTCCGATGCTTCACTTCCGGTTTACTGTATCCCTCTGACCATCTTATTGGCGATGTCAGACAGAAATTCCATCGGGATTAAATACAAAAGGCACAATGCTGACTTAAGTACATGAAGTCTGACTCTTTTTACCGTCTATGTTCGAACCATTCCTGTGACACTAGTTAAAGATTCCGATGCTTCACTTCAGTTTTACTGTATCCCTCTGACATTCTTATTGACGGTGAAACACAGAAATTGCATCGGAATTCAATACGAAAGGCACAATGCCCAATTAAGTACAAGAAAACTGACTCTTCTTACTGACTATGTTTTGAACCATTCCTGTGACACTACTTATAGTTTCCGATGCTTCACTTTAGGTTTACAGTATGCCTCTGACCTTCTTATTGACGATGAAACACAGAAATTGCATCGGTATTAAATACAAAAGGCACAATGCCGACTTAAGTACAAGAACACTGACTCCTCCTACTGTCTATGTTTTGAATCATTGCTGTGACACTAGTTATAGATTCCGATGCTTCACTTCAGGTTTACTGTATCCCTTGGACATTCTTATTGACGATGAAACACAAAATTGCATCGGAATTAAATACAAAAGGCACAATGCCGACTTAAGGACAAGAAGACTGACTCTACTTACTGACTATGTTTTGAACCATTCCTGTGACACTAGTTATAGATTCCGATGCTTCACTTCCGGTTGACTGTATCCCTCTGATCTTCTTATTGACGATGAAACACAGATATTGAATCGGGATTAAATACAAAAGGCACAATGCTGACTTAAGTACATGAAGACGGACTCTTCTTACTGTCTATGTTTGAACCATTCCTGTGACACTAGCTATAGATTCCGATGCTTCACTTCAGGTTTTGTGTATCCCTCTGACCTTCTTATAGACGAAGAAACACAGAAATTGCATCGGAATTCAATACGAAAGGCACAATGCCGAATTAAGTACAAGAAGACTGACTCTTCTTACTGACTATGTTTTGAACCATTCCTATGACACTAGTTATAGATTCCGATGTTTCACTTCAGGTTTACTGTATCCCTCTGTCCTTCTTATTGACGATGAAACACAGAAATTGCATCGGTATTAAATAGAAAAGGCACAATGCCGACTTAAGTACAAGAAGACTGACTCTTCCTACTGTCTATGTTTTGAACCATTCCTGTGACACTAGTTATAGATTCCGATGCTTCACTTCAGGTTTACTGTATCCCTTGGAGATTCTTATTGACGATGAAACACAATATTGCATCGGAATGAAATACAAAAGGCACAATGCCGACTTAAGTACATGAAGACCGACTCTTCTTATTGACAATGATTTGAACCATTCCTGTGACACTAGTTATAGATTCCGATGCTTCACTTCAGGTTTACTGTATCGCTTGGACATTCTTATTGACGATGAAACGCAATATTGCATCGGAATTAAATACAAAAGGCACAATGCCGACTTATGGACAAGAAGACTGACTCTTCTTACTGATTATGGTTTGAACCATTCCTGTGACACTAGTTATAGATTCCGATGATTCACTTCCGGTTTACTGTATCCCTCTGACCATCTTATTGACGAAGTCAGACAGAAATTGCATCGGGATTAAATACAAAAGGCACAATGCCGACTTAAGTACATGAAGACTGACTCATCTTACCGTCTATGTTCGAACCATTCCTGTGACACTAGTTATAGATTCCGATGCATCACTTCAGGTTTACGGTATCCCTCTGACCTTGTTATTGACGGTGAAGCACAGAAATTGCATCGGAATTAAATACGAAAGGCACAATGCCCAATTAAGTACAAGAAGACTGACTCTTCTTCCTGACTATGTTTTGAACCATTCCTGTGACACTAGTTATAGATTCTGATGCTTCACTTCAGGTTTACTGTATCCCTTTGACCTTCTTATTGACGATGAAACACAGAAATTGCATCGGAATTAAATACAAAAGCCACAATGCCGACTTAAGTACATGAAGACCGACTCTTCTATTGACTATGATTTGAACCATTCCTGTGTCACTATTTATAGATTCCGATGCTTCACTTTAGGTTTACTGTATCCCTTGGACCTTCTTATTGACGATGAAACACAGAATTTGCATCGGAATTAAATACAAAAGGCACAATGCCGACTTAACTATAAGAAGACTGACTCTTCCTACTGTCTATGTTTTGATCCATTTCTGTGACACTAGTTATAGAGTCCGATGCTTCACTTGAGGTTTAATGTATCCCTTGAACCTTCTTATTGACGATGAATCACAGAAATTGCATCGGAATTAAATACAAAAGGCACAATGCCGACTTAAGTACAAGAAGACTGACACTTCTTACTGTCTATATTTTGAACCATTCCAGTGACACTAGTTATATATTCCGATGCTTCACTTCAGGTTTAATGTATCCCTTGGACGTTATTATTGACGATGAAACACAGAAATTGCATCGGAATTAAATACAAAAGGCACAATGCCGACTTATGTACAAGAGAATTGACTCTTCTTACTGTGTATGTTTTGAACCATTACTGTGACTCCAGTTATAGATTCCGATGCTTCACTCCAGGTTTACTGTATCCCTTGGATCTTCTTATTGACGATCAAACACAGAAATTGCATCGGAATTAAATACGAAAGGCACAATGCCGACTTAAGGACAAGAAGACTGACTCTTCTTACCGTCTATGTTTGAACCATTCCTGTGACACTAGTTATAGATTCCGATGCTTCACTTCAGGTTTACGGTAACCCTCTGACCTTGTTATTGACGGTGAAGCACAGAAATTGCATTGGAATTATATACGAAAGGCACAATGCCCAATTAAGTACAAGAAGACTGACTCTTCTTTCTGACTATGTTTTGAACCATTCCTGTGACTCTAGTTATAGATTCCGATGCTTCACTTCAGGTTTACTGTATCCCTTGGACATTCTTATTGACGATGAAACACAATATTGCATCGGAATTAAATACAAAAGGCACAATGGCGACTTAAGTACATGAAGACCGACTCTTCTTATTGACAATGATTTGAACCATTCCTGTGACACTAGTTATAGATTCCGATGCTTCATTTCAGGTTTACTGTATCACTTGGACATTCTTATTGACGATGAAACACAATATTGCATCGGAATTAAATACAAAAGGCACAATGCCGACTTATGGACAA
Organism: Schistocerca piceifrons; assembly: GCF_021461385.2. Classification (NCBI taxonomy): domain Eukaryota; kingdom Metazoa; phylum Arthropoda; class Insecta; order Orthoptera; family Acrididae; genus Schistocerca; species Schistocerca piceifrons. Next base: position 249,484 of record NW_025727372.1, read on the forward strand.
GAAGACTGACTCTTCTTACTGATTATGGTTTGAACCATTCCTGTGACACTAGTTATTGATTCCGATGCTTCACTTCCGGTTTACTGTATCCCTCTGACCATCTTATTGGCGATGTCAGACAGAAATTCCATCGGGATTAAATACAAAAGGCACAATGCTGACTTAAGTACATGAAGTCTGACTCTTTTTACAGTCTATGTTCGAAGCATTCCTGAGACACTAGTTAAAGATTCCGATGCTTCACTTCAGTTTTACTGTATCCCTCTGACATTCTTATTGACGGTGAAACACAGAAATTGCATCGGAATTCAATACGAAAGGCACAATGCCGAATTAAGTACAAGAAGACTGACTCTTCTTCCTGACTATGTTTTGAACCGTTCCTGTGGCACTAGTTATAGATTCTGATGCTTCACTTCAGGTTTACTGTATCCCTTGGACCTTCTTATTGACGATGAAACACAGAAATTGCATCGGAATTAATTACAAAAGCCACAATGCCGACTTAAGTACATGAAGACCGACTCTTCCTACTGTCTACGATTTGAACCATTCCTGTGTCACTAGTTATTGATTCCGATGCCTCACTTTAGGTTAACTGTATCCCTTGGACCTTCTTATTGACGATGAAACACAGAAATTGCATCGGAATTAAATACAAAAGGCACAATGCCGACTTAACTATAAGAAGACTGACTCTTCCTACTGTCTATGTTTTGATCCATTTCTCTGACACTTGTTATAGAGTCCGATGCTTCACTTCAGGTTTACTGTATCCCTTGAACCTTCTTATTGACGATGAATCACGGAAATTGCATCGGAGTTAAATACAAAAGGCACAATGCCGACTTAAGTACAAGAAGACTGACTCTTCTTACTGTCTATATTTTGAACCATTCCAGTGACACTAGTTATAGATTCCGATGCTTCACTTCAGGTTTAATGTATCCCTTGGACCTTATTATTGACGATGAAACACAGAAATTGCATCGGAATTAAATACAAAAGGCACAATGCCGACTTATGTACAAGAGAATTGACTCTTCTTACTGTGTATGTTTTGAACCATTACTGTGACTCTAGTTATAGATTCCGATGCTTCACTCCAGGTTTACTGTATCCCTTGGACCTTCTTATTGACGATCAAACACAGAAATTGCATCGGAATTAAATACAAAAGGCACAATGCCGACTTATGGACAAGAAGACTGACTCTTCTTACTGTCTATGTTTGATCCATTCCAGTGACACTAGTTATAGATTCCGATGCTTCACTTCAGGTTTACGGTATCCCTCTGACCTTGTTATTGACGGTGAAGCACAGAAATTGCATCGGAATTAAATACGAAAGGCACAATGCCCAATTAAGTACAAGAAGACTGACTCTTCTTCCTGACTATGTTTTGAACAACTCCTGTGACACTAGTTATAGATTCTGATGCTTCACTTCAGGTTTACTGTACCCCTTGGACCTTCTTATTGACGATCAAACACAGAAATTGCATCGGAATTAAATACAAAAGCCACAATGCCGACTTAAGTACATGAAGACAGACTCTTCCTATTGACTGTGATTTGAACCATTCCTGTGTCACTAGTTATAGCTTCCGATGCTTCACTTTAGGTTTACTGTATCCCTTGGACCTTCTTATTGACGATGAAACACAGAAATTGCATCGGAATTAAATTCAAAAGGCACAATGCCGACTTAACTATAAGAAGACTGACTCTTCCTACTGTCTATGTTTTGATCCATTTCTGTGACACTAGTTATAGAGTCCGATGCTTCACTTGAGGTTTAATGTATCCCTTGAACCTTCTTATTGACGATGAATCACAGAAATTGCATCGGAATTAAATACAAAAGGCACAATGCCGACTTAAGTACAAGAAGACTGACTCTTCTTACTGTCTATATTTTGAACCATTCCAGTGACACTAGTTATAGATTCCGATGCTTCACTTCAGGTTTAATGTATCCCTTGGACCTTATTATTGACGATGAAACACAGAAATTGCATCGGAATTAAATACAAAAGGCACAATGCCGACTTATGTACAAGAGAATTGACTCTTCTACTGTGTATGTTATGAACCATTACTGTGATTCTAGTTATAGATTCCGATGCTTCACTCCAGGTTTACTGTATCCCTTGGACCTTCTTATTGACGATCAAACACAGAAATTGCATCGGAAATAAATACAAAAGGCACAATGCCGACTTAAGGACAAGAAGACTGACTCTTCTTACCGTCTATGTTTGAACCATTCCTGTGACACTAGTTATAGATTCCGATGCTTCACTTCAGGTTTACGGTATCCCTCTGACCTTGTTATTGACGGTGAAGCACAGAAATTGCATCGGAATTAAATACGAAAGGCACAATGCCCAATTAAGTACAAGAAGACTGACTCTTCTTTCTGACTATGTTTTGAACCATTCCTGTGACACTAGTTATAGATTCCGATGCTTCACTTCAGGTTTACTGTATCCCTCTGACCTTCTTATTGACGATGAAACACAGAAATTGCATCGGTATTAAATAGAAAAGGCACAATGCCGACTTAAGTACAAGATGAGTAAGTCTTCTAAGAGTTTGTGATTTGTGCGGCTCCTGGGACACAAGTATTAGATTCCGATGCACCAGTGCAGGTTGACTGTATCATTCGGACCTTCACATTGACAATGAAACACAGAAATTGCATCGGGATTGGATACAAAAGGGACACTGCCGCCGTAAGTACAAGAAGAATGAATCTTCTAAGAGTTTCTGCTGTGAGCGCCTCATGGGAGACCAGTATTAGATTCCGATGCACCAGTGCTGGTTTACTTTATCCCTTGGACCTTCACGATGACCATGAAACACTGAAATTGCATCGGGATTGAATACAAAAGGCACAATACCGACTTAAGTACAAGATGAGTAAGTCTTCTAAGAGTTTGTGATTTGTGCGGCTCCTGGGACACAAGTATTAGATTCCGATGCACCAGTGCAGGTTTACTGTATCCCTTAAACCTTCACATTGACCATGAAACACAGAAACTGCATCGGGATTGAATACAAAAGGCACAAAACCTACCTAAGTACAAGAAGAGTTTGTGCTTTCAGCTGCTCCTGGGAGTCCAGTATTAGATTCCGATGCACCAGTGCCGGTTTACTGTATCCTTTAAACATTCACATTGACAATGAAACACAGAAATTGCATCGGGAATAAATACAAAAGGCGCAATACCGACTTCAGTACAAGATGAGTGACTCTTCTAAGTGTTTGTGCTTTCAGCGGCTCCTGCGAGACTAGTATTAGATTCCGATTCACCAGTGCAGATTTACCGTATCCCTTGGACCTTCACATTGACCATGAAACACAGAAATTGCATCGGGATTGAATACAAATGGGACAATGCCGACTTAAGTACAAACAGAGTGAATCTTCTAAGAAATTGTGCTTTGAGCGGCTCCTGGGAGACAAGTATTAGATTCCGATGCACCAGTGCTGGCTTACCGTATCGCTTGGACTTTCACTTTGACCATGAAACACAGAAATTGAATCGAGATTGAATACAAAATGCACAATGCCGACTTAAGTACAAGAAGAGTGAATCTTCTAAGAGTTTGTGCTTTGAGCGGCCCCTGGGAGACCAGTGCTAGATACCGATGCACCAGTGCAGGTTGACTGTATCATTTGGACCCTCACATTGACAATGAAACACAGAAATTGCATCAGGATTGGATACAAAAGGGACATTGCCACCGTAAGTACAAGGAGAAAGTTTCTTCTAAGGGTTCTGCTTTGAGCAGCTCATGGGAGACCAGTATTAGATTCCGATGCACCAGTGCAGGTTTACTTTGTCCCTTGGACCTTCACATTGACCATGAAACACTGAAATTGCATCGGGATTGAATACAAAAGGCACAATACCGACTTAAGTACAAGATGAGTAAGTCTTCTAAGAGTTTGTGATTTGTGCGGCTCCTGGGACACAAGTATTAGATTCCGATGCACCAGTGCAGGTTTACTGTATCCCTTGGACCTTCACATTGACCATGAAACACAGAAACTGCTTCGGGATTGAATACAAAAGGCACAAAGCCGACCTAAGTACAAGAAGAGTTTGTGCTTTGAGCTGCTCCTGGGAGTCCAGTATTAGATTCCGATGCACCAGTGCCGGTTTACTGTATCCTTTAAACATTCACATTGACAATAAAACACAGAAATTGCATCGGGAATAAATACAAAAGGCGCAATGCCGACTTAAGTACAAGATGAGTGAATCTTCTAAGTATTTGTGCTTTCAGCGGCTCCTGGGAGACTAGTATTAGATTCCGATGCACCAGTGCAGGTTTACCGTATCCCTAGGACCTTCACATTGACCATGAAACACAGAAATTGCATCGGGATTGATTACAAATGGGACAATGCCGACTTAAGTACAAGCAGAGTGAATCTTCTAAGAGTTTGTGCTTTGAGCAGCTCCTGGGAGACCAGTGCTAGATACCGATGCACCAGTGCAGGTTGACTGTATCATTTGGACCGTTACATTGACAATGAAACACAGAAATTGCATCGGGATTGGATACAAAAGGGACATTGCCGCCGTAAGTACAAGGAGAAAGAATCTTCTAAGGGTTCTGCTTCGAGCAGCTCATGGGAGACCAGTATTAGATTCCGATGCACCAGTGCAGGTTTACTGTATCCCTTGGACCTTCACATTGACCGTGAGACACAGAAATTGCATCGGGATTGAATACAAAAGGCACAATGCCGACTTAAGTACAAGATGAGTGAGTCTTCTAAGAGTTTGTGATTTGAGCGGCTCCTGGGAAACCAGTATTAGATTCCGATGCACCAGTGCAGGTTTACTGTATCCCTTGGACCTTCACATTGACCATGAAACACAGAAACTGCATCGGGATTGAATACAAAATGCACAAAGCCGACCTAAGTACAAGAAGAGTTTGTGCTTTGAGCTGCTCCTGGGAGTCCAGTATTAGATTCTGATGCACCAGTACCGGTTTACTGTACCCTTTAAACATGCACATTGACAATGAAACACAGAAATTGCATCGGGAATAAATACAAAAGGCGCAATGCCGACTTAAGTACAAGATGAGTGAATCTTCTAAGTGTTTGTGCTTTCAGCGGCTGCAGGGAGACCAGTATTAGATTCCGATGCACCAGTGCAGGTTTACCGTATCCCTTGGCCTTCACATTGACCATGAAACACAGAAATTGCATCGGGATTGAATACAAATGGGACAATGCAGACTTAAGTACAAGCAGAGTGAATCTTCTAACAGTTTGTGTTTTGAGCGGCTCCTGGGAGACGAGTATTAGATTCCGATGCACCAGTGCAGGTTTACCGTATCGCTTGGACTTTCACTTTGACCATGAAACACAGAAATTGCATCGGGATTGAATACAAAAGCACAATCCCAACTTAAGTAAAAGAAGAGTGAATCACCTAAGAGTTTGTGGTTTGAGCGGCTCCGGTGGGACCTGTATTAGATTCCGATGCACGAGTGCACTTTCACTGTTTCCCTTGAACCTTCACATTGACCATGAAAAACAGAAAATGCATCGGGATTGAATTCAAAAGGGCAATGCCGACTTAGGTACAAGAAGAACGAATTTTCTAAGAAATTGTAGTTTGAGCGGCTCCTGGGAGACCATTATTAGATTCCGATGCACCAGTGCAGGTTTACCGTATCCCTTGGACCTTCACATTGACCATGAAACACAGAAATGGCATCGGGATTGAATACAAATGGGACAATGCCGACTTAAGTCCAAGCAGAGTAAATCTTCTAAGAGTTTGTGCTTTGAGCGGCTCCTGGGAGACGAGTATTAGATTCCGATGCGCCAGTGCTGGCTTACCGTATCGCTTGGACTGTCACTTTGACCATGAAACACAGAAATTGCATCGAGATTGAATACAAAAGGCACAATGCCGACTTAAGTACAAGAAGAGTGAATCATCTAAGAGTTTGTGTTTTGAGCAGCTCTTGGCAGACCAGTGCTAGATACCGATGCACCAGTGCAGGTTGACTGTATCATTTGGACCCTCACATTGACAATGAAACACAGAAATTGCATCGGGATTGGATACAAAAGGGACATTGCCGCCGTAAGTACAAGGAGAAAGAATCTTCTAAGGGTTCTGCTTTGAGCAGCTCATGGGAGACAAGTATTAGATTCCGATGCACCAGTGCAGGTTTACTGTATCCCTTGGACCTTCACATTGACCGTGAGACACAGAAGTTGCATCGGGATTGAATACAAAAGGCACAATGCCGACTTAAGTACAAGATGAGTGAGTCTTCTAAGAGTTTGTGATTTGAGCGGCTCCTGGGAAACCAGTATTAGATTCCGATGCACCAGTGCAGGTTTACTGTATCCCTTGGACCTTCACATTGACCATGAAACACAGAAACTGTATCGGGACTGAATACAAAAGGCACAAAGCCGACCTAAGTACAAGAAGAGTTTGTGCTTTGAGCTGCTCCTGGGAGTCCAGTATTAGATTCTGATGCACCTGTGCCGGTTTACTGTATCCTTTGAACATGCACATTGACAATGAAACACAGAAATTGCATCGGGAATAAATACAAAAGGCGCAATGCCGACTTAAGTACAAGATGAGTGAATCTTCTGACAGTTTGTGTTTTGAGCGGCTCCTGGGAGACGAGTATTAGATTCCGATGCACCAGTGCAGGTTTACCGTATCGCTTGGACTTTCACTTTGACCATGAAACACAGAAATTGCATCGAGATTGAATATAAAAGGCACAATGCCGACTTAAGTACAAGAAGAGTGAATCTTCTAAGAGTTTGTGCTTTGAGCGGCTCCTGAGAGACCAGAGCTAGATACCGATGCACCAGTGCAGGTTGACTGTATCATTTGGACCCTCACATTGACAATGAAACACAGAGATTGCATCGGGATTGGATACAAAAGGGACATTGCCGCCGTAAGTACAAGGAGAAAGAATATTCTAAGGGTTCTGCTTTGAGCAGCTCATGGGAGACCAGTATTAGATTCCGATGCACCAGTGCAGGTTTACCTTATCCCTTGGACCTTCACATTGACCATGAAACACTGAAATTGCATCGGGATTGAATACAAAAGGCACAATACCGACTTAAGTACAAGATGAGTAAGTCTTCTAAGAGTTTGTGATTTCTGCGGCTCCTGGGACACAAGTATTAGATTCCGATGCACCAGTGCAGGTTTACTGTATCCCTTGGACCTTCACATTGACCATGAAACACAGAAACTGCTTCGGGATTGAATACAAAAGGCACAAAGCCGATCTAAGTACAAGAAGAGTTTGTGCTTTGAGCTGCTCCTGGGAGTCCAGTGTTAGATTCCGATGCACCAGTGCCAGTTTACTGTATCCTTTAAACATTCACATTGACAATAAAACACAGAAATTGCATCGGGAATAAATACAAAAGGCGCAATGCCGACTTATGTACAAGATGAGTGAATCTTCTAAGTCTTTGTGCTTTCCGCGGCTCCTGGGAGACTAGTATTAGATTCCGATGCACCAGTGCAGGTTTACTGTTTGTCTTGGACCTTCACATTGACCATGAAACACAGAAATCGCATCGGGATTGAATTCAAAAGGGACAATGCCGACTTAAGTACAAGAAGAGAGAATTTTCCAAGAAATAGTGGTTTGAGCGGCTCCTAGGAGACCAGTATTAGATTCCGATGCACCAGTGCATGTTTACTGTATCCCTTGGACTTTCACATTGACTATGACAGACAGATATTGCATTGGGATTGAAATCAAAAGGGACAATGCACACTTAAGTACAAGAAGAGTGAATGTTCTAAGAATTTGTGTTTGGGCGGCTCCTGGGAGACCAGAATTAGATTCCGATGCACCAGTGCAGTTTTACTGTATCCCTTGGACCTTCACATTGACCATGAATTACAGAAATTGCATCGGGATTGAGTACAAAAGGCACAATGCCGACTTAAGTAAAAGATGAGTGAGTCTTCTAAGAGTTCGTGTTTTAAGTGGCTCCTGAGAGACCAGTATTAGAATTCGATGCACCAGTGCAGGTTTACTGTATCCCTTGGACCTTCACATTGACCATGAAACACAGACACTGCATCGGGATTAAATACAAAAGAAGCAATGCCGACTTAAGTACAAGAAGAGTTTGTGCTTTGAGCTGCTCCTAGGAGACCAGTATTAGATTCCGATGCACCAGTGCCGGTTTACTGTATCCCCTGGACCTTCACATTGACAATGAAACACAGAAATTGCATCGGGATTAAATACAAAAGGTGCAATGCCGACTTAAGTACAAGAAGAGTGAATCTTCTAAGAGTTTGTGCTTTGAGCGGCTCCTGGGAGACCAGTATTAGATTCCGATGCACCAGTGCAGGTTGACTGTATCATTTGGACCTTCACATTGACAATGGAACACAGAAATTGCATCGGGATTGAATACAAAAGGGACAAAGCCGCCGTAAGTACAAGAAGAAAGAATCTTCTAAGAGTTTCTGCTTTGAGCGGCTCATGGCAGACCAGTATTAGATTCCGATGCACCAGTGCAGGTTTGCTGTATCCCTTGGACCTTCACATTGACAATGAAACACAGAAATTGCATCGGGATTGAATACAAAAGGGACAAAGCCGCCGTAAGTACAAGAAGAAAGAATCTTCTAACAGTTTGTGTTTTGAGCGGCTCCTGGGAGACGAGTATTAGATTCCGATGCACCAGTGCAGGTTTACCGTATCGCTTGGACTTTCACTTTGACCATGAAACACAGAAATTGCATCGAGATTGAATATAAAAGGTACAATGCCGACTTAAGTACAAGAAGAGTGAATCTTCTAAGAGTTTGTGCTTTGAACGGCTCCTGAGAGACCAGTGCTAGATACCGATGCACCAGTGCAGGTTGACTGTATCATTTGGACCCTCACATTGACAATGAAACACAGAGATTCCATCGGGATTGAATACAAAAGGGACATTGCCGCCGTAAGTACAAGGAGAAAGAATCTTCTAAGGGTTCTGCTTTGAGCAGCTCATGGGAGAACAGTATTAGATTCCGATGCACCAGTGCACGTTTACTTTATCCCTTGGACCTTCACATTGACCATGAAACACTGAAATTGCATCGGGATTGAATGCAAAAGGCACAATACCAACTTAAGTACAAGATGAGTAAGTCTTCTAAGAGTTTGTGATTTGTGCAGCTCCTGGGACACAAGTATTAGATTCCGATGCACCAGTGCAGGTTTACTGTATCCCTTGGACCTTCACATTGACCATGAAACACAGAAACTGCTTCGGGATTGAATACAAAAGGCACAAAGCCGACCTAAGTACAAGAAGAGTTTGTGCTTTGAGCTGCTCCTGGGAGTCCGGTATTAGATTCCGATGCACCAGTGCCGGTTTACTGTATCCTTTAAACATTCACATTGACAATAAAACACAGAAAGTGCATCGGGAATAAATACAAAAGGCGAAATGCCGACATAAGTACAAGATGAGTGAATCTTCTAAGTGTTTGTGCTTTGGGCGGCTCCTGGGAGACCAGTATTAGATTCCGATGCACCAGTGCAGGTTTACTGTATCCCTTGGACCTTCGCTGTGACCATGAAACACAGATATTGAATCGGGATTGAATACAAAAGCACAATCCCAACTTAAGTAAAAGAAGAGTGAATCACCTAAGAGTTTGTGGTTTGAGCGGCTCCGGTGGGACCTGTATTAGATTCCGATGCACCAGTGCACTTTCACTGTTTCCCTTGAACCTTCACATTGACCATGAAAAACAGAAAATGCATCGGGATTGAATTCAAAAGGGCAATGCCGACTTAGGTACAAGAAGAACGAATTTTCTAAGAAATTGTAGTTTGAGCGGCTCCTGGGAGACCAGTATTAGATTCCGATGCACCAGTGCAGGTTTACCGTATCCCTTGGACCTTCACATTGACCATGAAACACAGAAATTGCATCGGGATTGAATACAAATGGGACAATGCCGACTTAAGTCCAAGCAGAGTGAATCTTCTAAGAGTTTGTGCTTTGAGCGGCTCCTGGGAGACGAGTATTAGATTCCGATGCGCCAGTGCTGGCTTACCGTATCGCTTGGACTGTCACTTTGACCATGAAACACAGAAATTGCATCGAGATTGAATACAAAAGGCACAATGCCGACTTAAGTACAAGAAGAGTGAATCATCTAAGAGTTTGTGTTTTGAGCGGCTCTTGGCAGACCAGTGCTAGATACCGATGCACCAGTGCAGGTTGACTGTATCATTTGGACCCTCACATTGACAGTGAAACACAGAAATTGCATCGGGATTGGATAAAAAAGGGACATTGCCGCCGTAAGTACAAGGAGAAAGAATCTTCTAAGGGTTCTGCTTTGAGCAGCTCATGGGAGACCAGTATTAGATTCCGATGCACCAGTGCAGGTTTACTGTATCCCTTGGACCTTCACATTGCCAGTGAGACACAGAAGTTGCATCGGGATTGAATACAAAAGGCACAATGCCGACTTAAGTACAAGATGAGTGAGTCTTCTAAGAGTTTGTGATTTGAGCGGCTCCTGGGAAACCAGTATTAGATTCCGATGCACCAGTGCAGGTTTACTGTATCCTTTAAACATGCACATTGACAATGAAACACAGAAATTGCATCGGGAATAAATACAAAAGGCGCAATGCCGACTTAAGTACAAGATGAGTGAATCTTCTAAGTGTTTGGCTTTCAGCGGCTGCTGGGAGACCAGTATTAGATTCCGATGCACCAGTGCAGGTTTACCGTATCCCTTTGCCTTCACATTGACCATGAAACACAGAAATTGCATCGGGATTGAATACAAATGGGACAATGCCGACTTAAGTACAAGCAGAGTGAATCTTCTGACAGTTTGTGTTTTGAGCGGCTCCTGGGAGACGAGTATTAGATTCCGATGCACCAGTGCAGGTTTACCGTATCGCTTGGACTTTCACTTTGACCATGAAACACAGAAATTGCATCGAGATTGAATATAAAAGGCACAATGCCGACTTAAGTACAAGAAGAGTGAATCTTCTAAGAGTTTGTGCTTTGAGCGGCTCCTGAGACACCAGAGCTAGATACCGATGCACCAGTGCAGGTTGACTGTATCATTTGGACCCTCACATTGACAATGAAACACAGAGATTGCATCGGGATTGGATACAAAAGGGACATTGCCGCCGTAAGTACAAGGAGAAAGAATATTCTAAGGGTTCTGCTTTGAGCAGCTCATGGGAGACCAGTATTAGATTCCGATGCAGCAGTGCAGGTTTACTTTGTCCCTTGGACCTTCACATTGACCATGAAACACTGAAATTCCATCGGGATTGAATACAAAAGGCACAATACCGACTTAAGTACGAGATGAGTAAGTCTTCTAAGAGTTTGCGATTTCTGCGGCTCCTGGGACACAAGTATTAGATTCAGATGCACCAGTGCAGGTTTACTGTATCCCTTGGACCTTCACATTGACCATGAAACACAGAAACTGCTTCGGGATTGAATACAAAAGGCACAAAGCCGATCTAAGTACAAGAAGAGTTTGTGCTTTGAGCTGCTCCTGGGAGTCCAGTGTTAGATTCCGATGCACCAGTGCCAGTTTACTGTATCCTTTAAACATTCACATTGACAATAAAACACAGAAATTGCATCGGGAATAAATACAAAAGGCGCAATGCCGACTTATGTACAAGATGAGTGAATCTTCTAAGTGTTTGTGCTTTCCGCGGCTCCTGGGAGACTAGTATTAGATTCCGATGCACCAGTGCAGGTTTACTGTTTGTCTTGGACCTTCACATTGACCATGAAACACAGAAATCGCATCGGGATTGAATTCAAAAGGGACAATGCCGACTTAAGTACAAGAAGAGAGAATTTTCCAAGAAATAGTGGTTTGAGCGGCTCCTAGGAGACCAGTATTAGATTCCGATGCACCAGTGCATGTTTACTGTATCCCTTGGACTTTCACATTGACTATGACAGACAGATATTGTATTGGGATTGAAATCAAAAGGGACAATGCACACTTAAGTACAAGAAGAGTGAATGTTCTAAGAATTTGTGTTTGGGCGGCTCCTGGGAGACCAGATTTAGATTCCGATGCACCAGTGCAGTTTTACTGTATCCCTTGGACCTTCACATTGACCATGAATTACAGAAATTGCATCGAGATTGAGTACAAAAGGCACAATGCCGACTTAAGTATAAGATGAGTGAGTCTTCTAAGAGTTCGTGTTTTGAGTGGCTCCTGAGAGACCAGTATTAGAATTCGATGCACCAGTGCAGGTTTACTGTATCCCTTGGACCTTCACATTGACCATGAAACACAGAAACTGCATCGGGATTAAATACAAAAGAAGCAATGCCGACTTAAGTACAAGAAGAGTTTGTGCTTTGAGCTGCTCCTAGGAGACCAGTATTAGATTCCGATGCACCAGTGCCGGTTTACTGTATCCCCTGGACCTTCACATTGACAATGAAAGACAGAATATGCATCGGGATTAAATACAAAAGGTGCAATGCCGACTTAAGTACAAGAAGAGTGAATCTTCTAAGAGTTTGTGCTTTGAGCGGCTCCTGGGAGACCAGTATTAGATTCCGATGCACCAGTGCAGGTTGACTGTATCATTTGGACTTTCACATTGACAATGAAACACAGAAATTGCATCGGGATTGAATACAAAAGGGACAAACCCGCCGTAAGTACAAGAAGAAAGAATCTTCTAAGAGTTTCTGCTTTGAGCGGCTCATGGCAGACCAGTATTAGATTCCGATGCACCAGTGCAGGTTTGCTGTATCCCTTGGACCGTCACATTGACAAAGAAACACAGAAATTGCATCGGGATTGAATACAAAGAGGACAAAGCGGCCGTAAGTACAAGAAGAAAGAATCTTCTAAGAGTTTCTGCTTTGAGCGGCTCATGGGAGACCAGTATTAGATTCCGATGCACCAGTGCAGGTTTACTGTATCCCTTGGACCTTCACATTGACCATGAAGCACAGAAACTGCATCGGGATTGAATACAAAAGGCACAAAGCCGACCTAAGTACAAGAAGAGTTTGTGATTTGAGCGGTTTCTGGGAAACCAGTATTAGATTCCGATGCACCAGTGCAGGTTTGCTTTATCCCTTGGACCCTCACATTGACAATGAAACCCAGAGATTGCATCGGGATTGGATACAAAAGGGACATTGCCGCCGTAAGTACAAGGAGAAAGAATCTTCTAAGGGTTCTACTTTGAGCAGCTCATGGGAGACCAGTATTAGATTCCGATGCACCAGTGCAGGTTTACTTTATCCCTTGGACCTTCACATTGACCATGAAACACTGAAATTGCATCGGGATTGAATACAAAAGGCACAATACCGACTTAAGTACAAGATGAGTAAGTCTTCTAAGAGTTTGTGATTTGTGCCGCTCCTGGGACACAAGTATTAGATTCCGATGCACCAGTGCAGGTTTACTGTATCCCTTGGACCTTCACATTGACCATGAAACACAGAAACTGCATCGGGATTGAATACAAAAGGCACAAAGCCGACCTAAGTACAAGAAGAGTTTGTGCTTTGAGCTGCTCCTGGGAGTCCAGTATTAGATTCTGATGCACCAGTGCCGGTTTACTGTACCCTTTAAACATGCACATTGACAATGAAACACAGAAATTGCATCGGGAATAAATACAAAAGGCGCAATGCCGACTTAAGTACAAGATGAGTGAATCTTCTAAGTGTTTGTGCTTTCAGCGGCTGCTGGGAGACCAGTATTAGATTCCGATGCACCAGTGCAGGTTTACCGTATCCCTTGGCCTTCACATTGACCATGAAACACAGAAATTGCATCGGGATTGAATACAAATGGGACAATGCCGACTTAAGTACAAGCAGAGTGAGTCTTCTAAGAGTTTGTGCTTTGAGCGGCTCCTGGGAGACGAGTATTAGATTCCGATACACCAGTGCTGGCTTACCGTATCGCTTGGACTTTCCCTTTGACCATGAAACACAGAAATTGCATCGAGATTGAATACAAAAGGCACAATGCCGACTTAAGTACAAGAAGAGTGAATCTTCTAAGAGTTTGTGCTTTTAGCGGCTCCTGGGAGACCAGTGCTAGATACCGATGCACCAGTGCAGGTTGACTGTATGATTTGGACCCTCACATTGACAATGAAAGACAGAGAGTGCATCGGGATTGGATACAAAAGGGACATTGCTGCCGTAAGTACAAGGAGAAAGAATCTTTTAAGGGTTCTGCTTTGAGCAGCTCATGGGAGACCAGTATTAGATTCCGATGCACCAGTGCAGGTTTACTTTATCCCTTGGACCTTCACATTGACCATGAAACACTGAAATTGCATCGGGATTGAATACAAAAGGCACAATACCGACTTAAGTACAAGATGAGTAAGTCTTCTAAGAGTTTGTGATTTGTGCGGCTCCTGGGACACAAGTATTAGATTCCGATGCACCAGTGCAGGTTTACTGTATCCCTCGGACCGTCACATTGACCATGAAACACAGCAACTGCTTCGGGATTGAATACAAAAGGCACAATACCGACTTAAGTACAAGATGAGTGAGTCTTCTAAGAGTTTGTGTTTGAGCGGCTCCTGGGAGACCTGTAATAGAATCCGATGCACCAGTGCACGTTTACTGTTTGTCTTGGACCTTCACATTGACCATGAAACACAGAAATCGCATCGGGATTGAATTCAAAAGGGACAATGCCGACTTAAGTACAAGAAGAGAGAATTTTCCAAGAAATTGTGGTTTGAGCGGCTCCTAGGAGACCAGTATTAGATTCCGATGCACCAGTGCATGTTTACTGTATCCCTTGGACTTTCACATTGACTATGACAGACAGATATTGCACTGGGATTGAAATCAAAAGGGACAATGCACACTTAAGTACAAGAAGAGAGAATGTTCTAAGAATTTGTGTTTGGGCGGCTCCTGGGAGACCAGAATTAGATTCCGATGCACCAGTGCAGTTTTACTGTATCCCTTGGACCTTCACATTGACCATGAATTACAGAAATTGCATCGGGATTGAGTACAAAAGGCACAATGCCGACCTAAGTACAAGATGAGTGAGTCTTCTAAGAGTTCGTGTTTTGAGTGGCTCCTGAGAGACCAGTATTAGATTCCGATGCACCAGTGCAGGTTTACTGTATCCCTTGGACCTTCACATTGACCATGAAACACAGAAACTGCATCGGGATTAAATACAAAAGATGCAATGCCGACTTAAGTACAAGAAGAGTTTGTGCTTTGAGCTGCTCCTGGGAGACCAGTATTAGATTCCGATGCACCAGTGCCGGTTTACTGTATCCCCTGGACCTTCACATTGACAATGAAACACAGAAATTGCATCGGGATTAAATACAAAAGGTGCAATGCCGACTTAAGTACAAGAAGAGTGAATCTTCTAAGAGTTTGTGCTTTGAGCGGCTCCTGGGAGACCAGTATTAGATTCCGATGCACCAGTGCAGGTTGACTGTATCATTTGGACCTTCACATTGACAATGAAACACAGAAATTGCATCGGGATTGAATACAAAAGGGACAAAGCCGCCGTAAGTACAAGAAGAAAGAATCTTCTAAGAGTTTCTGCTTTGAGCGGCTCATGGGAGACCAGTATTAGATTCCGATGCACCAGTGCAGGTTTGCTGTATCCCTTGGACCTTCACATTGACCATGAAACACTGAAATTGGATCGGGAATGATTACAAATAGCACAATGCCAACTTAAGTACAAGATGAGTGAGTCTTCTAAGAGTTTGTGATTTGAGCGGCTCCTGGGAAACCAGTATTAGATTCTGATGCACCAGTGCAGGTTTACTGTATCCCTTGGACCTTCACATTGACCATGAAACACAGAAATTGCATCGGGATTGAATACAAAAGGCACAATGACGACCTAAGTACAAGAAGAGTTTGTGCTTTGAGCTGCTCCTGGGAGACCAGTATTAGGTTCTGATGCACCAGTGCAGGTTTACCGTATCCCTTGGACCTTCACATTGACCATGAAACACAGAAATTGCATCGGGATAGAATACAAAACGCACAGTGCCAACTTAAAAACAAGTAGAGTGAATCTTCCACGAATTCGAGGTTTGAGCGGCCCCTGGGAGACCTGTATTAGAATCCGATGCACCAGTGCACGTTTAAAGTATCCCTTTGACCTTCACATTGACCATGAAACACAGAAATTGCATCGGGATTGAATACAAAAGGCACAATGACGACTTAAGTACAAGGAGAGTGAATCTTCTAAAAGTTTGTGTTTTGAGCGGCTCCTGGGAGACCAGTATTAGATTCCGATGCACCAGAGCAGGTTTACTGTATCCCTTGGACCTTCACTGTGACCATGAAACACAGAAATTACATCGGGATTGAATGCAAAAGCACAATGCGAACTTAATTAAAAGAAGAGTGAATCAAATAAGAGTTAGAGGTTTGAGCGGCCCCAGTGGGACCTGTATTAGATTCCGATGCACCAGTGCACTTTCACTGTTTCCCTTGGACCTTCACATTGACCATGAGGCACTAAAATTGCATCGGGATTGAATTCAAAAGCGACAATGCCGACTTCATTACATAAAGAGAGAATCTTCTAAGAGTTTGTGCTTTTAGTGCCTCCTGGGAGACCTGTATTAGAATCCGATGCACCAGTGCAGATTTACTGCGTCCCTTGGAACTTCCCATTGACCATAAAAAAAAGAAATTGCAACAGGATTGAATACAAAAAGCACAATGCCGACTTAAGTACAAGAAGAGTGAATCTTCTAAGAGTTTGTGCTTAGAGCGGCTCCTGGGAGACCAGTATTAGATTCCGATGCACCAGTGCAGGTTGACTGTATCATTCGGACCTTCACATTGACAATGAAACACAGAAATTGCATCGGGATTGAATACAAAAGGGACATTGCCGCCGTAAGTACAAGAAGAAAGAATCTTCTGAGAGTTTCTGCTTTGAGCGGCTCATGGCAGACCAGTATTAGATTCCGATGCACCAGTGTAGGTTTGCTGTATCCCTTGGACCTTCACATTGACAATGAAACACAGAAATTGCATCGGGATTGAATACAAAAGGGACAAAGCCGCCGTAAGTACAAGAAGAAAGAATCTTCTAAGAGTTTCTGCTTTGAGCGGCTCATGGGAGACCAGTATTAGATTCCGATGCACCAGTGCAGGTTTACTGTATCCCTTGGACCTTCACATTGACCATGAAGCACAGAAACTGCATCGGGATTGAATACAAAAGGCACAAAGCCGACCTAAGTACAAGAAGAGTTTGTGATTTGAGCGGCTCCTGGGAAACCAGTATTAGATTCCGATGCACCAGTGCAGGTTTGCTTTATCCCTTGGACCTTCACATTGACCATGAAACACTGAAATTGCATCGGGGTTGAATACAAAATGCACAATACCGACATAAGTACAAGATGAGTAAGTCTTCTAAGAGTTTGTGATTTGTGCGGCTCCTGGGACACAAGTATTAGATTCCGATGCACCAGTGCAGGTTTACTGTATCCCTTGGACCTTCACATTGACCATGAAACACAGAAACTGCATCGGGATTGAATACAAAAGGCACAATTCCGACCTAAGTACAAGAAGAGTTTGTGCTTTGAGCTGGTCCTCGGAGTCCAGTATTAGATTCCGATGCACCAGTGCCGGTTTACTGTATCCTTTAAACATTCACATTGACAATAAAACACAGAAATTGCATCGGGAATAAGTAGAAAAGGCGCAATGCCGACTTATGTACAAGATGAGTGAATCTTCTAAGTGTTTGTGCTTTCCGCGGCTCCTGGGAGACTAGTATTAGATTCCGATGCACCAGTGCAGGTTTACCGTATCCCTTGGACCTTCACATTGACCATGAAACATAGAAATTGCATCGAGATTGAATACAAATGGGACAATGCCGACTTAAGTACAAGCAGAGTGAATCTTCTAAGAGTTTGTGCTTTGAGCGGCTCCTGGGAGACGAGTATTAGATTCCGATGCACCAGTGCTGGCTTACCGTATCGCTTGGACTTTCACTTTGACCATGAAACACAGAAATTGCATCGAGATTGAATACAAAAGTCACAATGCCGACTTAAGTACAAGAAGAGTGAATCTTCTAAGAGTTTGTGCTTTGAGCGGCTCCTGGGAGACCAGTGCTAGATACCGATGCACCAGTGCAGGTTGACTGTATCATTTGGACCCTCACATTGACAATGAAACACAGAGATTGCATCGGGATTGGATACAAAAGGGACATTGCCGCCGTAAGTACAAGGAGAAAGAATCTTCTAAGGGTTCTACTTTGAGCAGCTCATGGGAGACCAGTATTAATTCCGATGCACCAGTGCAGGTTTACTTTATCCCTTGGACCTTCACATTGACCATGAAACACTGAAATTGCATCGGGATTAAAAAAAAAGGCACAATACCGACTTAAGTACAAGATGAGTAAGTCTTCTAAGAGTTTGTGATTTGTGCCGCTCCTGGGACACAAGTATTAGATTCCGATGCACCAGTGCAGGTTTACTGTATCCCTTGGACCTTCACATTGACCATGAAACACAGAAACTGCATCGGGATTGAATACAAAAGGCACAAAGCCGACCTAAGTACAAGAAGAGTTTGTGCTTTGAGCTGCTCCTGGGAGTCCAGTATTAGATTCTGATGCACCAGTGCCGGTTTACTGTACCCTTTAAACATGCACATTGACAATGAAACACAGAAATTGCATCGGGAATAAATACAAAAGGCGCAATGCCGACTTAAGTACAAGATGAGTGAATCTTCTAAGTGTTTGTGCTTTCAGCGGCTGCTGGGAGACCAGTATTAGATTCCGATGCACCAGTGCAGGTTTACCGTATCCCTTGGCCTTCACATTGACCATGAAACACAGAAATTGCATCGGGATTGAATACAAATGGGACAATGCCGACTTAAGTACAAGCAGAGTGAGTCTTCTAAGAGTTTGTGCTTTGAGCGGCTCCTGGGAGACGAGTATTAGATTCCGATACACCAGTGCTGGCTTACCGTATCGCTTGGACTTTCCCTTTGACCATGAAACACAGAAATTGCATCGAGATTGAATACAAAAGGCACAATGCCGACTTAAGTACAAGAAGAGTGAATCTTCTAAGAGTTTGTGCTTTTAGCGGCTCCTGGGAGACCAGTGCTAGATACCGATGCACCAGTGCAGGTTGACTGTATCATTTGGACCCTCACATTGACAATGAAAGACAGAGAGTGCATCGGGATTGGATACAAAAGGGACATTGCCGCCGTAAGTACAAGGAGAAAGAATCTTCTAAGGGTTCTGCTTTGAGCAGCTCATGGGAGACCAGTATTAGATTCCGATGCACCAGTGCAGGTTTACTTTATCCCTTGGACCTTCACATTGACCATGAAACACTGAAATTGCATCGGGATTGAATACAAAAGGCACAATACCGACTTAAGTACAAGATGAGTAAGTCTTCTAAGAGTTTGTGATTTGTGCGGCTCCTGGGACACAAGTATTAGATTCCGATGCACCAGTGCAGGTTTACTGTATCCCTTGGACCTTCACATTGACCATGAAACACAGCAACTGCTTCGGGATTGAATACAAAAGGCACAATACCGACTTAAGTACAAGATGAGTGAGTCTTCTAAGAGTTTGTGATTTGAGCGGCTCCTGGGAAACCAGTATTAGAATACGATGCTCCAGTGCAGGTTTACTGTATCCCTTGGACCTTCACATTGACCATGAAACACAGCAACTGCTTCGGGATCGAATACAAAAGGCACAATGCCGACTTAAGTACAAGATGAGTGAGTCTCCTAAGAGTTCGTGGTTTGAGCGGCTCCGGTGAGACGTGTATTTGATTCCGATGCACCAGCGCACTTTCACTGTATCCCTTGGACCTTCACAACGACCATGAAACACAGAAATTGCATCGGGATACAATACAAAAGGCACAATGCCAACTTAAGGACAAGTAGAGTGAATCTTCTACGAATTTGCGGTTTGAGCGGCTCCTAGGAGACCAGTATTAGATTCCGATGCACCAGTGCAGGTTTACTGTATCCCGTGGACCTTCACATTGACCATGACACTCAGAAATTGCATCGGAATCGAATACAAAAGGCACAAGCCAACTTAAGTACAAGAAGAATGAATCTTCTACGAGTTTGTGTTTGAGCGGCTCCTGGGAGACCTGTAATAGAATCCGATGCACCAGTGCACGTTTACTGTTTGTCTTGGACCTTCACATTGACCATGAAACACAGAAATCACATCGGGATTGAATTCAAAAGGGACAATGCCGACTTAAGTACAAGAAGAGAGAATTTTCCAAGAAATTGTGGTTTGAGCGGCTCCTAGGAGACCAGTATTAGATTCCGATGCACCAGTGCATGTTTACTGTATTCCTTGGACTTTCACATTGACTATGACAGACAGATATTGCATTGGGATTGAAATCAAAAGGGACAATGCACACTTAAGTACAAGAAGAGTGAATGTTCTAAGAATTTGTGTTTGGGCGGCTCCTGGGAGACCAGAATTAGATTCCGATGCACCAGTGCAGTTTTACTGTATCCCTTGGACCTTCACATTGACCATGAATTACAGAAATTGCATCGGGATTGAGTACAAAAGGCACAATGCCGACTTAAGTACAAGATGAGTGAGTCTTCTAAGAGTTCGTGTTTTGAGTGGCTCCTGAGAGACCAGTATTAGATTCCGATGCACCAGTGCAGGTTTACTGTATCCCTTGGACCTTCACATTGACCATGAAACACAGAAACTGCATCGGGATTAAATACAAAAGATGCAATGCCGACTTAAGTACAAGAAGAGTTTGTGCTTTGAGCTGCTCCTGGGAGACCAGTATTAGATTCCGATGCACCAGTGCCGGTTTACTGTATCCCCTGGACCTTCACATTGACAATGAAACACAGAAATTGCATCGGGATTAAATACAAAAGGTGCAATGCCGACTTAAGTACAAGAAGAGTGAATCTTCTAAGAGTTTGTGCTTTGAGCGGCTCCTGGGAGACCAGTATTAGATTCCGATGCACCAGTGCAGGTTGACTGTATCATTTGGACCTTCACATTGACAATGAAACACAGAAATTGCATCGGGATTGAATACAAAAGGGACAAAGCCGCCGTAAGTACAAGAAGAAAGAATCTTCTAAGAGTTTCTGCTTTGAGCGGCTCATGGGAGACCAGTATTAGATTCCGATGCACCAGTGCAGGTTTGCTGTATCCCTTGGACCTTCACATTGACCATGAAACACTGAAATTGGATCGGGAATGATTACAAATGGCACAATGCCGACTTAAGTACAAGATGAGTGAGTCTTCTAAGAGTTTGTGATTTGAGCGGCTCCTGGGAAACCAGTATTAGATTCTGATGCACCAGTGCAGGTTTACTGTATCCCTTGGACCTTCACATTGACCATGAAACACAGAAATTGCATCGGGATTGAATACAAAAGGCACAATGACGACCTAAGTACAAGAAGAGTTTGTGCTTTGAGCTGCTCCTGGGAGACCAGTATTAGGTTCTGATGCACCAGTGCAGGTTTACCGTATCCCTTGGACCTTCACATTGACCATGAAACACAGAAATTGCATCGGGATAGAATACAAAACGCACAGTGCCAACTTAAAAACAAGTAGAGTGAATCTTCCACGAATTCGAGGTTTGAGCGGCCCCTGGGAGACCTGTATTAGAATCCGATGCACCAGTGCACGTTTAAAGTATCCCTTTGACCTTCACATTGACCATGAAACACAGAAATTGCATCGGGATTGAATACAAAAGGCACAATGACGACTTAAGTACAAGCAGAGTGAATCTTCTAAGAGTTTGTGCTTTGAGCGGCTCCTGGGAGACGAGTATTAGATTCCGATGCACCAGTGCTGGCTTACCGTATCGCTTGGACTTTCACTTTGACCATGAAACACAGAAATTGCATCGAGATTGAATACAAAAGTCACAATGCCGACTTAAGTACAAGAAGAGTGAATCTTCTAAGAGTTTGTGCTTTGAGCGGCTCCTGGGAGACCAGTGCTAGATACCGATGCACCAGTGCAGGTTGACTGTATCATTTGGACCCTCACATTGACAATGAAACACAGAGATTGCATCGGGATTGGATACAAAAGGGACATTGCCGCCGTAAGTACAAGGAGAAAGAATCTTCTAAGGGTTCTACTTTGAGCAGCTCATGGGAGACCAGTATTAGATTCCGATGCACCAGTGCAGGTTTACTTTATCCCTTGGACCTTCACATTGACCATGAAACACTGAAATTGCATCGGGATTGAAAAAAAAAGGCACAATACCGACTTAAGTACAAGATGAGTAAGTCTTCTAAGAGTTTGTGATTTGTGCCGCTCCTGGGACACAAGTATTAGATTCCGATGCACCAGTGCAGGTTTACTGTATCCCTTGGACCTTCACATTGACCATGAAACACAGAAACTGCATCGGGATTGAATACAAAAGGCACAAAGCCGACCTAAGTACAAGAAGAGTTTGTGCTTTGAGCTGCTCCTGGGAGTCCAGTATTAGATTCTGATGCACCAGTGCCGGTTTACTGTACCCTTTAAACATGCACATTGACAATGAAACACAGAAATTGCATCGGGAATAAATACAAAAGGCTCAATGCCGACTTAAGTACAAGATGAGTGAATCTTCTAAGTGTTTGTGCTTTCAGCGGCTGCTGGGAGACCAGTATTAGATTCCGATGCACCAGTGCAGGTTTAGCGTATCCCTTGGCCTTCACATTGACCATGAAACACAGAAATTGCATCGGGATTGAATACAAATGGGACAATGCCGACTTAAGTACAAGCAGAGTGAGTCTTCTAAGAGTTTGTGCTTTGAGCGGCTCCTGGGAGACGAGTATTAGATTCCGATACACCAGTGCTGGCTTACCGTATCGCTTGGACTTTCCCTTTGACCATGAAACACAGAAATTGCATCGAGATTGAATACAAAAGGCACAATGCCGACTTAAGTACAAGAAGAGTGAATCTTCTAAGAGTTTGTGCTTTTAGCGGCTCCTGGGAGACCAGTGCTAGATACCGATGCACCAGTGCAGGTTGACTGTATCATTTGGACCCTCACATTGACAATGAAAGACAGAGAGTGCATCGGGATTGGATACAAAAGGGACATTGCCGCCGTAAGTACAAGGAGAAAGAATCTTCTAAGGGTTCTGCTTTGAGCAGCTCATGGGAGACCAGTATTAGATTCCGATGCACCAGTGCAGGTTTACTTTATCCCTTGGACCTTCACATTGACCATGAAACACTGAAATTGCATCGGGATTGAATACAAAACGCACAATACCGACTTAAGTACAAGATGAGTAAGTCTTCTAAGAGTTTGTGATTTGTGCGGCTCCTGGGACACAAGTATTAGATTCCGATGCACCAGTGCAGGTTTACTGTATCCCTTGGACCTTCACATTGACCATGAAACACAGCAACTGCTTCGGGATTGAATACAAAAGGCACAATACCGACTTAAGTACAAGATGAGTGAGTCTTTTAAGAGTTTGTGATTTGAGCGGCTCCTGGGAAACCAGTATTAGAATACGATGCTCCAGTGCAGGTTTACTGTATCCCTTGGACCTTCACATTGACCATGAAACACAGCAACTGCTTCGGGATCGAATACAAAAGGCACAATGCCGACTTAAGTACAAGATGAGTGAGTCTCCTAAGAGTTCGTGGTTTGAGCGGCTCCGGTGAGACGTGTATTTGATTCCGATGCACCAGCGCACTTTCACTGTATCCCTTGGACCTTCACAACGACCATGAAACACAGAAATTGCATCGGGATACAATACAAAAGGCACAATGCCAACTTAAGGACAAGTAGAGTGAATCTTCTACGAATTTGCGGTTTGAGCGGCTCCTAGGAGACCAGTATTAGATTCCGATGCACCAGTGCAGGTTTACTGTATCCCGTGGACCTTCACATTGACCATGACACTCAGAAATTGCATCGGAATCGAATACAAAAGGCACAAGCCAACTTAAGTACAAGAAGAATGAATCTTCTACGAGTTTGTGTTTGAGCGGCTCCTGGGAGACCTGTAATAGAATCCGATGCACCAGTGCACGTTTACTGTTTGTCTTGGACCTTCACATTGACCATGAAACACAGAAATCACATCGGGATTGAATTCAAAAGGGACAATGCCGACTTAAGTACAAGAAGAGAGAATTTTCCAAGAAATTGTGGTTTGAGCGGCTCCTAGGAGACCAGTATTAGATTCCGATGCACCAGTGCATGTTTACTGTATTCCTTGGACTTTCACATTGACTATGACAGACAGATATTGCATTGGGATTGAAATCAAAAGGGACAATGCACACTTAAGTACAAGAAGAGTGAATGTTCTAAGAATTTGTGTTTGGGCGGCTCCTGGGAGACCAGAATTAGATTCCGATGCACCAGTGCAGTTTTACTGTATCCCTTGGACCTTCACATTGACCATGAATTACAGAAATTGCATCGGGATTGAGTACAAAAGGCACAATGCCGACTTAAGTACAAGATGAGTGAGTCTTCTAAGAGTTCGTGTTTTGAGTGGCTCCTGAGAGACCAGTATTAGATTCCGATGCACCAGTGCAGGTTTACTGTATCCCTTGGACCTTCACATTGACCATGAAACACAGAAACTGCATCGGGATTAAATACAAAAGATGCAATGCCGACTTAAGTACAAGAAGAGTTTGTGCTTTGAGCTGCTCCTGGGAGACCAGTATTAGATTCCGATGCACCAGTGCCGGTTTACTGTATCCCCTGGACCTTCACATTGACAATGAAACACAGAAATTGCATCGGGATTAAA
The DNA here is from genome assembly GCF_021461385.2 of Schistocerca piceifrons. Lineage (NCBI taxonomy): Eukaryota > Metazoa > Arthropoda > Insecta > Orthoptera > Acrididae > Schistocerca > Schistocerca piceifrons. The sequence goes on from NW_025727372.1 coordinate 274,397, forward strand.
TACAAAAGGTGCAATGCCGACTTAAGTACAAGAAGAGTGAATCTTCTAAGAGTTTGTGCTTTGAGCGGCTCCTGGGAGACCAGTATTAGATTCCGATGCACCAGTGCAGGTTGACTGTATCATTTGGACCTTCACATTGACAATGAAACACAGAAATTGCATCGGGATTGAATACAAAAGGGACAAAGCCGCCGTAAGTACAAGAAGAAAGAATCTTCTAAGAGTTTCTGCTTTGAGCGGCTCATGGGAGACCAGTATTAGATTCCGATGCACCAGTGCAGGTTTGCTGTATCCCTTGGACCTTCACATTGAGCATGAAACACTGAAATTGGATCGGGAATGATTACAAATGGCACAATGCCGACTTAAGTACAAGATGAGTGAGTCTTCTAAGAGTTTGTGATTTGAGCGGCTCCTGGGAAACCAGTATTAGATTCTGATGCACCAGTGCAGGTTTACTGTATCCCTTGGACCTTCACATTGACCATGAAACACAGAAATTGCATCGGGATTGAATACAAAAGGCACAATGACGACCTAAGTACAAGAAGAGTTTGTGCTTTGAGCTGCTCCTGGGAGACCAGTATTAGGTTCTGATGCACCAGTGCAGGTTTACCGTATCCCTTGGACCTTCACATTGACCATGAAACACAGAAATTGCATCGGGATAGAATACAAAACGCACAGTGCCAACTTAAAAACAAGTAGAGTGAATCTTCCACGAATTCGAGGTTTGAGCGGCCCCTGGGAGACCTGTATTAGAATCCGATGCACCAGTGCACGTTTAAAGTATCCCTTTGACCTTCACATTGACCATGAAACACAGAAATTGCATCGGGATTGAATACAAAAGGCACAATGACGACTTAAGTACAAGAAGAGTGAATCTTCTAAAAGTTTGTGTTTTGAGCGGCTCCTGGGAGACCAGTATTAGATTCCGATGCACCAGAGCTGGTTTACTGTATCCCTTGGACCTTCACTGTGACCATGAAACACAGAAATTACATCGGGATTGAATGCAAAAGCACAATGCGAACTTAATTAAAAGAAGAGTGAATCAAATAAGAGTTAGAGGTTTGAGCGGCCCCAGTGGGACCTGTATTAGATTCCGATGCACCAGTGCACTTTCACTGTTTCCCTTGGACCTTCACATTGACCATAAAGCACTAAAATTGCATCGGGATTGAATTCAAAAGCGACAATGCCGACTTCATTACATAAAGAGAGAATCTTCTAAGACTTTGTGCTTTTAGTGCCTCCTGGGAGACCTGTATTAGAATCCGATGCACCAGTGCAGATTTACTGCGTCCCTTGGAACTTCCCATTGACCATAAAACAAAGAAATTGCAACAGGATTGAATACAAAAAGCACAATGCCGACTTAAGTACAAGAAGAGTGAATCTTCTCAGAGTTTGTGCTTAGAGCGGCTCCTGGGAGACCAGTATTAGATTCCGATGCACCAGTGCAGGTTGACTGTATCATTCGGACCTTCACATTGACAATGAAACACAGAAATTGCATCGGGATTGGATACAAAAGGGACATTGCCGCCGTAAGTACAAGAAGAAAGAATCTTCTAAGAGTTTCTGCTCTAAGCGCCTCATGGGAGACCAGTATTAGATTCCGTTGCACCAGTGCAGGTTTACTTTATCCCTTGGACCTTCACGATGACCATGAAACACTGAAATTCCATCGGGATTGAATACAAAAGGCACAATACCGACTTAAGTACAAGATGAGTAAGTCTTCTAAGAGTTTGTGATTTGTGCGGCTCCTGGGACACAAGTATTAGATTCCGATGCACCAGTGCAGGTTTACTGTATCCCTTGGACCTTCACATTGACCATGAAACACAGAAACTGCATCGGGATTGAATACAAAAGGCACAAAGCCTACCTAAGTACAAGAAGAGTTTGTGCTTTGAGCTGCTCCTGGGAGTCCAGTATTAGATTCCGATGCACCAGTGCCGGTTTAATGTATCCTTTAAACATTCACATTGACAATGAAACACAGAAATTGCATCGGGAATAAATACAAAAGGCGCAATGCCGACTTCAGTACAAGATGAGTGAATCTTCTAAGTGTTTGTGCTTTCAGCGGCTCCTGCGAGACTAGTATTAGATTCCGATTCACCAGTGCAGATTTACCATATCCCTTGGACCTTCACATTGAAAATGAAACACAGAAATTGCATCGGAATTGAATACAAATGGGACAATGCCGACTTAAGTACAAACAGAGTGAATCTTCTAAGAAATTGTGCTTTGAGCGGCTCCTGGGAGACGAGTATTAGATTCCGATGCACCAGTGCTGGCTTAGCGTATCGCTTGGACTTTCACTTTGACCATGAAACACAGAAATTGAATCGAGATTGAATACAAAATGCACAATGCCGACTTAAGTACAAGAAGAGTGAATCTTCTAAGAGTTCGTGCTTTGAGCGGCCCCTGGGAGACCAGTGCTAGATACCGATGCACCAGTGCAGGTTGATTGTATCATTTGGACCCTCACATTGACAATGAAACACAGAAATTGCATCAGGATTGGATACAAAAGGGACATTGCCGCCGTAAGTACAAGGAGAAAGAATCCACTAAGGGTTCTGCTTTGAGCAGCTCATGGGAGACCAGTATTAGATTCCGATGCACCAGTGCAGGTTTACTGTATCCCTTGGACCTTCACATTGACCGTGAGACACAGAAATTGCATCGGGATTGAATACAAAAGGCACAATGCCGACTTAAGTACAAGATGAGTGAGTCTTCTAAGAGTTTGTGATTTGAGCGGCTCCTGGGAAACCAGTATTAGATTCCGATGCACCAGTGCAGGTTTACTGTATCCCTTGGACCTTCACATTGACCATGAAACACAGAAACTGCATCGGGATTGAATACAAAAGGGACAAAGCCGACCTAAGTACAAGAAGAGTTTGTGCTTTGAGCTGCTCCTGGGAGTCCAGTATTAGATTCTGATGCACCAGTGCCGGTTTACTGTACCCTTTAAACATGCACATTGACAATGAAACACAGAAATTGCATCGGTAATAAATACAAAAGGCGCAATGCCGACTTAAGTACAAGATGAGTGAATCTTCTAAGTGTTTGTGCTTTCAGCGGCTGCTGGGAGACCAGTATTAGATTCCGATGCACCAGTGCAGGTTTACCTTATCCCTTGGCCTTCACATTGACCATGAAACACAGAAATTACATCGGGATTGAATACAAATGGGACAATGCCGACTTAAGAACAAGCAGAGTGAATCTTCTAACAGTTTGTGTTTTGAGCGGCTCCTGGGAGACGACTATTAGATTCCGATGCACCAGTGCAGGTTAACCGTATCGCTTGGACTTTCACTTTGACCATGAAACACAGAAATTGCATCGAGATTGAATATAAAAGGTACAATGCCGACTTAAGTACAAGAAGAGTGAATCTTCTAAGAGTTTGTGCTTTGAGCGGCTCCTGAGAGACCAGTGCTAGATACCGATGCACTAGTGCAGGTTGACTGTATCATTTGGACCCTCACATTGACAATGAAACACAGAGATTCCATCGGGATTGGATACAAAAGGGACATTGCCGCCGTAAGTACAAGGAGAAAGAATCTTCTAAGGGTTCTGCTTTGAGCAGCTCATGGGAGACCAGTATTAGATTCCGATGCACCAGTGCACGTTTACTTTATCCCTTGGACCTTCACATTGACCATGAAACACTGAAATTGCATCGGGATTGAATTCAAAAGGCACAATACCAACTTAAGTACAAGATGAGTAAGTCTTCTAAGAGTTTGTGATTTGTGCGGCTCCTGGGACACAAGTATTAGATTCCGATGCACCAGTGCAGGTGTACTGTATCCCTTGGACCTTCACATTGACCATGAAACACAGAAACTGCTTCGGGATTGAATACAAAAGGCACAAAGCCGACCTAAGTACAAGAAGAGTTTGTGCTTTGAGCTGCTCCTGGGAGTCCAGTATTAGATTCCGATGCACCAGTGCCGGTTTACTGTATCCTTTAAACATTCACATTGACAATAAAACACAGAAATTGCATCGGGAATTAATACAAAAGGCGCAATGCCGACATAAGTACAAGATGAGTGAATCTTCTAAGTGTTTGTGCTTTGGGCGGCTCCTGGGAGACCAGTATTAGATTCCGATGCACCAGTGCAGGTTTACTGTATCCCTTGGACCTTCACTGTGACTATGAAACACAGATATTGAATCGGGATTGAATACAAAAGCACAATCCCAACTTAAGTAAAAGAAGAGTGAATCACCTAAGAGTTTGTGGTTTGAGCGGCTCCGGTGGGACCTGTATTAGATTCCGATGCACTAGTGCACTTTCAATGTTTCCCTTGAACCTTCACATTGACCATGAAAAACAGAAAATGCATCGGGATAGAATTCAAAAGGGCAATGCCGACTTAGGTACAAGAAGAACGAATTTTCTAAGAAATTGTAGTTTGAGCGGCTCCTGGGAGACCAGTATTAGATTCCGATGCACCAGTGCAGGTTTACTGTATCCCTTGGACCTTCCCTGTGACCATGAAACACAGAAATTACATCGGGATTGAATACAAAAGGCACAATACCGACTTAAGTACAAGATGAGTAAGTCTTCTAAGAGTTTGTGATTTGTGCGGCTCCTGGGACGCAAGTATTAGATTCCGATGCACCAGTGCAGGTTTACTGTATCCCTTGGACCTTCACATTGACCATGAAACACAGAAACTGCATCGGGATTGAATACAAAAGGCACAAAGCCGACCTAAGTACAAGAAGAGTTTGTGCTTTGAGCTGCTCCTGGGAGTCCAGTATTAGATTCCGATGCACCAGTGCCAGTTTACTGTATCCTTTAAACATTCACATTGACAATAAAACACAGAAATTGCATCCGGAATAAATACAAAAGGCGCAATGCCGGCTTAAGTACAAGATGAGTGAATCTTCTAAGTGTTTGTGCTTTCAGCGGCTCCTGGGAGACTAGTATTAGATTCCGATGCACCAGTGCAGGTTTACCGTATCCCTTGGACCTTCACATTGACCATGAAACGCAGAAATTGCATCGGGATTGAATACAACTGTGACAATGCCGACTTAAGTACAAGCAGAGTGAGTCTTCTAAGAGTTTGTGCTTTGAGCGGCTCCTGGGAGACGAGTATTAGATTCCGATGCACCAGTGCTGGCTTACCGTATCGCTTGGACTTTCCCTTTGACCATGAAACACAGAAATTGCATCGAGATTGAATACAAAAGGCACAATGCCGACTTAAGTACAAGAAGAGTGAATCTTCTAAGAGTTTGTGCTTCGAGCGGCTCCTGGGAGACCAGTGCTAGATACCAATGCACCAGTGCAGGTTGACTGTATCATTTGGACCCTCACATTGACAATGAAACACAGAGAGTGCATCGGGATTGGATACAAAAGGGACATTGCCGCCGTAAGTACAAGGAGAAAGAATCTCCTAAGGGTTCTGCTTTCAGCAGCTCATGGGAGACCAGTATTAGATTCCGATGCACCAGTGCAGGTTTACTTTATCCCTTGGACCTTCACATTGACCATGAAACACTGAAATTGCATCGGGATTGAATACAAAAGGCACAATACCGACTTAAGTACAAGATGAGTAAGTCTTCTAAGAGTTTGTGATTTGTGCGGCTCCTGGGACACAAGTATTAGATTCCGATGCACCAGTGCAGGTTTACTGTATCCCTTGAACCTTCACATTGACCATGAAACACAGAAACTGCTTCGGGATTGAATACAAAAGGCACAAAACCGACCTAAGTACAAGAAGAGTTTGTGCTTTGAGCTGCTCCTGGGAGTCCAGTATTAGATTCCGATGCACCAGTGCCGGTTTACTGTATACTTTAGACATTCACATTGACAATAAAACACAGAAATTGCATCGGGAATAAATACAAGAGGCGCAATGCCGACTTAAGTACAAGATGAGTGAATCTTCTAAGTGTTTGTGCTTTCAGCGGCTCCTGGGAGACTAGTATTAGATTCCGATGCACCAGTGCAGGTTTACCGTATCCCTTGGACCTTCACATTGACCATGAAACACAGAAATTTCATCGGGATTGAATACAAATGGGACAATGCCGACTTAAGTCCAAGCAGAGTGAATCTTCTAAGAGTTTGTGCTTTCAGCGGCTCCTGGGAGACGAGTATTAGATTCCGATGCGCCAGTGCTGGCTTACCGTATCGCTTGGACTTTCACTTTGAGCATGAAACACAGAAATTGCATCGAGATTGAATACAAAAGGCACAATGCCGACTTAAGTACAAGAAGAGTGAATCATCTAAGAGTTTGTGTTTTGAGCGGCTCCTGGCAGACCAGTGCTAGATACCGATGCACCAGTGCAGGTTGACTGTATCATATGGACCCTCACATTGACAATGAAACACAGAAATTGCATCGGGATTGGATACAAAAGGGACATTGCCGCCGTAAGTACAAGGAGAAAGAATCTTCTAAGGGTTCTGTTTGAGCAGCTCATGGGAGACCAGTATTAGATTCCGATGCACCAGTGCAGGTTTACTGTATCCCTTGGACCTTCACATTGACCATGAAACACAGAAATTGCATCGGGATTGAATAAAAAATGCGCAATGCCGACTTAAGTACAAGATGAGTGAGTCTTCTAAGAGTTTGTGATTTGAGCGGCTCCTGGGAAACCAGTATTAGATTCCGATGCACCAGTGCAGGTTTACTGTATCCCTTGGACCTTCACATTGACCATGAAACACAGAAACTGCTTCGGGATTGAATACAAAAGGCACAAAGCCACCTAAGTACAAGAAGAGTTTGTGCTTTGAGCTGCTCCTGGGAGTCCAGTATTAGATTCCGATGCACCAGTGCCGGTTTACTGTATCCTTTAAACATTCACATTGACAATAAAACACAGAAATTGCATCCGGAATAAATACAAAAGGCGCAATGCCGACTTAAGTACAAGATGAGTGAATCTTCTAAGTGTTTGTGCTTTCAGCGGCTCCTGGGAGACTAGTATTAGATTCCGATGCACCAGTGCAGGTTTACCGTATCCCTTGGACCTTCACATTGACCATGAAACACAGAAATTGCATCGGGATTGAATACAAATGGGACAATGCCGACTTAAGTACAAGCAGAGTGAATCTTCTAAGAGTTTGTGCTTTGAGCGGCTCCTGGGAGACGAGTATTAGATTCCGTTGCGCCAGTGCTGGCTTACCGTACCGCTTGGACTTTCACTTTGACCATGAAACACAGAAATTGCATCGAGATTGAATACAAAAGGCACAATGCCGACTTAAGTACAAGCAGAGTGAATCTTCTAACAGTTTGTGTGTTGAGCGGCTACTGGGAGACGAGTATTAGATTCCGATGCACCAGTGCAGGTTAACCGTATCGCTTGACTTTCACTTTGACCATGAAACACAGAAATTGCATCGAGATTGAATATAAAAGGCACAATGCCGACTTAAGTACAAGAAGAGTGAATCTTCTAAGAGTTTGTGCTTTGAGCGGCTCTTGAGAGACCAGTGCTAGATACCGATGCACCAGTGCAGGTGGACTGTATCATTTGGACCCTCACATTGACAATGAAACACAGAGATTCCATCGGGATTGGATACAAAAGGGACAGTGCCGCCGTAAGTACAAGGAGAAAGAATCTTCTAAGGGTTCTGCATTGAGCAGCTCATGGGAGACCAGTAATAGATTCCGATGCACCAGTGCAGGTTTACTTTATCCCTTGGACCTTCACATTGACCATGAAACACTGAAATTGCATCGGGATTGAAAACAAAAGGCACAATACCGACTTAAGTACAAGATGAGTTAGTCTTCTAAGAGTTTGTGATTTGTGCGGCTCCTGGGACACAAGTATTAGATTCCGATGCACCAGTGCAGGTTTACTGTATCCCTTGGACCTTCACATTGACCATGAAACACAGAAACTGCTTCGGGATTGAATACAAAAGGCACAAAGCCGACCTAAGTACAAGAAGAGTTTGTGCTTTGAGCTGCTCCTGGGAGTCCAGTATTAGATTCCGATGCACCAGTGCCGGTTTACTGTATCCTTTAAACATTCACATTGACAATAAAACACAGAAATTGCATCGGGAATAAATACAAAAGGCGCAATGCCGACTTAAGTACAAGATGAGTGAATCTTCTAAGTGTTTGTGCTTTCAGCGGCTCCTGGGAGACTAGAATTAGATTCCGATGCACCAGTGCAGGTTTACCGTATCATTTGGACTTTCACATTGACCATGAAACACAGAAATTGCATCGGGATTGAATACAAATGGGACAATGCCGACTTAAGTAGAAGCAGAGTGAATCTTCTAAGAGTTTGTGCTTTGAGCGGCTCCTGGGACACGAGTATTAGATTCCGATGCGCCAGTGCTGGCTTACCGTATCGCTTGAACTTTCACTTTGACCATGAAACACAGAAATTGCATCGAGATTGAATACAAAAGGCACAATGCCGACTTAAGTAGAAGAAGAGTGAGTCTTCTAAGAGTTTGTGTTTTGAGCGGCTCCTGGGAGACCAGTGCTAGATACCGATGCACCAGTGCAGGTTGACTGTATCATTTGGACCCTCACATTGACAATGAAACACAGAGATTGCATCGGGATTGGATACAAAAGGGACATTGCCGCCGTAAGTACAAGGAGAAAGAATCTTCTAAGGGTTCTGCTTTGAGCAGCTCATGGGAGACCAGTATTAGATTCCGATGCACCAGTGCAGGTTTACTGTATCCCTTGGACCTTCACATTGACCATGAAACACAGAAATTGCATCGGGATTGAATACAAAAGGCACAATGCCGACTTAAGTACAAGATGAGTGAGTCTTCTAAGAGTTTGTGATTTGAGCGGCTCCTGGGAAACCAGTATTAGATTCCGATGCACCAGTGCAGGTTTACTGTATCCCTTGGACCTTCACATTGACCATGAAACACAGAAACTGCATCGGGATTGAATAGAAAAGGCACAAAGCCGACCTAAGTACAAGAAGAGTTTGTGCTTTGAGCTGCTCCTGGGAGTCCAGTATTAGATTCTGATGCACCAGTGCCGGATTACAGCATCCTTTAAACATTCACATTGACAATAGAACACAGAAATTGCATCGGGAATAATTACAAAAGGCGCAATGCCGATTTAAGTACAAGATGAGTGAATCTTCTAAGTGTTTGTGCTTTCAGCGGCTCCTGGGAGACTAGTATTAGATTCCGATGCACCAGTGCAGGTTTACCGTATCCCTTGGACCTTCACATTGACCATGAAACACAGAAATTGCATCGGGATTGAATACAAAAGGGACAATGCCGACTTAAGTACAAGCAGAGTGAATCTTCTAAGAGTTTGTGCTTTGAGCGGCTCCTGGGAGACGAGTATTAGATTCCGATGCGCCAGTGCTGGCTTACCGTATCGCTTGGACTTTCACTTTGACCATGAAACACAGAAATTGCATCGAGATTGAATACAAAAGGCACAATGCCGACTTAAGTACAAGAAGAGTGAATCTTCTAAGAGTTTGTGCTTTGAGCGGCTCCTGGGAGACCAGTGCTAGATACCGATGCACCAGTGCAGGTTGACTGTATCATTTGGACCCTCACATTGACAATGAAACACAGAAATTGCATCGAGATTGGATACAAAAGGGACATTGCCGCCGTAAGTACAAGGAGAAAGAATCTTCTAAGGGTTCTGTTTTGAGCAGCTCATGGGAGACCAGTATTAGATTCCGATGCACCAGTGCAGGTTTACTTTATCCCTTGGACCTTCACATTGACCATGAAACACTGAAATTGCATCGGGATTGAATACAAAAGGCACAATACCGACTTAAGTACAAGATGAGTAAGTCTTCTAAGAGTTTGTGATTTGTGCGGCTCCTGGGACACAAGTATTAGATTCCGATGCACCAGTGCAGGTTTACTGTATCCCTTGGACCTTCCATTGACCATGAAACACAGAAACTGCTTCGGGATTGAATACAAAAGGCACAAAGCCGACCTAAGTACAAGAAGACTTTGTGCTTTGAGCTGCTCCTGGGAGTCTAGTATTAGATTCCGATGCACCAGTGCCGGTTTACTGTATACTTAAATCATCCACATTGACAATAAAACACAGAAATTGCATCGGGAATAAATACAAAAGGCGCAATGCCGACTTAAGTACAAGATTAGTGAATCTTCTTAGTGTTTGTGATTTGGGCGGCTCCTGGGAGACCAGTATTAATTTCCGATGCACCAGTGCAGGTTTACTGTATCCCTTGGACCTTCACTGTGACCATGAAACACAGATATTGCATCGGGATTGAATACAAAACCACAATGCCAACTTAAGTAAAAGAAGAGTGAATCACCCAAGAGTTAGTGGTCAATGGGGCAATGCCAACTTAAGTACAAGAAAAATGAATCTTCTACGAGTTTGTGGTTTGACCGGCTCCTGGGAGACTTGTAATAGAATCCGATGCACCAGTGCGCGTTTACTGTTTGCCTTGGACCTTCGCATTGACCATAAAACACAGAAATTGCATTGGGATTGAATACAAAAGGCACAAAGCCGACCTAAGTACAAGAAGACTTCGTGCTTTGAGCTGCTGCTGGGAGTCCAGTATTAGATTCCGAAGCACCAGTGCCGGTTTACAGTATAATTTGCATATTCACATTGACATTGAAACACAGAAATTGAATCGGGAATAAATACAAAAGGCGCAATGCCAACTTAAGTACAAGATGAGTGAATCTTCTAAGTGTTTGTGTTTTCAGCGGCTCCTGGGAGACCAGTATTAGATTCCGATGCACCAGTGCAGGTTTACTGCATCCCTTGGACCTTCACATTGACTATAAAACACAGAAATTGCAACAGGATTGAATACAAAATGCACAATGCCAACTTAAGAACAAGTAGAATGAAACTTCTACGAATTTGCGGTTTGAGCGGCTCCTTGGAGACCTGTATTAGAATCCGATGCACCAGTGCACGTTTACTGTATCCCTTGGACCTTCACGTTGACCATAAAACACAGAAATTGCAACAGGATTGATTACAAAAGGCACAATGCCGAATCAAGTAAAGAACAGTGAATCTTGTAAGATTTTGTGGTTTGTGCGGCTCATGGGAGAGCAGTATTAAATTCCGTTGCACCAGTGCAGGTTTAATGTATCCCTTGGACCTTCACATTGACCATGAAACACAGAAATTCCATCGGGATGAATACAAAATTCACAATGCCGACTTAAGTACAAAAAGAGCGAATTTTCTAAGTAATTGTGGTTTGAGCGGCTCCTGGGAGACCAGTATTAGATTCCGATGCACCAGTGCAGGTTTACTGTATCCCTTGGACATTCACATTGACCATGACACACAAAAATCGCATCGTGATTGAATACAAAAGGGACAATGCCGCCTTAAGTACAAGGAGAAAGAATCATCTAAGAGTTTGCGTTTTCAGCGGCTCCTGGGAGACAAGTATTAGATTAAGATTTACCAGTGAAGGTATACTGTATCCCTTGGACCTTCACATTGACAATGAACACAGAAATTGCATCGGGATTGAATACAAAATTCACAATGCCGACCTAAGTGCAAGGTGAGTGAATTATCTAAGAATTTGTAGTTTGAACTGCTCCTGAAAGACCAGTATTAGATTCCGATGCACCAGTGCAGGTTTACTGTATCCCTTGGACTTTCACATTGACCATGAATCACAGAAATTGCATCGGGACTGAATACAAAAGGCACAATGACGACTTAAGTACAAGGAGAGTGAATCTTCAAAGAGTTTGTGCTTTCAGCGGCTCCTGGGAGAACAGTATTAGTTCCGATGCACCAGTGCAGGTTTACTGTATCCCTTGGACCTTCACATTGACCATGGAACTCAAAAATTGCATCGGGATTGAATACAAAGGGCACAAGCCTACTTAAGTACAAGAAGAATGAATCTTCTACGAGTTTGTGGTTTGACCGGCTCCTGGGAGACTTGTAATAGAATCCGATGCACCAGTGCGCGTTTACTGTTTGCCTTGGACCTTCGCATTGACCATAAAACAGAGAAATTGCATCGGGATTGAATACAAAAGGAACAATGCAGACTTAAGTACAAGATGAGTGATCTTTTAAGAGTTTGTGATTTGAGCGGCTCCTGGGAGACCAGTATTAGATTCCGATGCAGCAGTGCAGGTTTACTGCATCCCTTGGACCTTCACATTGACCATAAAACACAGAAAGTGCAACAGGATTGAATACAAAAGGCACAATGCCAACTTAAGAACAAGTAGAATGAAACTTCTACGAATTTGCGGTTTGAGCGGCTCCTGGGAGACCTGTATTAGAATCCGATGCACCAGTGCACGTTTACTGTATCCCTTGGACCTACACATTGACCATAAAACACAGAAATTGCAACAGGATTGAATACAAAAGGCACAATGCCGAATCAAGTAAAGAACAGTGAATCTTCTAAGATTTTGCGGTTTGAGCGGCTCATGGGAGAGCAGTATTAAATTCCGTTGCACCAGTGCAGGTTTAATGTATCCCTTGGACCTTCACATTGACCATGAAACACAGAAATTCCATCGGGATTGAATACAAAATTCACAATGCCGACTTAAGTACAAAAAGAGCGAATTTTCTAAGAAATTGTGGTTTGAGCGGCTCCTGGGAGACCAGTATTAGATTCCGATGCACCAGTGCAGGTTTACTGTATCCCTTTAACCTTCACATTGACCACGAAACACAGAAATCACATCGTGATTGAATACAAAAGGCACAATACCGAATCAAGTAAAGAACAGTGAATCTTCTAAGATTTTGTGGTTTGAGCGGCTCATGGGAGAGCAGTATTAGATTCCGTTGCACCAGTGAAGGTTTAATGTATCCCTTGGACCTTCATATTGACCATGACACAGAAATTCCATCGGGATTGAATACAAAATTCACAATGCCGACTTACGAACAAGAAGAGTGAATCATCTAAGAATTTGTACTTAGAACGGCTACTGGGTGACCAGTATTAGATTCCGATGCACCAGTGCAGGTTTACTGTATCCCTTGGACTTTTAAAATGACCATGAAACTCAGAAATTGCATCGAGATTGGATTGAAAATGGACAATGCCGACTTGAGTACAAGAAGAGTGAATCTTCTAAGAGTTTGCGGTTTCAACGGCTCCAGGGAGTCCAGTATTAGATACCGATGCACCAATGCAGGTATACTGTATCCCTTGGACCTTCACATTGACCATGAAACTCAGAAATTGCATCGCGATTGAATACAAAAGGCACAATGTCGTCCTAAGAGCAAGAAGATTGAATCTTCTAAGTGTTTGTAATTTGAACGGCTCCTGAGAGACCAGTATTAGATACCGGTGCACCAGTGCAGATTTACTGTATCCCTTGGACCTTCACATTGACCATGAAGCACAGAAATTGCATCGGGATTGAATACAAAAGTCACAATGCCGACCTAAGTACAAGAAGAGTTTGTGCTTTGAGCTGCTCCTGGGAGACCAGTATTAGATTCCGATGCACCAGTGCCGGTTTACTGTATCCTTTGGACCTTCACATTGACAATGAAACACAGAAATTGCATCGGGATTAAATACAAAAAACGCAGTGCCGACTTAAGTACAAGATGTGTGAATCTTCTAAGTGTTTGTGCTTTCAGCGGCTCTTGGGAGACCTGTATTAGATTCCGATGCACCAGTGCAGCTTTACCGTATGCCTTGGACCTTCACATTGACCATGAAACACAGAAATTGCATCGGGATTGAATACAAAAGGCACAATGTCAACTTAAGCAAAAGAAGAGTGAATCTCCTAAGAGTTTGTGGTTTGAGCGGCTCCGCGGAGACCTGTATTAGATTCCGATGCACCAGTGCACGATCACTGTATCCCTTGGACCTTCACATTGACCATGAAGCACAGAAATTGCATCGGGATTCTGATTCACCTGTGCAGGTTGACTGTATCATCCGGACCTTCACATTGACCATGAAACACCAAAATTGCATCGGGATTGAATACAAAGCGCACAATGCCGACTTAAGTACAAGAAGAGTGAATTTCTAGGAGTATGCGCTTTCAGCGGCTCCTGGGAGACCAGTATTAGATTCCGATGAACCAGTGCAGGTTAACTGTATCCCCTGGACCCTCACATTGACCATGAAACACAGAAATTGCATCGAATTGAATACAAATGGCACAATGCCGCCTTAAGTACAAGGAGAAAGAATCATCTAAGAGTTTGCGTTTTCAGCGGCTCCTGGGAGACGAGTATTAGATTAAGATTTACCAGTGAAGGTATACTGTATCCCTTGGACCTTCACATTGACAATGAACACAGAAATTGCATCGGGATTGAATACAAAATTCACAATGCCGACATAAGTGCAAGGTAAGTGAATTATCTAAGAATTTGTACTTTGAACTGCTCCTGAAAGACCAGCATTAGATTCCGATGCACCAGTGCAGGTTTACTGTATCCCTTGGAGTTTCACATTGACCATGAATCACAGAAATTGCATCGGGACTGAATACAAAAGGCACAAATACGACTTAAGTACAAGGAGAGTGAATCTTCAAAGAGTTTGTGCTTTCAGCGGCTCCTGGGAGAACAGTATTAGTTCCGATGCACCAGTGCAGGTTTACTGTATCCCTTGGACCTTCCCATTGACGATGAAACTCATAAATTGCATCGGGATTGAATACAAAGGGCACAAGCCTACTTAAGTACAAGAAGAATGAATCTTCTACGAGTTTGTGGTTTGACCGGCTCCTGGGAGACTTGTAATAGAATCCGATGCACCAGTGCGCGTTTACTGTTTGCCTTGGACCTTTGCATTGACCATAAAACAGAGAAATTGCATCAGGATTGAATACAAAAGGCACAATGCAGACTTAAGTACAAGATGAGTGAGTCTTTTAAGAGTTTGTGATTTGAGCGGCTCCTGGGAAACCATTTTTAGATTTCGATGCACCAGTGATGGTTTACTGTATACATTGGACCTTCACATTGACCATGAAGCACAGAAACTGCATCGGGATTGAAAACAAAAGGCACAATGCCGACCTAAGTACAAGAAGAGTTTGTGCTTTGAGCTGCTCCTCGGAGACCAGTATTAGATTCCGAAGCACCAGTGCCGGTTTACAGTATCCTTTGCACATTCACATTGACATTGAAACACAGAAATTGAATCGGGAATAAATACAAAATACGCAATGCCAACTTAAGTACAAGATGAGTGAATCTTCTAAGTGTTTGTGTTTACAGCGGCTCCTAGGAGACCAGTATTAGATTCCGATGCAGCAGTGCAGGTTTACTGCATGCCTTGGACCTTCACATTGACCATAAAACACAGAAATTGCAACAGGATTGAATACAAAAGGCACAATGCCAACTTAAGAACAAGTAGAATGAAACTTCTACGAATTTGCGGTTTGAGCGGCTCCTGGGAGACCTGTATTAGAATCCGATGCACCAGTGCACGTTTACTGTATCCCTTGGACCTACACATTGACCATAAAACACAGAAATTGCAACAGGATTGAATACAAAAGGCACAATGCCGAATCAAGTAAAGAACAGTGAATCTTCTAAGATTTTGTGGTTTGAGCGGCTCATGGGAGAGCAGTATTAAATTCCGTTGCACCAGTGCAGGTTTAATGTATCCCTTGGACCTTCACATTGACCATGAAACACAGAAATTCCATCGGGATTGAATACAAAATTCACAATGCCGACTTAAGTACAAAAAGAGCGAATTTTCTAAGAAATTGTGGTTTGAGCGGCTCCTGGGAGACCAGTATTAGATTCCGATGCACCAGTGCAGGTTTACTGTATCCCTTGGACCTTCACATTGACCACGAAACACAGACATCACATCATGATTGAATACAAAAGGCACAATACCGAATCAAGTAAAGAACAGTGAATCTTGTAAGATTTTGTGGTTTGAGCGGCTCATGGGAGAGCAGTATTAGATTCCGTTGCACCAGTGCAGGTTTAATGTATCCCTTGGACCTTCATATTGACCATGACACAGAAATCCAACGGGATTGAATACAAAATTCACAATGCCGACTTACGAACAAGAAGAGTGAATCATCTAAGAATTTGTACTTTGAACGGCTACTGGGTGACCAATATTAGATTCCGATGCACCAGTGCAGGTTTACTGTATCCCTTGGACCTTTAAAATGACCATGAAACTCAGAAATTGCATCGAGATTGGATTGAAAATGGACAATGCCGACTTAAGTACAAGAAGAGTGAATCTTCTAAGAGTTTGCGGTTTCAACGGCTCCAGGGAGTCCAGTATTAGATACCGATGCACCAATGCAGGTATACTGTATCCCTTGGACCTTCACATTGACCATGAAACATAGAAATTGCATCGGGATTGAATACAAAAGGCACAATGCCGACTTAAGTACAAGAAGAGTGAATCTTCTACGAGTTTGTGGTTTGAGCGTCTCCTGGGAGACCTGTATTAGATTCTGATGCACCAGTGCACGTTTATTGTATCCCTTGGACCTCCACATTGAGCATGAAACACAGACATCGCATCGTGATAGAATACAAAAGTCACAATGACGAATCAAGTACAAGAAGAGTGAATCTTCTAAGAGTTTGTGGTTTGAGCGGCACATGGGATACCAGTATTAGATTCCGATGCACCAGTGCACGTTTACTGTATCCCTTGGACCTTCACATTGACCATGAAACACAGAAATTGCATTGGGATTGAATACAAAAGGCACAATGCCGACTTAAGTACAAGAAGAGTTAACCTTCTAAGAGTTTGTGGTTTGAGCGGCTCCATGTAGACCTGTATTAGATTCCGATGCACCTGTGCAGGTTTACTGTATCACTTGCACCTTCACATTGACCATGAAACACAAAAATTGCATCGGGATTGATTACAAAACTCAGAATGCCAACTTAAAGACAATAAGAGTGAATCTTCGAAGGGTTTGTGCTTTGAGCGTCTCCTGGTAGGCCTGTAATAGATCCCGATGCACCAGTGCACGTTTACTGTATCCATTTGACTTTCACATTGACCACGAAACACAGATATTGCATCGGGATTGAATGCAAAAGGGACAATGCCGACTTAAGTACATGAAGAGTGAATCTTCTAAGAGTTTGTGCTTTGAGCGGCTCCTGGGAGATCAGTATTAGATTTCAATGCACCAGTGCAGGTTTACGGAATCCCTTGGATCTTCATATTGACCATCAAACACACAATATGCATCGGGATTGAATACAAATGGAATAATGCCGACTTAAGTACAAGAAGAGTGAATCTTCTAAGAGTTTGTGCTTTGGGCGGCTCCTGGGAGACCAGTATTAGATTCCGATACACCAGTGCAAGTTTACGGTATCCCTTGGACCATGAAACACAGAAATTGCATCGGGATTGAATACAAAACGCACAATGCCGACTTAAGTACAAGAAGAGTGAATCTTCTAAGATTTTGAGCTTTGAGCGGCTCCTGGGAGTCCACTATTAGATTCCGATCCACCAGTGCAGGTTTACTGTATCCCTTGGACCTTCACATTGACCATAAAACACAGAAATTGCATCGGGATTGAATACAAAATTCACAATGCCGACCTAAGTACAAGAAGAGTTTGTGCTTTGTGCTGCTCCTGGGAGACCAGTATTAGATTCCGATGCACCAGTGCCGGTTTACTGTATCCGTTGGACCTTCACATTGACAATGAAACACAGAAATTGCATCGGGATTAAATACAAAAAACGCAGTGCCGACTTATGTACCAGATGTGTGAATCTTCTAAGTGTTTGTGCTTTCAGCGGCTCTTGGGAGACCTGTATTAGATTCCGATGCACCAGTGCAGCTTTACCGTATCCCTTGGGGTTTCACTTTGACAATGAGAGACAGAAATTGCATCGGGAATGAATACAAAAGGCACAATGCCGACTTAAGTACAAGAAGAGTGAATCCACTAAGGGTTTGTTTTTTTAGCGGCTCCTGGGAGACCAGTATTAGATTCCGATGCACCAGTGCACATTCACTGCATCCCTCGTACCTTCACATTGACCATGAAGCACAGAAATTGCATCGGGATTGAATACAATAGGGACAATCCCGACTTAAGTACAAGAAGGGTGAATCTTCTAAGATATTGTACTTTGAGCGGCTCCTTGGAGACCAGTATTAGATTCCGATGCACCATTGCAGGTCAACTGTATCTCTTGGCCATTCACATTGACCATGAATTACAGAAATTGCATCGGGCTTGAATCCAAAAGGGACAATGCCGACTTAAGTCCAAGAAGAATAAATCTTCTAAGAGTTTGTGTTTGATCGGCTCATGGGAGACCAGTTTTAGGTTCCGATGCACCAGTGCAGGTTTACTGTATCCCTTGGACCTTCACATTCACCATGAAGCACAGAAATAGCATTGGGATTGAATCCAAATGCACAATGCCGACTTAAGAACAAGGAGGATGGGTCTTGTAAGAGTTTGTGTTTTGAGCGGCTCCTGGGAGGCCAGTATTAGATTCCAATGCACCAGTGCAGGTTTACGGTATTCCTTGGACCTTCTCATTGACCATGAAACACAGATTTTGTATCGGTAGTGAATACAAAAGGCATAATGCCGACTTTACAAGAAGAGTATATCTTCTAAGCGTTTGTGCTTTGAGCGCCTCCTGGGAGACCAGTATTAGATTCCGATGCACCAGTGCAGGTTTACCATATCCCTTGGCCCTTCACATTGACTATGAAACACAGAAATTGCATCGGGATTGAATACAAAATGGACAATGCCGACTTAAGTAAAAGGACAGTGAGTTTTCTAAGAGTTTGCGGTTTGAGCGGCTCCTAGGAGACCAGTATTACATTCCGATGCACTATTGAAGGTTTACTGTATCCCTTGGACCCTCACATTGACCATGAAACACAGAAATTGCATCGGGAATGAATACAAAAGGCACAATGCCGACTTAAGTACAGGAAGAGTGAATCTTCTAAGAGTATGCGCTTTCGGCGACCCTTCGGAGACCAGTATTAGATTCCGATGCACCAGTGTAGGTGTACTGTATCCCTTTTACCTTCGCATTGACCATTAAGCACAGAAATTGCATCGAATTGAATACAAATGGCACAATATCGACATAAGTACAAGATGAAAGAATCTTCTAAGAGTATCTGCTTTGAGCAGCTCCTGGGAGGCCCGTATTAGATTCCGATGCACCAATGCAGGTTTACTGTATCACTTGGACCTTCACATTGACCATGAAAGACAGAAATTGCATCGGGATTAAATACAAAAGGTGCAATGCCGACTTAAGTACAAGAAGAGTGAATCTTCTAAGAGTTTGTGCTTTGAGCGGCTCCTGGGAGACCAGTATTAGATTCCGATGCACCAGTGCAAGTTGACTGTATCATTTGGACCTTCACATTGACAATGAAACACAGAAATTGCATCGGGATTGAATACAAAAGGGACAAAGCCGCCGTAAGTACAAGAAGAAAGAATCTTCTAAGAGTTTCTGCTTTGAGCGGCTCATGGGAGACCAGTATTAGATTCCGATGCACCAGTGCAGGTTTGCTGTATCCCTTGGACCTTCACATTGACCATGAAACACTGAAATTGGATCGGGAATGATTACAAATGGCACAATGCCGACTTAAGTACAAGATGAGTGAGTCTTCTAAGAGTTTGTGATTTGAGCGGCTCCTGGGAAACCAGTATTAGATTCTGATGCACCAGTGCAGGTTTACTGTATCCCTTGGACCTTCACATTGACCATGAAACACAGAAATTGCATCGGGATTGAATACAAAAGGCACAATGACGACCTAAGTACAAGAAGAGTTTGTGCTTTGAGCTGCTCCTGGGAGACCAGTATTAGGTTCTGATGCACCAGTGCAGGTTTACCGTATCCCTTGGACCTTCACATTGACCATGAAACACAGAAATTGCATCGGGATAGAATACAAAACGCACAGTGCCAACTTAAAAACAAGTAGAGTGAATCTTCCACGAATTCGAGGTTTGAGCGGCCCCTGGGAGACCTGTATTAGAATCCGATGCACCAGTGCACGTTTAAAGTATCCCTTTGACCTTCATATTGACCATGAAACACAGAAATTGCATCGGGATTGAATACAAAAGGCACAATGACGACTTAAGTACAAGAAGAGTGAATCTTCTAAAAGTTTGTGTTTTGAGCGGCTCCTGGGAGACCAGTATTAGATTCCGATGCACCAGAGCTGGTTTACTGTATCCCTTGGACCTTCACTGTGACCATGAAACACAGAAATTACATCGGGATTGAATGCAAAAGCACAATGCGAACTTAATTAAAAGAAGAGTGAATCAAATAAGAGTTAGAGGTTTGAGCGGCCCCAGTGGGACCTGTATTAGATTCCGATGCACCAGTGCACTTTCACTGTTTCCCTTGGACCTTCACATTGACCATAAAGCACTAAAATTGCATCGGGATTGAATTCAAAAGCGACAATGCCGACTTCATTACATAAAGAGAGAATCTTCTAAGACTTTGTGCTTTTAGTGCCTCCTGGGAGACCTGTATTAGAATCCGACGCACCAGTGCAGATTTACTGCGTCCCTTGGAACTTCCCATTGACCATAAAACAAAGAAATTGCAACAGGATTGAATACAAAAAGCACAATGCCGACTTAAGTACAAGAAGAGTGAATCTTCTCAGAGTTTGTGCTTAGAGCGGCTCCTGGGAGACCAGTATTAGATTCCGATGCACCAGTGCAGGTTGACTGTATCATTCGGACCTTCACATTGACAATGAAACACAGAAATTGCATCGGGATTGGATACAAAAGGGACATTGCCGCCGTAAGTACAAGAAGAAAGAATCTTCTAAGAGTTTCTGCTCTAAGCGCCTCATGGGAGACCAGTATTAGATTCCGTTGCACCAGTGCAGGTTTACTTTATCCCTTGGACCTTCACGATGACCATGAAACACTGAAATTCCATCGGGATTGAATACAAAAGGCACAATACCGACTTAAGTACAAGATAAGTAAGTCTTCTAAGAGTTTGTGATTTGTGCGGCTCCTGGGACACAAGTATTAGATTCCGATGCACCAGTGCAGGTTTACTGTATCCCTTGGACCTTCACATTGACCATGAAACACAGAAACTGCATCGGGATTGAATACAAAAGGCACAAAGCCTACCTAAGTACAAGAAGAGTTTGTGCTTTGAGCTGCTCCTGGGAGTCCAGTATTAGATTCCGATGCACCAGTGCCGGTTTAATGTATCCTTTAAACATTCACATTGACAATGAAACACAGAAATTGCATCGGGAATAAATACAAAAGGCGCAATGCCGACTTCAGTACAAGATGAGTGAATCTTCTAAGTGTTTGTGCTTTCAGCGGCTCCTGCGAGACTAGTATTAGATTCCGATTCACCAGTGCAGATTTACCATATCCCTTGGACCTTCACATTGAAAATGAAACACAGAAATTGCATCGGAATTGAATACAAATGGGACAATGCCGACTTAAGTACAAACAGAGTGAATCTTCTAAGAAATTGTGCTTTGAGCGGCTCCTGGGAGACGAGTATTAGATTCCGATGCACCAGTGCTGGCTTAGCGTATCGCTTGGACTTTCACTTTGACCATGAAACACAGAAATTGAATCGAGATTGAATACAAAATGCACAATGCCGACTTAAGTACAAGAAGAGTGAATCTTCTAAGAGTTCGTGCTTTGAGCGGCCCCTGGGAGACCAGTGCTAGATACCGATGCACCAGTGCAGGTTGATTGTATCATTTGGACCCTCACATTGACAATGAAACACAGAAATTGCATCAGGATTGGATACAAAAGGGACATTGCCGCCGTAAGTACAAGGAGAAAGAATCCACTAAGGGTTCAGCTTTGAGCAGCTCATGGGAGACCAGTATTAGATTCCGATGCACCAGTGCAGGTTTACTGTATCCCTTGGACCTTCACATTGACCGTGAGACACAGAAATTGCATCGGGATTGAATACAAAAGGCACAATGCCGACTTAAGTACAAGATGAGTGAGTCTTCTAAGAGTTTGTGATTTGAGCGGCTCCTGGGAAACCAGTATTAGATTCCGATGCACCAGTGCAGGTTTACTGTATCCCTTGGACCTTCACATTGACCATGAAACACAGAAACTGCATCGGGATTGAATACAAAAGGGACAAAGCCGACCTAACTACAAGAAGAGTTTGTGCTTTGAGCTGCTCCTGGGAGTCCAGTATTAGATTCTGATGCACCAGTGCCGGTTTACTGTACCCTTTAAACATGCACATTGACAATGAAACACAGAAATTGCATCGGTAATAAATACAAAAGGCGCAATGCCGACTTAAGTACAAGATGAGTGAATCTTCTAAGTGTTTGTGCTTTCAGCGGCTGCTGGGAGACCAGTATTAGATTCCGATGCACCAGTCCAGGTTTACCTTATCCCTTGGCCTTCACATTGACCATGAAACACAGAAATTGCATCGGGATTGAATACAAATGGGACAATGCCGACTTAAGTACAAGCAGAGTGAATCTTCTAACAGTTTGTGTTTTGAGCGGCTCCTGGGAGACGAGTATTAGATTCCGATGCACCAGTGCAGGTTAACCGTATCGCTTGGACTTTCACTTTGACCATGAAACACAGAAATTGCATCGAGATTGAATATAAAAGGTACAATGCCGACTTAAGTACAAGAAGAGTGAATCTTCTAAGAGTTTGTGCTTTGAGCGGCTCCTGAGAGACCAGTGCTAGATACCGATGCACTAGTGCAGGTTGACTGTATCATTTGGACCCTCACATTGACAATGAAACACAGAGATTCCATCGGGATTGGATACAAAAGGGACATTGCCGCCGTAAGTACAAGGAGAAAGAATCTTCTAAGGGTTCTGCTTTGAGCAGCACATGGGAGACCAGTATTAGATTCCGATGCACCAGTGCACGTTTACTTTATCCCTTGGACCTTCACATTGACCATGAAACACTGAAATTGCATCGGGATTGAATTCAAAAGGCACAATACCAACTTAAGTACAAGATGAGTAGGTCTTCTAAGAGTTTGTGATTTGTGCGGCTCCTGGGACACAAGTATTTGATTCCGATGCACCAGTGCAGGTGTACTGTATCCCTTGGACCTTCACATTGACCATGAAACACAGAAACTGCTTCGGGATTGAATACAAAAGGCACAAAGCCGACCTAAGTACAAGAAGAGTTTGTGCTTTGAGCTGCTCCTGGGAGTCCAGTATTAGATTCCGATGCACCAGTGCCGGTTTACTGTATCCTTTAAACATTCACATTGACAATAAAACACAGAAATTGCATCGGGAATTAATACAAAAGGCGCAATGCCGACATAAGTACAAGATGAGTGAATCTTCTAAGTGTTTGTGCTTTGGGCGGCTCCTGGGAGACCAGTATTAGATTCCGATGCACCAGTGCAGGTTTACTGTATCCCTTGGACCTTCACTGTGACTATGAAACACAGATATTGAATCGGGATTGAATACAAAAGCACAATCCCAACTTAAGTAAAAGAAGAGTGAATCACCTAAGAGTTTGTGGTTTGAGCGGCTCCAGTGGGACCTGTATTAGATTCCGATGCACTAGTGCACTTTCACTGTTTCCCTTGAACCTTCACATTGACCATGAAAAACAGAAAATGCATCGGGATAGAATTCAAAAGGGCAATGCCGACTTAGGTACAAGAAGAACGAATTTTCTAAGAAATTGTAGTTTGAGCGGCTCCTGGGAGACCAGTATTAGATTCCGATGCACCAGTGCAGGTTTACTGTATCCCTTGGACCTTCCCTGTGACCATGAAACACAGAAATTACATCGGGATTGAATACAAAAGGCACAATACCGACTTAAGTACAAGATGAGTAAGTCTTCTAAGAGTTTGTGATTTGTGCGGCTCCTGGGACGCAAGTATTAGATTCCGATGCACCAGTGCAGGTTTACTGTATCCCTTGGACCTTCACATTGACCATGAAACACAGAAACTGCATCGGGATTGAATACAAAAGGCACAAAGCCGACCTAAGTACAAGAAGAGTTTGTGCTTTGAGCTGCTCCTGGGAGTCCAGTATTAGATTCCGATGCACCAGTGCCGGTTTACTGTATCCTTTAAACATTCACATTGACAATAAAACACAGAAATTGCATCCGGAATAAATACAAAAGGCGCAATGCCGGCTTAAGTACAAGATGAGTGAATCTTCTAAGTGTTTGTGCTTTCAGCGGCTCCTGGGAGACTAGTATTAGATTCCGATGCACCAGTGCAGGTTTACCGTATCCCTTGGACCTTCACATTGACCATGAAACGCAGAAATTGCATCGGGATTGAATACAACTGTGACAATGCCGACTTAAGTACAAGCAGAGTGAGTCTTCTAAGAGTTTGTGCTTTGAGCGGCTCCTGGGAGACGAGTATTAGATTCCGATGCACCAGTGCTGGCTTACCGTATCGCTTGGACTTTCCCTTTGACCATGAAACACAGAAATTGCATCGAGATTGAATACAAAAGGCACAATGCCGACTTAAGTACAAGAAGAGTGAATCTTCTAAGAGTTTGTGCTTCGAGCGGCTCCTGGGAGACCAGTGCTAGATACCAATGCACCAGTGCAGGTTGACTGTATCATTTGGACCCTCACATTGACAATGAAACACAGAGAGTGCATCGGGATTGGATACAAAAGGGACATTGCCGCCGTAAGTACAAGGAGAAAGAATCTCCTAAGGGTTCTGCTTTCAGCAGCTCATGGGAGACCAGTATTAGATTCCGATGCACCAGTGCAGGTTTACTTTATCCCTTGGACCTTCACATTGACCATGA
Organism: Schistocerca piceifrons; assembly: GCF_021461385.2. NCBI lineage: Eukaryota > Metazoa > Arthropoda > Insecta > Orthoptera > Acrididae > Schistocerca > Schistocerca piceifrons. Next base: position 299,271 of record NW_025727372.1, read on the forward strand.
AACACTGAAATTGCATCGGGATTGAATACAAAAGGCACAATACCGACTTAAGTACAAGATGAGTAAGTCTTCTAAGAGTTTGTGATTTGTGCGGCTCCTGGGACACAAGTATTAGATTCCGATGCACCAGTGCAGGTTTACTGTATCCCTTGAACCTTCACATTGACCATGAAACACAGAAACTGCTTCGGGATTGAATACAAAAGGCACAAAACCGACCTAAGTACAAGAAGAGTTTGTGCTTTGAGCTGCTCCTGGGAGTCCAGTATTAGATTCCGATGCACCAGTGCCGGTTTACTGTATACTTTAGACATTCACATTGACAATAAAACACAGAAATTGCATCGGGAATAAATACAAGAGGCGCAATGCCGACTTAAGTACAAGATGAGTGAATCTTCTAAGTGTTTGTGCTTTCAGCGGCTCCTGGGAGACTAGTATTAGATTCCGATGCACCAGTGCAGGTTTACCGTATCCCTTGGACCTTCACATTGACCATGAAACACAGAAATTTCATCGGGATTGAATACAAATGGGACAATGCCGACTTAAGTCCAAGCAGAGTGAATCTTCTAAGAGTTTGTGCTTTCAGCGGCTCCTGGGAGACGAGTATTAGATTCCGATGCGCCAGTGCTGGCTTACCGTATCGCTTGGACTTTCACTTTGAGCATGAAACACAGAAATTGCATCGAGATTGAATACAAAAGGCACAATGCCGACTTAAGTACAAGAAGAGTGAATCATCTAAGAGTTTGTGTTTTGAGCGGCTCCTGGCAGACCAGTGCTAGATACCGATGCACCAGTGCAGGTTGACTGTATCATATGGACCCTCACATTGACAATGAAACACAGAAATTGCATCGGGATTGGATACAAAAGGGACATTGCCGCCGTAAGTACAAGGAGAAAGAATCTTCTAAGGGTTCTGTTTGAGCAGCTCATGGGAGACCAGTATTAGATTCCGATGCACCAGTGCAGGTTTACTGTATCCCTTGGACCTTCACATTGACCATGAAACACAGAAATTGCATCGGGATTGAATAAAAAATGCACAATGCCGACTTAAGTACAAGATGAGTGAGTCTTCTAAGAGTTTGTGATTTGAGCGGCTCCTGGGAAACCAGTATTAGATTCCGATGCACCAGTGCCGGTTTACTGTATCCTTTAAACATTCACATTGACAATAAAACACAGAAATTGCATCCGGAATAAATACAAAAGGCGCAATGCCGACTTAAGTACAAGATGAGTGAATCTTCTAAGTGTTTGTGCTTTCAGCGGCTCCTGGGAGACTAGTATTAGATTCCGATGCACCAGTGCAGGTTTACCGTATCCCTTGGACCTTCACATTGACCATGAAACACAGAAATTGCATCGGGATTGAATACAAATGGGACAATGCCGACTTAAGTACAAGCAGAGTGAATCTTCTAAGAGTTTGTGCTTTGAGCGGCTCCTGGGAGACGAGTATTAGATTCCGTTGCGCCAGTGCTGGCTTACCGTACCGCTTGGACTTTCACTTTGACCATGAAACACAGAAATTGCATCGAGATTGAATACAAAAGGCACAATGCCGACTTAAGTACAAGCAGAGTGAATCTTCTAACAGTTTGTGTGTTGAGCGGCTACTGGGAGACGAGTATTAGATTCCGATGCACCAGTGCAGGTTAACCGTATCGCTTGACTTTCACTTTGACCATGAAACACAGAAATTGCATCGAGATTGAATATAAAAGGCACAATGCCGACTTAAGTACAAGAAGAGTGAATCTTCTAAGAGTTTGTGCTTTGAGCGGCTCTTGAGAGACCAGTGCTAGATACCGATGCACCAGTGCAAGTGGACTGTATCATTTGGACCCTCACATTGACAATGAAACACAGAGATTCCATCGGGATTGGATACAAAAGGGACAGTGCCGCCGTAAGTACAAGGAGAAAGAATCTTCTAAGGGTTCTGCATTGAGCAGCTCATGGGAGACCAGTAATAGATTCCGATGCACCAGTGCAGGTTTACTTTATCCCTTGGACCTTCACATTGACCATGAAACACTGAAATTGCATCGGGATTGAAAACAAAAGGCACAATACCGACTTAAGTACAAGATGAGTTAGTCTTCTAAGAGTTTGTGATTTGTGCGGCTCCTGGGACACAAGTATTAGATTCCGATGCACCAGTGCAGGTTTACTGTATCCCTTGGACCTTCACATTGACCATGAAACACAGAAACTGCTTCGGGATTGAATACAAAAGGCACAAAGCCGACCTAAGTACAAGAAGAGTTTGTGCTTTGAGCTGCTCCTGGGAGTCCAGTATTAGATTCCGATGCACCAGTGCCGGTTTACTGTATCCTTTAAACATTCACATTGACAATAAAACACAGAAATTGCATCGGGAATAAATACAAAAGGCGCAATGCCGACTTAAGTACAAGATGAGTGAATCTTCTAAGTGTTTGTGCTTTCAGCGGCTCCTGGGAGACTAGAATTAGATTCCGATGCACCAGTGCAGGTTTACCGTATCATTTGGACTTTCACATTGACCATGAAACACAGAAATTGCATCGGGATTGAATACAAATGGGACAATGCCGACTTAAGTAGAAGCAGAGTGAATCTTCTAAGAGTTTGTGCTTTGAGCGGCTCCTGGGACACGAGTATTAGATTCCGATGCGCCAGTGCTGGCTTACCGTATCGCTTGAACTTTCACTTTGACCATGAAACACAGAAATTGCATCGAGATTGAATACAAAAGGCACAATGCCGACTTAAGTAGAAGAAGAGTGAATCTTCTAAGAGTTTGTGTTTTGAGCGGCTCCTGGGAGACCAGTGCTAGATACCGATGCACCAGTGCAGGTTGACTGTATCATTTGGACCCTCACATTGACAATGAAACACAGAGATTGCATCGGGATTGGATACAAAAGGGACATTGCCGCCGTAAGTACAAGGAGAAAGAATCTTCTAAGGGTTCTGCTTTGAGCAGCTCATGGGAGACCAGTATTAGATTCCGATGCACCAGTGCAGGTTTACTGTATCCCTTGGACCTTCACATTGACCATGAAACACAGAAATTGCATCGGGATTGAATACAAAAGGCACAATGCCGACTTAAGTACAAGATGAGTGAGTCTTCTAAGAGTTTGTGATTTGAGCGGCTCCTGGGAAACCAGTATTAGATTCCGATGCACCAGTGCAGGTTTACTGTATCCCTTGGACCTTCACATTGACCATGAAACACAGAAACTGCATCGGGATTGAATAGAAAAGGCACAAAGCCGACCTAAGTACAAGAAGAGTTTGTGCTTTGAGCTGCTCCTGGGAGTCCAGTATTAGATTCTGATGCACCAGTGCCGGATTACAGCATCCTTTAAACATTCACATTGACAATAGAACACAGAAATTGCATCGGGAATAATTACAAAAGGCGCAATGCCGATTTAAGTACAAGATGAGTGAATCTTCTAAGTGTTTGTGCTTTCAGCGGCTCCTGGGAGACTAGTATTAGATTCCGATGCACCAGTGCAGGTTTACCGTATCCCTTGGACCTTCACATTGACCATGAAACACAGAAATTGCATCGGGATTGAATACAAAAGGGACAATGCCGACTTAAGTACAAGCAGAGTGAATCTTCTAAGAGTTTGTGCTTTGAGCGGCTCCTGGGAGACGAGTATTAGATTCCGATGCGCCAGTGCTGGCTTACCGTATCGCTTGGACTTTCACTTTGACCATGAAACACAGAAATTGCATCGAGATTGAATACAAAAGGCACAATGCCGACTTAAGTACAAGAAGAGTGAATCTTCTAAGAGTTTGTGCTTTGAGCGGCTCCTGGGAGACCAGTGCTAGATACCGATGCACCAGTGCAGGTTGACTGTATCATTTGGACCCTCACATTGACAATGAAACACAGAAATTGCATCGAGATTGGATACAAAAGGGACATTGCCGCCGTAAGTACAAGGAGAAAGAATCTTCTAAGGGTTCTGTTTTGAGCAGCTCATGGGAGACCAGTATTAGATTCCGATGCACCAGTGCAGGTTTACTTTATCCCTTGGACCTTCACATTGACCATGAAACACTGAAATTGCATCGGGATTGAATACAAAAGGCACAATACCGACTTAAGTACAAGATGAGTAAGTCTTCTAAGAGTTTGTGATTTGTGCGGCTCCTGGGACACAAGTATTAGATTCCGATGCACCAGTGCAGGTTTACTGTATCCCTTGGACCTTCCATTGACCATGAAACACAGAAACTGCTTCGGGATTGAATACAAAAGGCACAAAGCCGACCTAAGTACAAGAAGACTTTGTGCTTTGAGCTGCTCCTGGGAGTCTAGTATTAGATTCCGATGCACCAGTGCCGGTTTACTGTATCCTTAAAACATCCACATTGACAATAAAACACAGAAATTGCATCGGGAATAAATACAAAAGGCGCAATGCCGACTTAAGTACAAGATTAGTGAATCTTCTTAGTGTTTGTGATTTGGGCGGCTCCTGGGAGACCAGTATTAGATTCCGATGCACCAGTGCAGGTTTACTGTATCCCTTGGACCTTCACTGTGACCATGAAACACAGATATTGCATCGGGATTGAATACAAAACCACAATGCCAACTTAAGTAAAAGAAGAGTGAATCACCCAAGAGTTAGTGGTCAATGGGGCAATGCCAACTTAAGTACAAGAAAAATGAATCTTCTACGAGTTTGTGGTTTGACCGGCTCCTGGGAGACTTGTAATAGAATCCGATGCACCAGTGCGCGTTTACTGTTTGCCTTGGACCTTCGCATTGACCATAAAACACAGAAATTGCATTGGGATTGAATACAAAAGGCACAAAGCCGACCTAAGTACAAGAAGACTTCGTGCTTTGAGCTGCTGCTGGGAGTCCAGTATTAGATTCCGAAGCACCAGTGCCGGTTTACAGTATCCTTTGCATATTCACATTGACATTGAAACACAGAAATTGAATCGGGAATAAATACAAAAGGCGCAATGCCAACTTAAGTACAAGATGAGTGAATCTTCTAAGTGTTTGTGTTTTCAGCGGCTCCTGGGAGACCAGTATTAGATTCCGATGCACCCGTGCAGGTTTACTGCATCCCTTGGACCTTCACATTGACTATAAAACACAGAAATTGCAACAGGATTGAATACAAAATGCACAATGCCAACTTAAGAACAAGTAGAATGAAACTTCTACGAATTTGCGGTTTGAGCGGCTCCTGGGAGACCTGTATTAGAATCCGATGCACCAGTGCACGTTTACTGTATCCCTTGGACCTTCACGTTGACCATAAAACACAGAAATTGCAACAGGATTGATTACAAAAGGCACAATGCCGAATCAAGTAAAGAACAGTGAATCTTGTAAGATTTTGTGGTTTGTGCGGCTCATGGGAGAGCAGTATTAAATTCCGTTGCACCAGTGCAGGTTTAATGTATCCCTTGGACCTTCACATTGACCATGAAACACAGAAATTCCATCGGGATGAATACAAAATTCACAATGCCGACTTAAGTACAAAAAGAGCGAATTTTCTAAGTAATTGTGGTTTGAGCGGCTCCTGGGAGACCAGTATTAGATTCCGATGCACCAGTGCAGGTTTACTGTATCCCTTGGACATTCACATTGACCATGACACACAAAAATCGCATCGTGATTGAATACAAAAGGGACAATGCCGCCTTAAGTACAAGGAGAAAGAATCATCTAAGAGTTTGCGTTTTCAGCGGCTCCTGGGAGACAAGTATTAGATTAAGATTTACCAGTGAAGGTATACTGTATCCCTTGGACCTTCACATTGACAATGAACACAGAAATTGCATCGGGATTGAATACAAAATTCACAATGCCGACCTAAGTGCAAGGTGAGTGAATTATCTAAGAATTTGTACTTTGAACTGCTCCTGAAAGACCAGTATTAGATTCCGATGCACCAGTGCAGGTTTACTGTATCCCTTGGACTTTCACATTGACCATGAATCACAGAAATTGCATCGGGACTGAATACAAAAGGCACAATGACGACTTAAGTACAAGGAGAGTGAATCTTCAAAGAGTTTGTGCTTTCAGCGGCTCCTGGGAGAACAGTATTAGTTCCGATGCACCAGTGCAGGTTTACTGTATCCCTTGGACCTTCACATTGACCATGGAACTCAAAAATTGCATCGGGATTGAATACAAAGGGCACAAGCCTACTTAAGTACAAGAAGAATGAATCTTCTACGAGTTTGTGGTTTGACCGGCTCCTGGGAGACTTGTAATAGAATCCGATGCACCAGTGCGCGTTTACTGTTTGCCTTGGACCTTCGCATTGACCATAAAACAGAGAAATTGCATCGGGATTGAATACAAAAGGAACAATGCAGACTTAAGTACAAGATGAGTGATCTTTTAAGAGTTTGTGATTTGAGCGGCTCCTGGGAGACCAGTATTAGATTCCGATGCAGCAGTACAGGTTTACTGCATCCCTTGGACCTTCACATTGACCATAAAACACAGAAAGTGCAACAGGATTGAATACAAAAGGCACAATGCCAACTTAAGAACAAGTAGAATGAAACTTCTACGAATTTGCGGTTTGAGCGGCTCCTGGGAGACCTGTATTAGAATCCGATGCACCAGTGCACGTTTACTGTATCCCTTGGACCTACACATTGACCATAAAACACAGAAATTGCAACAGGATTGAATACAAAAGGCACAATGCCGAATCAAGTAAAGAACAGTGAATCTTCTAAGATTTTGCGGTTTGAGCGGCTCATGGGAGAGCAGTATTAAATTCCGTTGCACCAGTGCAGGTTTAATGTATCCCTTGGACCTTCACATTGACCATGAAACACAGAAATTCCATCGGGATTGAATACAAAATTCACAATGCCGACTTAAGTACAAAAAGAGCGAATTTTCTAAGAAATTGTGGTTTGAGCGGCTCCTGGGAGACCAGTATTAGATTCCGATGCACCAGTGCAGGTTTACTGTATCCCTTTAACCTTCACATTGACCACGAAACACAGAAATCACATCGTGATTGAATACAAAAGGCACAATACCGAATCAAGTAAAGAACAGTGAATCTTCTAAGATTTTGTGGTTTGAGCGGCTCATGGGAGAGCAGTATTAGATTCCGTTGCACCAGTGAAGGTTTAATGTATCCCTTGGACCTTCATATTGACCATGACACAGAAATTCCATCGGGATTGAATACAAAATTCACAATGCCGACTTACGAACAAGAAGAGTGATTCAGATAAGAATTTGTACTTAGAACGGCTACTGGGTGACCAGTATTAGATTCCGATGCACCAGTGCAGGTTTACTGTATCCCTTGGACTTTTAAAATGACCATGAAACTCAGAAATTGCATCGAGATTGGATTGAAAATGGACAATGCCGACTTGAGTACAAGAAGAGTGAATCTTCTAAGAGTTTGCGGTTTCAACGGCTCCAGGGAGTCCAGTATTAGATACCGATGCACCAATGCAGGTATACTGTATCCCTTGGACCTTCACATTGACCATGAAACTCAGAAATTGCATCGCGATTGAATACAAAAGGCACAATGTCGTCCTAAGAGCAAGAAGATTGAATCTTCTAAGTGTTTGTAATTTGAACGGCTCCTGAGAGACCAGTATTAGATACCGGTGCACCAGTGCAGATTTACTGTATCCCTTGGACCTTCACATTGACCATGAAACACAGAAATTGCATCGGGATTGAATACAAAAGGCACAATGCCGACTTAAGTACAAGAAGAGTGAATCTTCTAAGATTTTGAACTTTGAGCGGATCCTGGGAGTCCACTATTAGATTCCGATCCACCAGTGCAGGTTTACTGTATCCCTTGGACCTTCACATTGACTATGAAACACAGAAATTGCATCGGGATTGAATACAAAAGTCACAATGCCGACCTAAGTACAAGAAGAGTTTGTGCTTTGAGCTGCTCCTGGGAGACCAGTATTAGATTCCGATGCACCAGTGCCGGTTTACTGTATCCTTTGGACCTTCACATTGACAATGAAACACAGAAATTGCATCGGGATTAAATACAAAAAACGCAGTGCCGACTTAAGTACAAGATGTGTGAATCTTCTAAGTGTTTGTGCTTTCAGCGGCTCTTGGGAGACCTGTATTAGATTCCGATGCACCAGTGCAGCTTTACCGTATGCCTTGGACCTTCACATTGACCATGAAACACAGAAATTGCATCGGGATTGAATACAAAAGGCACAATGTCAACTTAAGCAAAAGAAGAGTGAATCTCCTAAGAGTTTGTGGTTTGAGCGGCTCCGCGGAGACCTGTATCAGATTCCGATGCACCAGTGCACGATCACTGTATCCCTTGGACCTTCACATTGACCATGAAGCACAGAAATTGCATCGGGATTCTGATTCACCTGTGCAGGTTGACTGTATCATCCGGACCTTCACATTGACCATGAAACACCAAAATTGCATCGGGATTGAATACAAAGCGCACAATGCCGACTTAAGTACAAGAAGAGTGAATTTCTAGGAGTATGCGCTTTCAGCGGCTCCTGGGAGACCAGTATTAGATTCCGATGAACCAGTGCAGGTTAACTGTATCCCCTGGACCCTCACATTGACCATGAAACACAGAAATTGCATCGAATTGAATACAAATGGCACAATGCCGCCTTAAGTACAAGGAGAAAGAATCATCTAAGAGTTTGCGTTTTCAGCGGCTCCTGGGAGACGAGTATTAGATTAAGATTTACCAGTGAAGGTATACTGTATCCCTTGGACCTTCACATTGACAATGAACACAGAAATTGCATCGGGATTGAATACAAAATTCACAATGCCGACCTAAGTGCAAGGTGAGTGAATTATCTAAGAATTTGTACTTTGAACTGCTCCTGAAAGACCAGCATTAGATTCCGATGCACCAGTGCAGGTTTACTGTATCCCTTGGAGTTTCACATTGACCATGAATCACAGAAATTGCATCGGGACTGAATACAAAAGGCACAAATACGACTTAAGTACAAGGAGAGTGAATCTTCAAAGAGTTTGTGCTTTCAGCGGCTCCTGGGAGAACAGTATTAGTTCCGATGCACCAGTGCAGGTTTACTGTATCCCTTGGACCTTCCCATTGACGATGAAACTCATAAATTGCATCGGGATTGAATACAAAGGGCACAAGCCTACTTAAGTACAAGAAGAATGAATCTTCTACGAGTTTGTGGTTTGACCGGCTCCTGGGAGACTTGTAATAGAATCCGATGCACCAGTGCGCGTTTACTGTTTGCCTTGGACCTTTGCATTGACCATAAAACAGAGAAATTGCATCAGGATTGAATACAAAAGGCACAATGCAGACTTAAGTACAAGATGAGTGAGTCTTTTAAGAGTTTGTGATTTGAGCGGCTCCTGGGAAACCATTTTTAGATTTCGATGCACCAGTGATGGTTTACTGTATACATTGGACCTTCACATTGACCATGAAGCACAGAAACTGCATCGGGATTGAAAACAAAAGGCACAATGCCGACCTAAGTACAAGAAGAGTTTGTGCTTTGAGCTGCTCCTCGGAGACCAGTATTAGATTCCGAAGCACCAGTGCCGGTTTACAGTATCCTTTGCACATTCACATTGACATTGAAACACAGAAATTGAATCGGGAATAAATACAAAATACGCAATGCCAACTTAAGTACAAGATGAGTGAATCTTCTAAGTGTTTGTGTTTACAGCGGCTCCTAGGAGACCAGTATTAGATTCCGATGCAGCAGTGCAGGTTTACTGCATGCCTTGGACCTTCACATTGACCATAAAACACAGAAATTGCAACAGGATTGAATACAAAAGGCACAATGCCAACTTAAGAACAAGTAGAATGAAACTTCTACGAATTTGCGGTTTGAGCGGCTCCTGGGAGACCTGTATTAGAATCCGATGCACCAGTGCACGTTTACTGTATCCCTTGGACCTACACATTGACCATAAAACACAGAAATTGCAACAGGATTGAATACAAAAGGCACAATGCCGAATCAAGTAAAGAACAGTGAATCTTCTAAGATTTTGTGGTTTGAGCGGCTCATGGGAGAGCAGTATTAAATTCCGTTGCACCAGTGCAGGTTTAATGTATCCCTTGGACCTTCACATTGACCATGAAACACAGAAATTCCATCGGGATTGAATACAAAATTCACAATGCCGACTTAAGTACAAAAAGAGCGAATTTTCTAAGAAATTGTGGTTTGAGCGGCTCCTGGGAGACCAGTATTAGATTCCGATGCACCAGTGCAGGTTTACTGTATCCCTTGGACCTTCACATTGACCACGAAACACAGACATCACATCATGATTGAATACAAAAGGCACAATACCGAATCAAGTAAAGAACAGTGAATCTTCTAAGATTTTGTGGTTTGAGCGGCTCATGGGAGAGCAGTATTAGATTCCGTTGCACCAGTGCAGGTTTAATGTATCCCTTGGACCTTCATATTGACCATGACACAGAAATCCAACGGGATTGAATACAAAATTCACAATGCCGACTTACGAACAAGAAGAGTGAATCATCTAAGAATTTGTACTTTGAACGGCTACTGGGTGACCAATATTAGATTCCGATGCACCAGTGCAGGTTTACTGTATCCCTTGGACCTTTAAAATGACCATGAAACTCAGAAATTGCATCGAGATTGGATTGAAAATGGACAATGCCGACTTAAGTACAAGAAGAGTGAATCTTCTAAGAGTTTGCGGTTTCAACGGCTCCAGGGAGTCCAGTATTAGATACCGATGCACCAATGCAGGTATACTGTATCCCTTGGACCTTCACATTGACCATGAAACTCAGAAATTGCATCGCGATTGAATACAAAAGGCACAATGTCGTTATAAGAGCAAGAAGAGTGAATCTTCTAAGTGTTTGTAATTTGAACGGCTCCTGAGAGACCAGTATTAGATACCGGTGCACCAGTGCAGATTTACTGTATCCCTTGGACCTTCACATTGACCATGAAACACAGAAATTGCATCGGGATTGAATACAAATGGCACAATGCCGACTTAAGTACAAGATGAGTGGATCTTCTAAGCGCTTGTGATTTGAGCCGCTCCTGGGACACCAGTATTAGATTCCGATGCACCAGTGCAGATTTACTGTATCCCTTGGACCTTCACATTGACCATGAAACATAGAAATTGCATCGGGATTGAATACAAAAGGCACAATGCCGACTTAAGTACAAGAAGAGTGAATCTTCTACGAGTTTGTGGTTTGAGCGTCTCCTGGGAGACCTGTATTAGATTCTGATGCACCAGTGCACGTTTATTGTATCCCTTGGACCTCCACATTGAGCATGAAACACAGACATCGCATCGTGATAGAATACAAAAGTCACAATGACGAATCAAGTACAAGAAGAGTGAATCTTCTAAGAGTTTGTGGTTTGAGCGGCACATGGGATACCAGTATTAGATTCCGATGCACCAGTGCACGTTTACTGTATCCCTTGGACCTTCACATTGACCATGAAACACAGAAATTGCATCGGGATTGAATACAAAAGGCACAATGCCGACTTAAGTACAAGAAGAGTTAACCTTCTAAGAGTTTGTGGTTTGAGCGGCTCCATGTAGACCTGTATTAGATTCCGATGCACCTGTGCAGGTTTACTGTATCACTTGCACCTTCACATTGACCATGAAACACAAAAATTGCATCGGGATTGATTACAAAACTCAGAATGCCAACTTAAAGACAATAAGAGTGAATCTTCGAAGGGTTTGTGCTTTGAGCGTCTCCTGGTAGGCCTGTAATAGATCCCGATGCACCAGTGCACGTTTACTGTATCCATTTGACTTTCACATTGACCACGAAACACAGATATTGCATCGGGATTGAATGCAAAAGGGACAATGCCGACTTAAGTACATGAAGAGTGAATCTTCTAAGAGTTTGTGCTTTGAGCGGCTCCTGGGAGATCAGTATTAGATTTCAATGCACCAGTGCAGGTTTACGGAATCCCTTGGATCTTCATATTGACCATCAAACACACAATATGCATCGGGATTGAATACAAATGGAATAATGCCGACTTAAGTACAAGAAGAGTGAATCTTCTAAGAGTTTGTGCTTTGGGCGGCTCCTGGGAGACCAGTATTAGATTCCGATACACCAGTGCAAGTTTACGGTATCCCTTGGACCATGAAACACAGAAATTGCATCGGGATTGAATACAAAACGCACAATGCCGACTTAAGTACAAGAAGAGTGAATCTTCTAAGATTTTGAGCTTTGAGCGGCTCCTGGGAGTCCACTATTAGATTCCGATCCACCAGTGCAGGTTTACTGTATCCCTTGGACCTTCACATTGACCATAAAACACAGAAATTGCATCGGGATTGAATACAAAATTCACAATGCCGACCTAAGTACAAGAAGAGTTTGTGCTTTGTGCTGCTCCTGGGAGACCAGTATTAGATTCCGATGCACCAGTGCCGGTTTACTGTATCCGTTGGACCTTCACATTGACAATGAAACACAGAAATTGCATCGGGATTAAATACAAAAAACGCAGTGCCGACTTATGTACCAGATGTGTGAATCTTCTAAGTGTTTGTGCTTTCAGCGGCTCTTGGGAGACCTGTATTAGATTCCGATGCACCAGTGCAGCTTTACCGTATCCCTTGGGGTTTCACTTTGACAATGAGAGACAGAAATTGCATCGGGAATGAATACAAAAGGCACAATGCCGACTTAAGTACAAGAAGAGTGAATCCACTAAGGGTTTGTGTTTTGAGCGGCTCCTGGGAGACCAGTATTAGATTCCGATGCACCAGTGCACATTCACTGCATCCCTCGTACCTTCACATTGACCATGAAGCACAGAAATTGCATCGGGATTGAATACAATAGGGACAATCCCGACTTAAGTACAAGAAGGGTGAATCTTCTAAGATATTGTACTTTGAGCGGCTCCTTGGAGACCAGTATTAGATTCCGATGCACCATTGCAGGTCAACTGTATCTCTTGGCCATTCACATCGACCATGAATTACAGAAATTGCATCGGGCTTGAATCCAAAAGGGACAATGCCGACTTAAGTCCAAGAAGAATAAATCTTCTAAGAGTTTGTGTTTGATCGGCTCATGGGAGACCAGTTTTAGGTTCCGATGCACCAGTGCAGGTTTACTGTATCCCTTGGACCTTCACATTCACCATGAAGCACAGAAATAGCATTGGGATTGAATCCAAATGCACAATGCCGACTTAAGAACATGGAGGATGGGTCTTGTAAGAGTTTGTGTTTTGAGCGGCTCCTGGGAGGCCAGTATTAGATTCCAATGCACCAGTGCAGGTTTACTGTATCCCTTGGACCCTCACATTGACCATGAAACACAGAAATTGCATCGGGAATGAATACAAAAGGCACAATGCCGACTTAAGTACAGGAAGAGTGAATCTTCTAAGAGTATGCGCTTTCAGCGACCCTTCGGAGACCAGTATTAGATTCCGATGCACCAGTGTAGGTGTACTGTATCCCTTTTACCTTCGCATTGACCATTAAGCACAGAAATTGCATCGAATTGAATACAAATGGCACAATATCGACATAAGTACAAGATGAAAGAATCTTCTAAGAGTATCTGCTTTGAGCAGCTCCTGGGAGGCCCGTATTAGATTCCGATGGACCAATGCAGGTTTACTGTATCACTTGGACCTTCACATTGACCATGAAAGACAGAAATTGCATCGGGATTGAAATCAAAAGTGTCAATGCCGACTTAAGTACAAGAAGAGTGAATCTTCTAAGACTATGTGATTTGTGCGGCTCCTGGCAGACCAGTATCAGATTGCGATGCACTAGTGCACGTTTACTGTATCCCTTGGATCTTCACATTGACCATGAATTACAGAAATTGCATCGGGTTTGAATACAAAATGGACAATGCCGACATTACAATAAGAGTGAATCTTCTGAGAGATTGTGCTTTGAGTGGCTCCTGGAAGATTAGTATTAGATTCCCATGCACCAGTGCAGGTTTACTGTATCCCTTTCCCTTCGCATTGACCATGAAACATAGAAATTGCATCGGGAATGAATACCAAGGGGACAATGCCGACTTAAGTACAAGAAGAGTGAATCTTCAACGAGTTTGTGCTTTGGGCTGCTCCTGGGAGTCCAGTATTAGATTCCGATGCACTAGTGCAGGTTTACTGTATCCCTTCGACCTTCACATTGACGATGAAACACAGAAATTGCATTGGCATTGAATACAAAGGGGACAATTTCGACTTAGGTACAAGAAGTATGCATTTTCTAAGAGTTTGTGTTTGAGCAGCTCCTGGGAGACCAGTATTACATTCCAATTAACCAGTGCACATTTACTGCATGCCTTGGACCTTCACATTGACCATAAGACAGAAATTGCATCGGGATAGAATACGAGAGGGACAATGCCGACTTAAGTACAAAAAGAGTGAATCTTCAGAGAACTTGTGTTTGAGCGGATCCTGGGAGACCACTATTAGATTCCGATGCACCAGTGCAGGTTTACTGTATCCCTTGGAACTTCACATTGACCATGAAACAAGAAATTGCATCGGGATTGAATACAGAGGGCACAATCACGACTTAAGTACAAGAAAAGTGATTCTTGTAAGAGTTTGTGTTTTGAGCGGCTCCTTGGAGACAAGTACTACATTCCGATGCACCTGCGCAGGTTGACTGTATCATTTGGACCTTCCCATTGACAATGAAAATAGAAATTGCAGCGGGATTGAATACAAAAGTGACAATGCCGACTTAAGTACAAGAAGAGTGAACCTTGTAAGAGTTTGTGGTGTGAGCGGCTCCATGGAGACCAGTATTAGATTCCGATTCACCAGTGCTGGTTTACTCTATCCTTTGCACCTTCACATTGACCATGAAACACAGGTATTGCATCGGGATTAAATACAAAGCTCACAATGCCAACTTAAAGACAAGAAGAGTGATTCTTCTAAGGGTTTGTGCTTTGAGCGTCTCATGGTAGACCTGTTTTCGATTCCGATGCACCAGTGCACGTTAACTGTATCCCTTGGACCTTCACATTCACCATGAAACACAGACATTGCATCGGGATTGATTACAAAATGAACAATGCCTTCTTAAGTACATGAAGAGTAAATCTTCTAAGAGTTTGTGCTATGAGCGGCTCCTGGGAGACCAGTATTAGATTCCGATGCACCAGTCCAGGTTTATGGAATATCTTGGACCTTGATATTGACCATCAAACACAGAATATGCATCGGGATTGAATACAAAAGCGACAATGCCGTCTTAAGTACAAGAAGAGTGAATCTTCTAAGAGTTTGTGCTTTGGGCGGCTCCTGGGAGACCAGTATTAGATTCCGATGCACCAGTGCAGGTTTACAGTATCCCTTGGACCTTCCATTGACCATGAAACACAGAAATTGGGTCGAGATTGAACACAAAACGCACAATGCCGACTTAAGTACAAGAAGAGTGAATCTTCGAAGATTTTGAACTTTGAGCGGCTCCTGGGAGTCCACTATTAGATTCCGATCCACCAGAGCATGTTTACTGTATCCCTTGGACCTTCACATTGACCACGACACAATGAAATTGCATCGGGATTGAATACAACAGCGACAATGCAGGCTTTAGTACAAGAAGAATTAATTTTCTAACAGGTAGTGCTGTGGGCGGCTCGTCGGAGACCAGTATTTGATTTCGATGCACCAGTGCAGGATTAGTGTATCCCTTGGCCCTTCACTTTGACCATGGAACACAGATATTCCATCGGGATTGAATACAAAGCAACAATGCCGAATAAGTACAAGGAGAGTGAATCACCTAAGAGTTTGTGCTTTGACCGGCACATGGTAAATCAGTATTAGATTCCGATGCACCAATGCAGGTTTACTGTATCCCTTTGACCTTAGCATTGACCAAAAAACACAGAAATCACGTCGGGATGAATACAAAAGGGACAATGCCCACATAAGTACAAGAAGAGTGAGTCTTCTAAGAGATTGTGCTTTGAGCGGCTCATGGGGACCAGTATTAGATTCCGATGCACCAGTGCAGGTTTGATGTATCCCTTGGCCCTTCACATTGACCATAAAACGCATAAATTGCGCAGGGATTGAATACAAAGGCACAATGCCGACTTAAGTACAAGAAGAGTGAATCTTCTAAGAGCTTGTGCTTTGAGCGGCTCATGGGAGACCAGTATTAGATTCCGATGCACCAGTGCAAATTTACTGTATCCCTTGGACCTTCACATTGACCATGAATCACAGAAATTGCATCGGGATTAAATACAAAAGGGTCAATACCATCTTTAGTACAAGATGAATGAACTTTCTTAGAGGCAGTGATTTGAGCGGCTCCTCGGAGACCAGTATTAGATTCCGATGCACCAGTGCGGGTTTACTGTATCCCTTGGACCTTCACATTGTCCAAGAAACACAGAAATCGCATCGCGATTGAATACAAAATGTCAATGCCGACTTAACTGCAAGAAGAATGAGTCTTCTAAGAGTTTGTGCTTTGAGCGGCTCCTAGGAGACCAGTATTAGATTCCGATGCACCAGTGCAAATTTACTGTATCCCTTTTGCCCTTCACATTGACCATGAAACACAGACATTGCATCGGGGTTGAATACAAAAAGCACAATCCCTACTTAAGTACAAGAAGAGTGAATCTTCTAAGAGTTTGTGTTTTGGGCGGCTCCTGCGTGACCAGTATTAGATTCCGATGCACCAGTGCAGGTTTACTGTATCCCTTGGACCTTCCCATTGACCATGAAACACAGAAATCGCATCGGGATTGAATACAAAAGACACAATGCCGACTTAAGATCAAGAAGAGTGAATCTTCTAAGAGATTGTGGTTTGAGCGGCTCATGGGGTACCAGCATTAGATTCCGATGCACCAGTGCAGCTTGACTTTATCATTAGGACATTCACATTGACCATGAAAGGCAGAAATTGCATCTGGATTGAACACCAAAGGCTCAATGCCGACTTAAGTACAAGAAGAGTGAATCTTCTACGAGTTTGTGCTTTGAGCGGCTCCTGGGAGACCAGTATTAAATTCCGATGCACCACTGCACGTCAAATGTATCGCTTTCTCCTTCATATTGATCATGAAACACAAAAATTGCATCGGGATTGTTTACGAAAGGGACAATTACGACATAAGTACAAGAAAAGTGAATTTCCTAAGAGTTTGTGGGTTGAGCGGCTCGTGGGCTCCCAGTATTAGATTCCGATGAACCAGAGCAGGTTTACTGTATACATTGGCTATTCTCATTGACCATGAAACATAGAAATTGCATCGGGATTGAATACAAAATGTACAATACCGACTTAAGTACAAGAAGAGTGAATCTTCTAAGAGTTTGTGCTTTGAGGGGCTCCTGGGAGACCAGTATAAGATTCCGATGTACCAGTGCAGCTTTACTGTATCATTTTGACCTTCACATTGACTATGAAACGCTGAAATTGCATCGGGATTGAACACAAAATGCACTATGCGGACTTAAGTTCAAGAAGAGTGAATCTTCTAAGAGTTTGTGCCTTCAGAGGCTCCTGGGAGACCTGTATTATATTCCGATGCACCAGTGCAGGATTAGTGTATCCCTTGGCTTTTCACATGCACCATGAATCACAGAAATTGCATCGGGATTGAAAACAAAAGGGACAATGCCGACTTAAGTACAAGAAGGTGAATTTTCTACGATTTTGTGGTTTGAGCAGCTCCTGAGAGACCAGTATTAGAACCCGATGATCCAGTGCAGGTTTACTGTATCACTTGGACCTTCACATTGACCATGAAACACAGATATTGCATCCGGATTGAATACAAAAGTGACAATGCCGACTTAAGTACAAGAAGAAATAATCCTCTAGGAGTTTGTGTTTCAGTTGCTCCTGGGTGACAAGTATTAGATTACGATGCACCAGTGCAGGTTTACTGTATCCCTTGGACCTTCACATTCACCATGAAACACATAAATCGCATCGGGATTGAATAGAAAAGGCACAATGACGACTTAAGTACAAGAAGAGTGAATCTTCTAAGAATTTGTGGTTTTAGTGGCTCATGGGAGACCAGTATTATTTCCCGATGCACCAGTGCCGGATAACTGTATATCTTGGACCTTCACATTGACCATGAATCACAGAAATTGCGTTGGGATTCAATACAAAATGGACAATGCGACTTAAGTTTAAGAAGAGTGAATGTTGTAAGAGTTTGCGCTTTGAGCGGCTCCTGGGAGACCAGTATTAGATTCCGATGCAACAGTGCAGGTTTACTGTATCCCTTTGACCTTAGCATTGACCAAAAAACACAGAAATCACGTAGGGATGAATACAAAAGGGACAATGCCCACATAAGTACAAGAAGAGTGAGTCTTCTAAGAAATTGTGCTTTGAGCGGCTCATGGGGACCAGTATTAGATTCTGATGCACCAGTGCAGGTTTACTGTATCCCTTGGCCCTTCACATTGACCATAAAACGCATAAATCGCGCAGGGATTGAATACAAAGGCACAATGCCGACTTAAGTACAAGAAGAGTGAATCTTCTAAGAGCTTGTGCTTTGAGCGGCTCATGGGAGACCAGTATTAGATTCCGATGCACCAGTGCAAATTTACTGTATCCCTTGGACCTTCACATTGACCATGAATCACAGAAATTGCATCGGGATTAAATACAAAAGGGTCAATACCATCTTTAGTACAAGATGAATGAATTTTCTTAGAGGCAGTGATTTGAGCGGCTCCTCGGAGACCAGTATTAGATTCCGATGCACCAGTGCAAGTTTACTGTATCCCTTGGACCTTCACATTGTCCAAGAAACACAGATATCGCATCGCGATTGAATACAAAAGGACAATGCCGACTTAACTGCAAGAAGAATGAGTCTTCTAAGAGTATGTGCTTTGAGCGGCTCCTAGGAGACCAGTATTAGATTCCGATGCACCAGTGCTAGTTTTCTGTATCCCTTTTACCCTTCACATTGACCATGAAACACAGAAATTGCATCGGGGTTGAATACAAAAAGCACAATCCCTACTTAAGTACAAGAAGAGTGAATCTTCTAAGAGTTTGTGTTTTGGGCGGCTCCTGCGTGACAAGTATTAGATTCCGATGCACCAGTGCAGGTTTACTGTATCCCTTGGACCTTCCCATTGACCATGAAACACAGAAATCGCATCGGGATTGAATACAAAAGGCACATTGCCGACCTAAGCACAAGAAGAGTGAATCTTCTAAGAGTTTGTGTTTGAGCGGCTACTCGGAGACGAGTATTAGATTCTGATGCACCAGTACAGGTTTACTGTATCCCTTGGATCTTCACATTGACCGTGATACGCAAAAATTGCATCGGGATGGAATACATAATGGACAATACCGACTTAAGTTTACTAAGAGTGAATTTTGTACGAGTTTGTGCTTTGAGCGGCTCCTGGGAGACCAGTATAGGATTCCGATGCACCAGTGCAGGTTTACCGTAACCCTTGGACCTTCACATTGACCATGAAACACAGAAATGGCATCGGGATTGAATACAAAAGACACAATGCCGACTTAAGAACAAGAAGAGTGAATCTTCTAAGAGTTTTTGGTTTGATCGGCTCATGGGGTACCAGCATTAGATTCCGATGCACCAGTGCAGCTTGACTTTATCATTAGGACATTCACATTGACCATGAAAGGCAGAAATTGCATCTGGATTGAATACCAAAGGCTCAATGCCGACTTAAGTACAAGAAGAGTGAATCTTCTAAGAGTTTGTGCTTTGAGCGGCTCCTGGGAGACCAGTATAAGATTCCGATGCACCAGTGCAGTTTTACTGTATCATTTTGACCTTCACATTGACTATGAAACGCGGAAATTGCATCGGGATTGAACACAAAATGCACTATGCGGACTTAAGTTCAAGAAGAGTGAATCTTCTAAGAGTTTGTGCCTTCAGAGGCTCCTGGGAGACCTGTATTATATTCCGATGCACCAGTGCAGGATTAGTGTATCCCTTGGCTTTTCACATGCACCATGAATCACAGAAATTGCATCGCGATTGAAAACAAAAGGGACAATGCCGACTTAAGTACAAGAAGGTGAATTTTCTACGATTTTGTGGTTTGAGCAGCTCCTGAGAGACCAGTATTAGAACCCGATGCTCCAGTGCAGGTTTACTGTATCACTTGGACCTTCACATTGACCATGAAACACAGATATTGCATCCGGATTGATTACAAAAGTGACAATGCCGACTTAAGTACAAGAAGATATAATCCTCTAGGAATTTGTGTTTCAGTTGCTCTTGGGTGACAAGTATTAGATTACGATGCACCAGTGCAGGTTTACTGTATCCCTTGGACCTTCACATTCACCATGAAACACATAAATCGCATCGGGATTGAATAGAAAAGGCACAATGACGACTTAAGTACAAGAAGAGGGAATCTTCTAAGAATTTGTGGTTTTAGTGGCTCATGGGAGACCAGTATTATTTTCCGATGCACCAGTGCCGGATAACTGTATCCCTTGGACCTTCACATTGACCATGAATCACATAAATTGCGTTGGGATTGAATACAAAGTGGACAATGCGACTTAAGTTTAAGAAGAGTGAATGTTGTGAGAGTTTGCGCTTTGAGCGGCTCCTGGGAGACCAAAATTAGATTCCGATGCACCAGTGCAGGTTTACTGTATCCCTTTGACCTTAGCATTGACCAAAAAACACAGAAATCACGTCGGGATGAATACAAAAGGGACAATGCCCACATAAGTACAAGAAGAGTGAGTCTTCTAAGAAATTGTGCTTTGAGCGGCTCATGGGGACCAGTATTAGATTCCGATGCACCAGTGCAGGTTTACTGTATCCCTTGGCCCATCACATTGACCATAAAACGCATAAATTGCGCAGGGATTGAATACAAAGGCACAATGCCGACTTAGGTACAAGAACAGTGAATCTTCTAAGAGCTTGTGCTTTGAGCGGCTCATGGGAGACCAGTATTAGATTCCGATGCACCAGTGCAAATTTACGGTATCCCTTGGACCTTCACATTGACCATGAATCACAGAAATTGCATCGGGATTAAATACAAAAGGGTCAATACCATCTTCAGTACAAGATGAATGAATTTTCTTAGAGGCAGTGATTTGAGCGGCTCCTCGGAGACCAGTATTAGATTTCGATGCACCAGTGCAGGTTTACTGTATCCCTTGGACCTTCACATTGTCCAAGAAACACAGAAATCGCATCGCGATTGAATACGAAAGGACAATGCCGACTTAACTGCAAGAAGAATGAGTCTTCTAAGAGTTTGTGCTTTGAGCGGCTCCTAGGAGACCAGTATTAGATTCCGATGCACCAGTGCAAGTTTACTGTATCCCTTTTGCCCTTCACATTGACCATGAAACACAGAAATTGCATCGGGGTTGAATACAAAAAGCACAATCCCTACTTAAGTACAAGAAGAGTGAATCTTCTAAGAGTTTGTGTTTTGGGCGGCTCCTGCGTGACCAGTATTAGATTCCGATGCACCAGTGCAGGTTTACTGTATCCCTTGGACCTTCCCATTGACCATGAAACACAGAAATCGCATCGGGATTGAATACAAAAGGCACATTGCCGACTTAAGCACAAGAAGAGTTTGTGTTTGAGCGGCTACTCGGAGACGAGTATTAGATTCTGATTCACCATTGCAGGTTTACTGTATCCCTTGGACCTTCACATTGACCGTGATACGCAAAAATTGCATCGGGATGGAATACATAATGGACAATACCGACTTAAGTTTACTAAGAGTGAATTTTGTAAGAGTTTGTGCTTTGAGCGGCTCCTGGGAGACCAGTATTGGATTCCGATGCACCAGTGCAGGTTTACTGTAACCCTTGGACCTTCACATTGACCATGAAACCCAGAAATCGCATCGGGATTGAATACAAAGGACACAATGCCGACATCAGAACAAGAAGAGTGAATCTTCTAAGAGTTTGTGGTTTGAGCGGCTCATGGGGTACTAGCATTAGATTCCGATGCACCAGTGCAGCTTGACTTTATCATTAGGACATTCACATTGACCATGAAAGGCAGAAATTGCATCTGGATTGAATACCAAAGGCTCAATGCCGACTTAAGTACAAGAAGAGTGAATCTTCTAAGAGTTTGTGCTTTGAGCGGCTCCTGGGAGACCAGTATTAAATTCCGATGCACCAGTGCACGTCAAATGTATCGCTTTCACCTTCATATTGATCAAGAAACACAAAAATTGTATCGGGATTGTTTACGAAAGGAACAATTACGACATAAGTACAAGAAAAGTGAATTTTCTAAGAGTTTGTGGGTTGAGCGGCTCGTAGGCTCCCAGTATTAGATTCCGATGAACCAGAGCAGGTTTACTGTATACATTGGCATTCTCATTGACCATGAAACATAGAAATTGCATCGGGATTGAATACAAAATGTACAATACCGACTTAAGTACAAGAAGAGTGAATCTTCTAAGAGTTTGTGCTTTGAGGGGCTCCTGGGAGACCAGTATAAGATTCCGATGCACCAGTGCAGTTTTACTGTATCATTTTGACCTTCACATTGACTATGAAACGCAGAAATTGCATCGGGATTGAACACAAAATGCAGTATGCGGACTTAAGTTCAAGAAGAGTGAATCTTCTAAGAGTTTGTGCCTTCAGAGGCTCCTGGGAGACCTGTATTATATTCCGATGCACCAGTGCTGGATTAGTGTATCCCTTGGCTTTTCACATGCACCATGAATCACAGAAATTGCATCGGGATTGAAAACAAAAGGGACAATGCCGACTTAAGTACAAGACGGTGAATTTTCTACGATTTTGTGGCTTGAGCAGCTCCTGAGAGACCAGTATTAGAACCCGATGTTCCAGTGCAAGTTTACTGTATCACTTGGACCTTCACATTGACCATGAAACACATAAATCGCATCGGGATTGAATAGAAAAGGCACAATGACGACTTAAGTACAAGAAGAGTGAATCTTCTAAGAATTTGTGGTTTTAGTGGCTCATGGCAGACCAGTATTATTTTCCGATGCACCAGTGCCGGATAACTGTATCCCTTGGACCTTGACATTGACCATGAATCACAGAAATTGCGTTGGGATTGAATACAAAATGGACAATGGCGACTTAAGTACAAGAAGAATGAATCTTCTAGGAGTTTGTGTTTTGAGCGGCTCCTGGGTGACCAGTATTAGATTCCGATGCACCAGTGCAGGTATACTGTATCCCTTGGACCCTCACATTGACCAAGAATCACAGAAATTGCATCGGGATTGAATACAAAATGCACAATGCAGACTTAAGTACAAGAAGAGTGAATCTTCTAAGAGTTTGTGGTTTGAGCGGCTCATGGGAGACCAGTATTAGATTCCGATGAACCAGTGCAAATTTACCGTATCCCTTGGACCTACTCATTGACCATGAAACACAGAGGTTGCATCGGGATTGAATACAAAAGGCACAATGCCGACTAAAATACAAGCAGAGTGATCTTCTAAGAGTTTGTGCTTTGAGCGGCTCCTGGGAGGCCATTATTACATTCCGATGAACCAGTGCAGGTTGACTGTGTCATTTGGACTTTCACATTGACCATGAAACATAGAATTTGCATCGGGATTGAATACAATATGGACAATGAGGACTTACGTACAAGAAGAATGAATCTTCTAGGAGTTTGTGCATTGAGGGGCTCCTGGGAGACCAGTATCAGATTCCGATGCACCAGTGCAGATATACTGGATCATTTTGACCTTCACATTGACTATGAAACACAGAAATTGCATCGGGATTGAATACAAAATGCACCACACCGACTTAAGTACAAGAAGAGTGAATCTTCTAAGAGTTTGTGCCTTCAGAGGCTCCTGGGAGACCTGTATTATTTCCGATGCACTAGTGCAGGGTTACTGTATCCCTTGGCTTTTCACATTGACCATGAATCGCAGAAATTGCATCGGGATTGAATACAAAAGGGACGATGCCAACTTAAGTACAAGAAGGTGAATTTTCTACGATCTTGTGGTTTGAGCCGCTCCTGAGACACCAGTATTAGAACCCGATGCACCAGAGCAGGTTTACTGTATCCCTTGGACCTTCACATTGACCATGAAACAATGAAATTGCATCCGGATTGAATACAAAAGTGACAATGCCGTTTTAAGTACAAGAAGAAATAACCCTCTAGGAGTTTGTGCTTTCAGCTGCTCCTGGGAGACCAGTATTAGATTCCGATGCACCAGTGCAGGTTTACTGTATCCCTTGGACCTTCACATTGACCATGACACACAGAAATTCCATCGGGAGTGTATACAAAATTGACAATGCCGACTTAAGTACAAGAAGGTGAATTCTCTAAAAATTTGTGGTTTGAGCGGCTCCTGAGAGACCAATATTAGATTCCGATGCACCAGTGCAGGTTTACGGTATCCCTTGGACCTTCACATTGACGATAAAACACAGATATCGCATCGGGATTGAATACAAAAGGCACAATGACGACTTAAGTACAAGAAGAGTGAATCTTCTAAGAGTTTGTGGTTTTAGCGGCTCATGGGAGACCGGTATTAGATTCCGATGAACCAGTGCAGGTTTCCTAAATCCCTTGGACATTTTCATTGACCATGAAACATAGAAATTGCACCGGGATTGAATACAAAATGCACAATACCGGCTAAAGTACAAGAGGAGTGAATCTTCTAAGAGTTTGTGCTTTGAGCGGCTCCTGGGAGTCCAGTATTACATTCCCATGCACCAGTGCCTGATTACTGTATCCCTTGGACCTTCACATTGACCACAAATCACAGAAATTGCATCGCGTTTGAATACAAAAGGGACAATGCCGACTTAAGTACAAGAAGGTGAATTTTCTAAGAGTTTGTGGTTTGAGCGGCTCCTGAGATACCAGTTTTGATTCCAATGCACCAGTGCAGGTTTACTGTATCCCTTGATCCTTCACATCTACTATGAAACACAGAAATTACATCGGGATTGAATACGAAACTCACAATGCCAACATAGGCACAAGTAAAGTGAATCTTCGAAGAGTTTGTGCTTTAAACGGCTCCTGGGAGACCTGTATTAGATTCCGATGCACCAGAGCATGTTTACTGTATCCCTTTGACTTTCACATTCACCATTAAACACAGAAATTGCGTCGAGATTGAATACAAAAGGGACAATGCCGACTTAAGTACAAGAAGAATGAATCTTCTAAGGGCTTGTGGTTGGAGCGGCTCCTGGCAGACCAGTATTAGATTCCGATGCACCAGTGCAGGTTTACTGTATCCCTTGGACCTTCATATTGCCTATGAAACACGGATAAAGCATCGGGATTGAATACAAAAGGCACAATGCCGACTTCAGTACAAGAAGGGTGAATCTTCAAAGAGTTTGTGGTTTGCGCTGCTTCTCGCAGACCAGTATTAGGTTCTGATGCACCAGTGCAGGTTTACTGTATCCCTCGGACCTTCACATTGGCCATGATACACAGTAATTGCATCCTGATTGAATACAAAACTCACAATACCAACTTATACACAAGTAGTGTGAATCATCGAAGAGTTTGTGGTTTGAGCGGCTCCTGAGAGACCATTATTAGTTTCCGATGCACCAGTGTAGGTTTACTGTATCCCTTGGACCTTCACATTGACCTGGATCACAGAAATCGCATCGGGATTAAATGCATAAGGCACAATGTCGACTTAAGTGCAAGAAGAGTGAATTTTCTAAGAGTTTGTGCTTCGAGCGGCTCCTGGCAGACCAGTATTAGATTCCGATGCACCAGTGCAGGTTTACTGTATCCCTTGGACCTTCGCAGTGACCATGAAACACAGAAATTGCATCGGGATTGAATACAAAACTCACAATGCGTAAGCACAAGTAGTGTGAATCTTCAAGGAGTTTGTGCTTTGAGCGTGTCCTGGGAGACCTGTATTAGATTCCGATGCACCAGTGCACGTTTACTGTATCCCTTTGACCTTCACATTCACCGTGAAACACAGAAATTGCATCGGGATTGAATAAAAAAGGGACAATGCCGACTTAAGTACAAGAAGGTGAATTTTCTAAGAGTTTGTGGTTTGAGCGGCTCCTGAGATACCAGTTTTGATTCCGATGCACCAGTGCAGGTTTACTGTATCCCTTGAACCTTCACATTTACTATGAAACACAGAAATTGCATCGGGATTGAATACGAAACACACAATGCCAACATAGGCACAAGTAAAGTGAATCTTCGAAGTGTTTGTGCTTTAAGCGGCTCCTGGGAGACCTGTATTAGATTCCGATGCACCAGAGCATGTTTACTGTATCCCTTTGACTTTCACATTCACCATTAAACACAGAAATTGCGTCGAGATTGAATACAAAAGGGACAATGCCGACTTAAGTACAAGAAGAATGAATCTTCTAAGGGTTTGTGGTTGGAGCGGCTCCTGGCAGACCAGTATTAGATTCCGATGCACCAGTGTAGGTTTACTGTATCCCTTGGAACTTCACATTGACCATGAAACACAGAAATTGCATCGGGATTGAATACAAAACGGACAATGATGACTTAAGTACAAGAAGAGTGAATCTTCTAAGAGTTTGTGGTTTGAGCGGCTCCTGGGAGGCCAGTATTTTATTCCGATGCACCAGTGCAGGTTTACTGTATCCCTTGGACCTTCACATTGTGTATGAAACCCAGAAATTGCTTCGGGATTGAATACAAAAGGCACAATGCCGACTTAAGTACAAGAAGAGTGAGTCTTCTAAGAGTTTGTGGTTGGAGCGGCTCCTGGCAGACCAGTATTACATTCCGATGCACCAGTGCAGGTTTTTTGTATCCCTTGGACATTCAAATTTACCATGACACACAGAAATTGCATCGGGATTGAATACAAAACTCACAATGCCAACTGAAGCACAAGTAATGTGAATCTTGGAAGAGTTTGTGATTTAAGCGGCTCCTGGGAGTCCTGTATTAGATTCCGATGCACCAGAGCACGTTTACTGTATCCCTTTGACCTTCACATTGACCATTAAACACAGAAATTGCATCAGGATTGAATACAAAAGGCCAATGCCGACATAAGTACAGAAAGGTGAATTTTCTAAGAGTTTGTGGTTTCAGTGGCTCCTGGGAGACCAGTTTTAGATTCCGATGCACTAGTGCAGGTTTACTATATCCCTTGGACCTTCACATTGACCATGAAACACAGACATCGCATCGGGATTGAATTGAAAAGGCACAATGGCGACCTAAATACAACAAGAGTGAATCTTCTAAGACTTTGTGGTTTGACTGGCCCATGGGAGACCAGTATTAGATTCCGATGAACCAGTGCAGGTTTACTGTTTCCCTTGGACATTCTCATTGACCATGAAACATAGAAATTGCATCGGGATTGAATACAAAATGCACAATACCGACTTATGTAAAAGATGAGTGAATCTTCGAAGGGTTTGTGCTTTGAGCGGCTCCTGGGAGACCAGTATTAGATTTCGATTCACCAGTGCAGGTTGACTGTATCATTTGGGCAATCACATTGACTATGAAACACAGAAATTCCATCGGGATTGAATACAAAATGCATAATGCCGACTTAAGTACAAGAAGAGTGAATCTTCTAGGGGTTTGTGCTTTCAGCGGCTCCTGAGAGACCGGTATTAGATTCCGATGCACCAGTGCAGGTTTATTGTATCCCTTGGACCTTCACATTGACCATGTATCACAGAAATTGCATCGGGATTGAATACAAAAGGCACAAAGCCGACTTAAGTACAAGAAGAGTGAATCTACTAAGAGTTTGTACTTTGAACGGCTCCAGGGAGACCACTATCAGATTTTGATTCACCAGTGCAGGTTTACTGTATCTTTTGGACCTTCAGACTGAGCATGAAGGACAGAAAATGCATCGGGATTGAATACAAAATGGACTATGCCGACTTAAGTACAAGAAGAGTGAATCTTCTAAGAGTTTGTGGTTTGAGCGGCTCCTGGGAGACAAAATATTAGATTCAGATGCACCAGTGCAGGTTTACTGTATCCCTCGGACCTTCACATTGACCATGAAACACAGAAATTGCATCGGGATTGAATACATAAGGCACAATGTCAACTTAAGTGCAAGAAGAGTGAACCTTCTAAGAGATTGTGCTTTGAGCGGCTCCTGGGAGACCAGTATTAGATTGCGATGCCCCAGTGCAGGTAGACTGTGTCATTTGGAACTTCACATTGACCATGAAACACAGAAATTGCTTCGGGATTGAATACAAAATGGACAATGCCGACTTTAGTACAAGTAGAATGAATCTTCTAGGAGTTTGTGCTTTCAGCGGCTCCTGGGAGACCGGTATTATATTCCGATGCACCAGTGCAGGATTAGTGTATCCCTTTTCTTTTCACATGCACCATGAAACACAGAAATTGCATCGGGATTGAAAACAAAAGGGACAATGCCGACTTAAGTACAAGAAGGTGAATTTTCTACGATTTTGTGGTTTGAGCAGCTCCTGAGAGACCAGTATTAGAACCCGATGTTCCAGTGCAGGTTTACTGTATCACTTGGACCTTCACATTGACCAGGAACACAGATATTGCATCCCGATTGAATATAAAAGTGACAATGCCACGTTAAGTACAAGAAGAAATAATCCTCTAGGAGTTTGTGCTTTCAGTTGCTCCTGGGTGACAAGTATTAGATTCCGATGCACCAGTGCAGGTTTACTGTATCCCTTGGACCTTCACATTGACCATGACACACAGAAATTGCATCGGGATTGAATACAAAAGGGACAATGCCGACTTAAGTACAAGAAGGTGAATTTTCTAAAAGTTTGTGGTTTGAGCGGCTCCTGAGAGACCAGTATTAGACTCCGATGCACCAGTGCAGGTTTACTGTATTCCTTGCACCTTCAAATTGAACATGAAACACATAAATGGCATCGTGATTGAATACAAAAAGGCACAATGACGACTTAAGTACGAGAAGAGTGAATCTTCTAAGAATTTGTGGTTTTAGTGGCTGATGGGAGACCAGTATTATTTTCCGATGCACCAGTGCCGGATAACTGTATCCCTTGGACCTTCACATTGACCATGAATCACAGAAATTGCGTTGGGATTGAATACAAAATGGACAATGGCGACTTAAGTACAAGAAGAATGAATCTTCTAGGAGTTTGTGTTTTGAGCGGCTACTGGGAGACCAGTATTAGATTCCGATGCACCAGTGCAGGTATACTGTTTCCCTTGGACACTCACATTGACCATGAAACACAGAAATTGCATCGAGATTGAATACAAAAGAGACAATTTTGCCTTAAGTACAATGAGAGTGAAGTTTCTAAGAGTTTGTGGGTTGAGCAGCTCCTTGGAAACCAGTATTAGGTTCCGATGCATCAGTGCAGGTTGACTGTATCATTTGGATCTTCAAATTGACCATGAAACACAGAAATTGCATCGAGATTAAATACAAAAGGGAAAATGCCGACTTAAGTACAAGAAGAATGGATCCTCTAGGAGTTTGTGATTTTAGCGGCTCCTGGGAGACCAGTATTAGATTCCGATGCACCAGTGCAGGTTCACAGTATCTCTTGGGCCTTCACATTGACCATGAAACACAGAAATCGCATCGGGATTTAATAGAAAAGGCACAATGCCAACTTAAGTTAAGGATGAGGGAATCTTCTAAGAGTTTTGGTTTGAGCGGCTCATGGGAGACCAGTATTAGATTCCGATGAACCAGTGCAAATTTACCGTATCCCTTGGACCTACTCATTGACCATGAAACACAGAGATTGCATCGGGATTGAATACAAAAGCCACAATGCCGACTTTAATACAAGCAGAGTGATCTTCTAAGAGTTTGTGCTTTGAGCGGCTCCTGGGAGGCCATTATTACATTCCGATGAACCAGTGCAGGTTGACTGTGTCATTTGGACTTTCACATTGACCATGAAACATAGAATTTGCTTCGGGATTGAATACAATATGGACAATGAGGACTTACGTACAAGAAGAATGAATCTTCTAGGAGTTTGTGCTTCGAGCGGCTCCTGGCAGACCAGTATTAGATTCCGATGCACCAGTGCAGGTTTACTGTATCCCTTGGACCTTCGCATTGACCATGAAACACAGAAATTGCATCGGGATTGAATACAAAACTCACAATGCCAACGTAAGCACAAGTAGTTTGAATGTTCAAGGAGTTTGTGCTTTGAGCGTGTCCTGGGAGACCTGTATTAGATTTCGATGCACCAGTGCACGTTTACTGTATCTCTTTGGCCTTCACATTCACCGTGAAACACAGAAATTCCATCGGGATTGAATAAAAAAGGGACAATGCCGACTTAAGTACAAGAAGGTGAATTTTCTAAGAGTTTGTTGTTTGAGCGGCTCCTGGCAGACCAGTATTAGATTCCGATGCACCAGTGTAGGTTTACTGTATCCCTTGGAACTTCACATTGACCATGAAACACAGAAATTGCATCGGGATTGAATACAAAACGGACAATGATGACTTAAGTACAAGAAGAGTGAATCTTCTAAGAGTTTGTGGTTTGAGCGGCTCCTGGGAGGCCAGTATTTTATTCCGATGCACCAGTGCAGGTTTACTGTATCCCTTGGACCTTCACATTGTGTATGAAACCCAGAAATTGCTTCGGGATTGAATACAAAAGGCACAATGCCGACTTAAGTACAAGAAGAGTGAGTCTTCTAAGAGTTTGTGGTTGGAGCGGCTCCTGGCAGACCAGTATTACATTCCGATGCACCAGTGCAGGTTTTTTGTATCCCTTGGACATTCAAATTTACCATGACACACAGAAATTGCATCGGGATTGAATACAAAACTCACAATGCCAACTGAAGCACAAGTAATGTGAATCTTGGAAGAGTTTGTGATTTAAGCGGCTCCTGGGAGTCCTGTATTAGATTCCGATGCACCAGAGCACGTTTACTGTATCCCTTTGACCTTCACATTGACCATTAAACACAGAAATTGCATCAGGATTGAATACAAAAGGCCAATGCCGACATAAGTACAGAAAGGTGAATTTTCTAAGAGTTTGTGGTTTCAGTGGCTCCTGGGAGACCAGTTTTAGATTCCGATGCACTAGTGCAGGTTTACTATATCCCTTGGACCTTCACATTGACCATGAAACACAGACATCGCATCGGGATTGAATTGAAAAGGCACAATGGCGACCTAAATACAACAAGAGTGAATCTTCTAAGACTTTGTGGTTTGACTGGCCCATGGGAGACCAGTATTAGATTCCGATGAACCAGTGCAGGTTTACTGTTTCCCTTGGACATTCTCATTGACCATGAAACATAGAAATTGCATCGGGATTGAATACAAAATGCACAATACCGACTTATGTAAAAGATGAGTGAATCTTCGAAGGGTTTGTGCTTTGAGCGGCTCCTGGGAGACCAGTATTAGATTTCGATTCACCAGTGCAGGTTGACTGTATCATTTGGGCAATCACATTGACTATGAAACACAGAAATTCCATCGGGATTGAATACAAAATGCATAATGCCGACTTAAGTACAAGAAGAGTGAATCTTCTAGGGGTTTGTGCTTTCAGCGGCTCCTGAGAGACCGGTATTAGATTCCGATGCACCAGTGCAGGTTTATTGTATCCCTTGGACCTTCACATTGACCATGTATCACAGAAATTGCATCGGGATTGAATACAAAAGGCACAAAGCCGACTTAAGTACAAGAAGAGTGAATCTACTAAGAGTTTGTACTTTGAACGGCTCCAGGGAGACCACTATCAGATTTTGATTCACCAGTGCAGGTTTACTGTATCTTTTGGACCTTCAGACTGAGCATGAAGGACAGAAAATGCATCGGGATTGAATACAAAATGGACTATGCCGACTTAAGTACAAGAAGAGTGAATCTTCTAAGAGTTTGTGGTTTGAGCGGCTCCTGGGAGACAAAATATTAGATTCAGATGCACCAGTGCAGGTTTACTGTATCCCTCGGACCTTCACATTGACCATGAAACACAGAAATTGCATCGGGATTGAATACATAAGGCACAATGTCAACTTAAGTGCAAGAAGAGTGAACCTTCTAAGAGATTGTGCTTTGAGCGGCTCCTGGGAGACCAGTATTAGATTGCGATGCCCCAGTGCAGGTAGACTGTGTCATTTGGAACTTCACATTGACCATGAAACACAGAAATTGCTTCGGGATTGAATACAAAATGGACAATGCCGACTTTAGTACAAGTAGAATGAATCTTCTAGGAGTTTGTGCTTTCAGCGGCTCCTGGGAGACCGGTATTATATTCCGATG
The DNA here is from genome assembly GCF_021461385.2 of Schistocerca piceifrons. Lineage (NCBI taxonomy): Eukaryota > Metazoa > Arthropoda > Insecta > Orthoptera > Acrididae > Schistocerca > Schistocerca piceifrons. The sequence continues at coordinate 331,635 of NW_025727372.1, forward strand.
CACCAGTGCAGGATTAGTGTATCCCTTTTCTTTTCACATGCACCATGAAACACAGAAATTGCATCGGGATTGAAAACAAAAGGGACAATGCCGACTTAAGTACAAGAAGGTGAATTTTCTACGATTTTGTGGTTTGAGCAGCTCCTGAGAGACCAGTATTAGAACCCGATGTTCCAGTGCAGGTTTACTGTATCACTTGGACCTTCACATTGACCAGGAACACAGATATTGCATCCCGATTGAATATAAAAGTGACAATGCCACGTTAAGTACAAGAAGAAATAATCCTCTAGGAGTTTGTGCTTTCAGTTGCTCCTGGGTGACAAGTATTAGATTCCGATGCACCAGTGCAGGTTTACTGTATCCCTTGGACCTTCACATTGACCATGACACACAGAAATTGCATCGGGATTGAATACAAAAGGGACAATGCCGACTTAAGTACAAGAAGGTGAATTTTCTAAAAGTTTGTGGTTTGAGCGGCTCCTGAGAGACCAGTATTAGACTCCGATGCACCAGTGCAGGTTTACTGTATTCCTTGCACCTTCAAATTGAACATGAAACACATAAATGGCATCGTGATTGAATACAAAAAGGCACAATGACGACTTAAGTACGAGAAGAGTGAATCTTCTAAGAATTTGTGGTTTTAGTGGCTGATGGGAGACCAGTATTATTTTCCGATGCACCAGTGCCGGATAACTGTATCCCTTGGACCTTCACATTGACCATGAATCACAGAAATTGCGTTGGGATTGAATACAAAATGGACAATGGCGACTTAAGTACAAGAAGAATGAATCTTCTAGGAGTTTGTGTTTTGAGCGGCTACTGGGAGACCAGTATTAGATTCCGATGCACCAGTGCAGGTATACTGTTTCCCTTGGACACTCACATTGACCATGAAACACAGAAATTGCATCGAGATTGAATACAAAAGAGACAATTTTGCCTTAAGTACAATGAGAGTGAAGTTTCTAAGAGTTTGTGGGTTGAGCAGCTCCTTGGAAACCAGTATTAGGTTCCGATGCATCAGTGCAGGTTGACTGTATCATTTGGATCTTCAAATTGACCATGAAACACAGAAATTGCATCGAGATTAAATACAAAAGGGAAAATGCCGACTTAAGTACAAGAAGAATGGATCCTCTAGGAGTTTGTGATTTTAGCGGCTCCTGGGAGACCAGTATTAGATTCCGATGCACCAGTGCAGGTTCACAGTATCTCTTGGGCCTTCACATTGACCATGAAACACAGAAATCGCATCGGGATTTAATAGAAAAGGCACAATGCCAACTTAAGTTAAGGATGAGGGAATCTTCTAAGAGTTTTGGTTTGAGCGGCTCATGGGAGACCAGTATTAGATTCCGATGAACCAGTGCAAATTTACCGTATCCCTTGGACCTACTCATTGACCATGAAACACAGAGATTGCATCGGGATTGAATACAAAAGCCACAATGCCGACTTTAATACAAGCAGAGTGATCTTCTAAGAGTTTGTGCTTTGAGCGGCTCCTGGGAGGCCATTATTACATTCCGATGAACCAGTGCAGGTTGACTGTGTCATTTGGACTTTCACATTGACCATGAAACATAGAATTTGCTTCGGGATTGAATACAATATGGACAATGAGGACTTACGTACAAGAAGAATGAATCTTCTAGGAGTTTGTGCTCCGAGCGGCTCCTGGCAGACCAGTATTAGATTCCGATGCACCAGTGCAGGTTTACTGTATCCCTTGGACCTTCGCATTGACCATGAAACACAGAAATTGCATCGGGATTGAATACAAAACTCACAATGCCAACGTAAGCACAAGTAGTTTGAATGTTCAAGGAGTTTGTGCTTTGAGCGTGTCCTGGGAGACCTGTATTAGATTTCGATGCACCAGTGCACGTTTACTGTATCTCTTTGGCCTTCACATTCACCGTGAAACACAGAAATTCCATCGGGATTGAATAAAAAAGGGACAATGCCGACTTAAGTACAAGAAGGTGAATTTTCTAAGAGTTTGTTGTTTGAGCGGCTCCTGAGAAACCAGTATTAGATTCCGATGCACCAGTGCAGGTTTACGGTATCCCTTGGACCTTCACTTTGACCATGAAACAATGAAATTGCATCCGGATTGAATACAAAAGTGACAATGCCGTTTTAAGTACAAGAAGAAATAATCCTCTAGGAGTTTGTGCTTTCAGCTGCTCCTGGGAGACCAGTATTAGATTCCGATGCACGAGTGCAGGTTTACTGTATCACTTGGACCTTCACATTGACCATGACACACAGAAATTCCATCAGGATTGAATACAAAATTGACAATGCCGACTTAAGTACAAGATGGTGAATTCTCTAAAAATTTGTGGTTTGAGCGGCTCCTGAGAGACCAGTATTAGATTATGATGCACCAGTGCAGGTTTACTGTATCCCTTGCACCTTCACATTGACCATGAAACACAGAAATCGCAATCGGGATTGAATACAAAAGGCACAATGACGACTTAAGTACAAGAAGAGTGAATCTTCTAAGATTTTGTGGTTTTAGCGGCTCATGGGAGACCGGTATTAGATTCCGATGAACCAGTGCAGGTTTCCAGAATACCTTGGACATTTTCATTGACCATGAAACATAGAAATTGCACCGGGATTGAATATAAAATGCACAATACCGCCTAAAGTACAAGAAGAGTGAATCTTCTAAGAGTTTGTGCTTTGAGCGGATCCTGGGAGTCCAGTATTACATTCCCATGCACCAGTGCCTGATTACTGTATCCCTTGGACCTTCACATTGACCACGAATCACAGAAATTGCATCGGGATTGAATACAAAAGGGGCAATGTCGACTTAAGTACAAGAAGGTGAATTTTCTAAGATTTTGTGGTTTGAGCGGCTCCTGAGATACCAATTTTAGATTCCGATGCACCAGTGCAGGTTTACTGTATCCCTTGGACCTTCACATTTACAATGAAACACAGAAATTGCATCGGGATTGAATATAAAACTCACAATGCCAACATAAGCACAAGTAAAGTGAATCTTCGAAGAGTTTGTGCTTTAAGCAACTCCTGGGAGACCTGTATTAGATTCGGATGCACCAGAGCATGTTTACTGTATCCCTTTGACTTTCACATTCACCATTAAACACAGAAATTGCGTCAAGATTGAATACAAAAGGGACAATGCCGACTTAAGTACAGGAAGAATGAATCTTCTAAGGGTTTGTGGTTGGAACGGCTCCTGGCAGACCAGTATTAGATTCCGATGCACCAGTGTAGGTTTACTGTATCCCTTGGAACTTCACATTGACCATGAAACACAGAAATTGCATCGGGATTGAATACAAAACGGACAATGATGACTTAAGTACAAGAAGAGTGAATCATCTAACAGTTTGTGGTTTGAGCGGCTCCTGGGAGACCAGTATTTTATTCCGATGCACCATTTCAGGTTTACTGTATCCCTTGGACCTTCACATTGTGTATGAAACCCAGAAATTGCTTCGGGATTGAATACAAAAGGCACAATGCCGACTTAAGTACAGGAAGAATGAATCTTCTAAGGGTTTGTGGTTGGAACGGCTCCTGGCAGACCAGTATTACATTCCGATGTACCAGTGCAGGTGTTTTGTATCCCTTGGACATTCACATTTACCATGACACACAGAAATTGCATCGGGATTGAATACAAAACTCACAATGCCAACTTAAGCACAAGTAATGTGAATCTTGGAAGAGTTTGTGATTTAAGCGGCTCCTGGGAGTCCTGTATTAGATTCCGATGCACCAGAGCACGTTTACTGTATCCCTTTGACCTTCACATTGACCATTAAACACAGAAATTGCATCAGGATTGAATACAAAAGGGCCAATGCCGACATAAGTACAGAAAGGTGAATTTTCTAAGAGTTTGTGGTTTCAGTGGCTCCTGAGAGACCAGTTTTAGATTCCGATGCACCAGTGCAGGTTTACTATATCCCTTGGACCTTCACATTGACCATGAAACACAGACATCGCATCGGGATTGAATTCAAAAGCACAATGGCGACCTAAATACAACAAGAGTGAATCTTGAAAGACTTTGTGGTTTGACTGGCTCATGGGAGACCAGTATTAGATTCCGATGAACCAGTGCAGGTTTACTGTTTCCCTTGGACATTCTCATTGACCATGAAACATAGAAATTGCATCGGGATTGAACACAAAATGCACAATACCGCCTCATGTAAAAGATGAGTGAATCTTCGAAGAGTTTGTGCTTTGAGCGGCTCCTGGGAGACCAGTATTAGATTGCGATTCACCAGTGCAGGTTGACAGTATCATTTGGGCAATCACATTGACTATGAAACACAGAAATTGCATCGGCATTGAATACAAAATGGACAATGCCGACTTAAGTACAAAAATAGTGAATCTACTAAGAGTTTGTAATTTGAACGGCTCCAGGGAGACCACTATTAGATTTTGATTCACCAGTGGAGGTTTACTGTATCTTTTGGACCTTCAAATTGAGCATGAAGGACAGAAATTGCATCGGGATCGAATACAAAAGGGACAATGCCGACTTAAGTGCAAGAAGAGTGAATCTTCTAAGAGTTTGTGGTTTGAGCGGCTCCTGGGAGACAAAATATTAGATTCCGATGCACCAGTGCAGGTTTACTGTATCCCTCGGACCTTCACATTGACCATGAAACACAGAAATTGCATCGGGATTGAATACATAAGGCACAATGTCAACTTAAGTGCAAGAAGAGTGAATCTTCTAAGAGTTTGTGCTTTGAGCGGCTCCTGGGAAACCAGTATTAGATTGCGATGCACCAGTGCAGGTAGACTGTGTCATTAGGAACTTCACATTGACCATGAATCACAGAAATTGCATCGGGATTGAATACAAAATGGACAATGCCGACTTCAGTACAAGTAGAATGAATCTTCTAGGAGTTTGTGCTTTCAGCGGCTCCTGGGAGACCGGTATTAGATTCCGATGTACCAGTGCAATTATACTGTATCCCTTGGACCTTCACATTGACCATGAAGCACAGAAATTGAATCGGGAGTGAATACAAAACGCACAATGCCGACTTAAGTACAAGGGGGTGAATTTTCTAAGAGTTTGTGGTTTGAGCGGCTCCTGAGAGACCAGTATTAGATTCCGATGCACCAGTGCAGGTTTACTGCATCCCTTGGACCTTCGCATAGGACATGAAACACAGATATCGTATCGGCATTGATTACAAAAGGAACAATGCCGACTTAAGTACAAAAAGAATGAATATTTTAAGAGTTTGTAGTTTGAGCGGCTCATGGGAGACCAGTATTAGATTCCGATTACCCAGCGCAGGTTTAACGTATCCCTTGGACCTTCTCATTGACCATGAAACACAGAATTTGCATCGGGATTGAATACAATATGGACAATGAGGACTTACGTACAAGAAGAATGAATCTTCTAGGAGTTTGAGCTTTCAGCGGCTCTTGGGTGACCAGTATTAGATTCCGATGCACCACTGCACGTTTACTGTATCACTTGGACCTTCATATCGACTATGAAACACGGATATAGCATCGGGATTGAATACAAAAGGCACAATGCCGACTTCATTACAAGAAGGGTGAATCTTCAAAGAGTTTGTGGTTTGCGCTGCTGCTGGCAGACCAGTATTAGATTCCGATGCACCAGTGCAGGTTTACTGTATCCCTCGGACCTTCACATTGGCCATGAAACACAGTAATTTCATCCTGATTCAATACAAAACTCACAATACCAACTTATGCATAAGTAGTGTGAATCATCGAAGAGTATGTGGTTTGAGCGGCTCCTGAGAGACCAGTATTACATTCCAATGCACCAGTGTAGGTTTACTGTATCCCTTGGACCTTCACATTGACCTGGATCAAAGAAATCGCATCGGGATTAGATGCATAAGGCACAATGTCGACTTAAGTGCAAGAAGAGTGAATCTTCTAAGAGTTTGTGCTTCGAGCGACTCCTGGCAGACCAGTATTAGATTCCGATGCACCAGTGCAGGTTTACTGTATCCCTTGGACATTCGCATTGACCATGAAACCCAGAAATTGCATCGGGATTCAAAACAAAACTCACAATGCCAACGTAAGCACAAGTAGTGTGAATCCTCAAGGAGTTTGTGCTTTGAGCGTGTCCTGGGAGACCCATAATAGATTCCGATGCACCAGTGCACGTTTACTGTATCCCTTTGACCTTCACATTCACCGTGAAACACAGAAATTGCATCGGGATTGAATAAGAAAGGGACAATGCCGACTTAAGTACAAGAAGGTGAATTTTCTAAGAGTTTGTGGTTTGAGCGGCTCCTGAGAGACCAGTATTAGATTCCGATGCACCAGTGCAGGTTTACGGTATCCCTTGGACCTTCACATTGACGATAAAACACAGATATCGCATCGGGATTGAATAAAAAAGGCACAATGACGACTTAAGTACAAGAAGAGTGAATCTTCTAAGAGTTTGTGGTTTGAGGGGTTCATGGGAGCCCAGTATTAGATTCCGATGCACCAGTGCAGGTTTACTGTATCCCTTGGACCTTCACATTGGCCATGAAACACAGTAATTTTATCCTGATTGAATACAAAACTCACAATACCAACTTATGCACAAGTAATGTGAATCATCGAAGAGTTTGTGGTTTGAGCGGCTCCTGGGAGACCTGTATTAGATTCCGATGCACCAGTGCAGGTTTACTGTATCCCATGGACCTTCACATTGACTATGAAACACAGAAACCGCATCGGGATTGAATATAAAATGCACAAAGACGACTTAAGTACAAGAAGAGTGAATCTTCTAAGAGTTTGTGCATTGAGGGGCTCCTGGGAGACCAGTATCAGATTCCGATGCACCAGAGCAGATATACTGGATCATTTTGACCTTCACATTGACTATGAAACAGAGAAATTGCATCGGGATTGAATACAGAATGCACCACGCCGACTTAAGTACAAGAAGAGTGAATCTTCTAAGAGTTTGTGCCTTCAGAGGCTCCTGGGAGACCTGTATTATTTTCGATGCACCAGTGCAGGATTACTGTATCCCTTGGACATTCTCATTGACCATGAATCGCAGAAATTGCATCGGGATTGAATACAAAAGGGACATTGCCGTCTTAAGTACAAGAAGAGTGAGTCTTCTAAGAGTTTGTGGTTGGAGCGGCTCCTGGCAGACCAGTATTAGATCCCGATGCACCAGTGCATGTTTACTGTATCCCTTGGACCTTCACATTGACCATGAAACAATGAAATTGCATCCGGATTGAATACAAAAGTGACAATGCCGTTTTAAGTACAAGAAGAAATAATCCTCTAGGAGTTTGTGCTTTCAGCTGCTCCTGGGAGACCAGTATTAGATTCCGATGCACCAGTGCAGGTTTACTGTATCCCTTGGACCTTCACGTTGTGTATGAAACCCAGAAATTGCTTCGGGATTGAATACAAAAGGCACAGTGCCGACTTAAGTACAAGAAGAGTGAGTCTTCTAAGAGTTTGTGGTTGGAGCGGCTCCTGGCAGACCAGTATTACATTCCGATTCACCAGTGCAGGTTTTTTGTATCCCTTGGACATTCACATTTACCATGAAACACAGAAATTGCATCGGGATTGAATACAAAACTCACAATGCCAACTTAAGCACAAGTAATGTGAATCTTGGAAGAGTTTGTGATTTAAGCGGCTCCTGTGAGTCCTGTATCAGATTGCAATGCACCAGAGCACGTTTACTGTACCCCTTTGACCTTCACATTGACCATTAAACACAGAATTTGCATCAGGACTGAATACAAAAGGGCCAATGCCGACATAAGTACAGGAAGGTGAATTTTCTAAGAGTTTGTGGTTTCAGTGGCTCCTGAGAGACCAGTTTTAGATTCCGATGCACTAGTGCAGGTTTACTATATCCCTTGGACCTTCACATTGACCATGTATCACAGAAATTGCATCGGGATTGAATACAAAAGGCACAATGCCGACTTAAGTACAAGAAGAGTGAATCTACTAAGGGTTTGTACTTTGAACGGCTCCAGCGAGACCACTATTAGATTTTGATTCACCAGTGCAGGTTTACTGTATCTTTTGGACCTTCAAACTGAGCATGAAGGACGGAAATTGCATCGGGATTGAACACAAATTGGACAATGTCGACTTAAGTACAAGAAGAGTTAATCTACTAAGAGTTTGTACTTTGAACGGCTCCAGGGAGACCACTATTAGATTTTGATTCACCAGTGCAGGTTTACTGTATCTTTTGGACCTTCAAATTGAGCATGAAGGAAAGAAATTGCATCGGGATTTAATACAAAAGGGACAATGCCGACTTAAGTACAAGAAGAGTGATTCTTCTAAGAGTTTGTGGTTTGAGCGGCTCCTGGGAGACCAGTATTAGATTCCGATGCTCCAGTGGATGTTTACTGTATCCCTCGGACCTTCACATTGACCATGAATCACAGATATTGAATCGGGATTGAATACAAAAGGCACAATGCAGACTTAAGTACAAGGGGGTGAATTTTCTAAGAGTTTGTGGTTTGAGCGGCTCCTGAGAGACCAGTATTAGATTCCGATGGACCAGTGCAGGTTTACTGTGTCCCTTGGACCTTCACATTGGACATGAAACACAGATATCGTATCGGCGTTGATTACAAAAGGAACAATGCCGACTTAAGTACAAAAAGAATGAATCTTCTAAGAGTTTGTGGTTTGAGCGGCTCATGGGAGACCAGTATTAGATTCCGATTAACCAACGCATGTTTAACGTATCCCTTGGACCTTCTCATTGACCATGAAACACAGAAATTGCAACGGGATTGAATACAAAAGGCACAATGCTGACTTAAGTAAAAGAAGAGTGATCTTCTAAGGGTTTGCGCTTTGAGCGGCTCCTGGGAGGCCAGTATTACATTCTGATGCACCAGTGCAGGTTGACTGTATCATTTCGACCTTCACATTGATCATGAAACACTGAAATTGCATCGGGATTGAATACCAAATGGACAATGCCGACCTAAGAACAAGAAGAATGAATCTTCTAAGAGTTTGTGCTTTCACCGGCTCCTGGGAGACCAGTATTAGATTCCGATGCACCAGTGCAGGTTTACTGTATCCCTTGGACCTTCACATTGACCATGAATCACAGAAATTGCATCGGGATTGAATACAAAAGGCACAATGCCGACTTAAGCACAAGAAGAGTGAATCTTCTAAGAGTTTGTACTTTGAACGGCTCCAGGCAGACCAGTATTAGATTCCGATTCACCAGTGCAGGTTTACTGTATCTTTTGGACCTTCAAATTGAGCATGAAACACAGTAATTCCATCGGGATTGAATACAAAATGGACAATGCCGACTTAGGTACAAGAAGAGTGAATCTTCTAAGAGTTTGTGGTTTGAGCGGCTCCTGGGAGACCAGTATCAGATTCCGATGCACCAGTGCAGGTTTGCTGTATCCCTTGGATTTCACATTGACCATGAAACACAGAAATTGCATCGGGATTGAATACAAAAGGCACAATGCCAACTTAAGTACAAGAAGTTTGTGGTTTCAGCGGCTCCTGGCTGACCAGTATTAGATTCCGATGCACCAGTGCATGCTTACTGTATCCCTTGGACCTTCACATTGACCATGAAACACTGAAATCGCATCGGGATTGAATACAAAACTCACAATGCCAACTTAAGCACAAGTAGTGTGAATCTTCGAAGACTTTAAGTTTTGAGCGTCTCCTGGGAGACCTGAAAAATTCCAATGCACCAGTGCACGTTTACTGTATCCCTTTGACCGTCACATTGACCATGAGGTACAGAAGTTGCATGGAGATTGAATACAAAAGGGACAACGCCGACTTAAGTACAAGAAGGTAAATTTTCTAAGGGTTTGTGGTTTTAGCGGCTCCTGGGAGACTAGTATTAGATTCCGATTAACCAGTGCAGGTTTACTGTATCCTATAGACATTCTCATCGACCATGAAACATAGAGATTGCACCGGTAATGAATACAAAATGCACAATACCGGCTTAAGTACAAGAAGAGTGAGTCTTCTAAGAGTTTGTAGTTTGAGCGGCTCCTGAGATACCAGTTTTAGATTCCGATGCACCAGTGCAGGTTAACTGTATCATTTGGACCTTCACATTGACCATGAAACACAGAAATTGCGTCGGGAGTGAATCCAATATGGACAATGCCGACTAAAGTACAAGAAGAATGAACCCTCTAGGAATTTGTGATTTCAGCGGCTCCTGGGAGACCAGTATTAGATTCCGATGCACCAGTGCAGGTTTACTGTATCCCTTGGACCTTCACATTGACCATGAAACACAGAAATCGCATCGGGATTGAATACAAAAAGCACAATGCCGATTTAAGTACAAGAAGAGTGAATCTTCTAAGAGATTGTGGATGGAGCGACTCCTGGCAGACCAATATTAGATTCCGATGCACCAGTGCCGGTTTACTGTATCCCTCCGACCTTCACATTGACCATGAAACACAGAAATTGCATCGTGATTGAATACAAAAGGTACAATGCCGACTAAGTACAAGAAGAGTGAATCTTCTAAGAGTTTGTACTTTGAGCGGCTCCTGGCAGACCAGTATTAGATTCCGATGCACTAGTGCAGGTTTACTGTATTCCTTGGACTTTCGCATTGACCATGAAACACAGAAATTGCATCGGGATTGAATACAAAACTCACAATGCCAACTTAAGCACAAGTAGTGTGAATCTTCAAGGAGTTTGTGATTTGAGCGTGTCCTGGGAGACCTGTATTAGATTCCGATGTACCAGTGCACGTTTACTGCATCACTTTGACCTTCACATTCACCGTGAAACACAGAAATTGCATCGGGATTGAATACAAAATTGATAATGCCGACTCAAGTACAAGAAGGTGAATTTTCTAAGAGTTTGTGGTTTGAGCGGCTCCTGAGAGACCAGTATTAGATTCCGATGCACCAGTGCAGGTTTACTGTATCCCGTGGACCTTCACATTGACGATAAAACACAAATATCGCATCGGGATTGAATAGAAAAGGCACAATGACGACTTAAGTACAAGAAGAGTGAATCTTCTAAGAGTTTGTGCCTTCAGAGGCTCCTGGGAGACCTGTATTATATTCCGATGCACCAGTGCAGGATTACTGTATCCCTTGGCTTTTCACATTGACCATGAATCACAGAAATTTCATCGGGATTGAATACAAAAGGGACAATGCCGACTTAAATACAAGAAGGTGAATTTTCTACGATTTTGTGGTTTGAGCGGCTCCTGACACACCAGTATTAGAACCCGATGCACCAGTCCAGGTTAACTGTATCCCTTGGACCTTCACATTGTCCATGAAACAATGAAATTGTATCCGGATTGAATACAAAAGTGACAATGCCGTTTTAAGTACAAGAAGAAATAATACTCTAGGAGTTTGTGCTTTCAGCTGCTCCTGGGAGACCAGTATTAGATTCCGATGCACCAGTGCAGGTTTACTGTATCCCTTGGACCTTCACGTTGTGTATGAAACCCAGAAATTGCTTCGGGATTGAATACAAAAGGCACAGTGCCGACTTAAGTACAAGAAGAGTGAGTCTTCTAAGAGTTTGTGGTTGGAGCGGCTCCTGGCAGACCAGTATTACATTCCGATTCACCAGTGCAGGTTTTTTGTATCCCTTGGACATTCACATTTACCATGAAACACAGAAATTGCATCGGGATTGAATACAAAACTCACAATGCCAACTTAAGCACAAGTAATGTGAATCTTGGAAGAGTTTGTGATTTAAGCGGCTCCTGTGAGTCCTGTATCAGATTGCAATGCACCAGAGCACGTTTACTGTACCCCTTTGACCTTCACATTGACCATTAAACACAGAATTTGCATCAGGACTGAATACAAAAGGGCCAATGCCGACATAAGTACAGGAAGGTGAATTTTCTAAGAGTTTGTGGTTTCAGTGGCTCCTGAGAGACCAGTTTTAGATTCCGATGCACTAGTGCAGGTTTGCTATATCCCTTGGACCTTCACATTGACCATGTATCACAGAAATTGCATCGGGATTGAATACAAAAGGCACAATGCCGACTTAAGTACAAGAAGAGTGAATCTACTAAGGGTTTGTACTTTGAACGGCTCCAGCGAGACCACTATTAGATTTTGATTCACCAGTGCAGGTTTACTGTATCTTTTGGACCTTCAAACTGAGCATGAAGGACGGAAATTGCATCGGGATTGAACACAAATTGGACAATGTCGACTTAAGTACAAGAAGAGTTAATCTACTAAGAGTTTGTACTTTGAACGGCTCCAGGGAGACCACTATTAGATTTTGATTCACCAGTGCAGGTTTACTGTATCTTTTGGACCTTCAAATTGAGCATGAAGGAAAGAAATTGCATCGGGATTTAATACAAAAGGGACAATGCCGACTTAAGTACAAGAAGAGTGATTCTTCTAAGAGTTTGTGGTTTGAGCGGCTCCTGGGAGACCAGTATTAGATTCCGATGCTCCAGTGGATGTTTACTGTATCCCTCGGACCTTCACATTGACCATGAATCACAGATATTGAATCGGGATTGAATACAAAAGGCACAATGCAGACTTAAGTACAAGGGGGTGAATTTTCTAAGAGTTTGTGGTTTGAGCGGCTCCTGAGAGACCAGTATTAGATTCCGATGGACCAGTGCAGGTTTACTGTGTCCCTTGGACCTTCACATTGGACATGAAACACAGATATCGTATCGGCGTTGATTACAAAAGGAACAATGCCGACTTAAGTACAAAAAGAATGAATCTTCTAAGAGTTTGTGGTTTGAGCGGCTCATGGGAGACCAGTATTAGATTCCGATTAACCAACGCATGTTTAACGTATCCCTTGGACCTTCTCATTGACCATGAAACACAGAAATTGCAACGGGATTGAATACAAAAGGCACAATGCTGACTTAAGTAAAAGAAGAGTGATCTTCTAAGGGTTTGTGCTTTGAGCGGCTCCTGGGAGGCCAGTATTACATTCTGATGCACCAGTGCAGGTTGACTGTATCATTTCGACCTTCACATTGATCATGAAACACTGAAATTGCATCGGGATTGAATACCAAATGGACAATGCCGACCTAAGAACAAGAAGAATGAATCTTCTAAGAGTTTGTGCTTTCACCGGCTCCTGGGAGACCAGTATTAGATTCCGATGCACCAGTGCAGGTTTACTGTATCCCTTGGACCTTCACATTGACCATGAATCACAGAAATTGCATCGGGATTGAATACAAAAGGCACAATGCCGACTTAAGCACAAGAAGAGTGAATCTTCTAAGAGTTTGTACTTTGAACGGCTCCAGGCAGACCAGTATTAGATTCCGATTCACCAGTGCAGGTTTACTGTATCTTTTGGACCTTCAAATTGAGCATGAAACACAGTAATTCCATCGGGATTGAATACAAAATGGACAATGCCGACTTAGGTACAAGAAGAGTGAATCTTCTAAGAGTTTGTGGTTTGAGCGGCTCCTGGGAGACCAGTATCAGATTCCGATGCACCAGTGCAGGTTTGCTGTATCCCTTGGATTTCACATTGACCATGAAACACAGAAATTGCATCGGGATTGAATACAAAAGGCACAATGCCAACTTAAGTACAAGAAGTTTGTGGTTTCAGCGGCTCCTGGCTGACCAGTATTAGATTCCGATGCACCAGTGCATGCTTACTGTATCCCTTGGACCTTCACATTGACCATGAAACACTGAAATCGCATCGGGATTGAATACAAAACTCACAATGCCAACTTAAGCACAAGTAGTGTGAATCTTCGAAGACTTTAAGTTTTGAGCGTCTCCTGGGAGACCTGAAAAATTCCAATGCACCAGTGCACGTTTACTGTATCCCTTTGACCGTCACATTGACCATGAGGTACAGAAGTTGCATGGAGATTGAATACAAAAGGGACAACGCCGACTTAAGTACAAGAAGGTAAATTTTCTAAGGGTTTGTGGTTTTAGCGGCTCCTGGGAGACTAGTATTAGATTCCGATTAACCAGTGCAGGTTTACTGTATCCTATAGACATTCTCATCGACCATGAAACATAGAGATTGCACCGGTAATGAATACAAAATGCACAATACCGGCTTAAGTACAAGAAGAGTGAGTCTTCTAAGAGTTTGTAGTTTGAGCGGCTCCTGAGATACCAGTTTTAGATTCCGATGCACCAGTGCAGGTTAACTGTATCATTTGGACCTTCACATTGACCATGAAACACAGAAATTGCGTCGGGAGTGAATCCAATATGGACAATGCCGACTAAAGTACAAGAAGAATGAACCCTCTAGGAATTTGTGATTTCAGCGGCTCCTGGGAGACCAGTATTAGATTCCGATGCACCAGTGCAGGTTTACTGTATCCCTTGGACCTTCACATTGACCATGAAACACAGAAATCGCATCGGGATTGAATACAAAAAGCACAATGCCGATTTAAGTACAAGAAGAGTGAATCTTCTAAGAGATTGTGGATGGAGCGACTCCTGGCAGACCAATATTAGATTCCGATGCACCAGTGCCGGTTTACTGTATCCCTCCGACCTTCACATTGACCATGAAACACAGAAATTGCATCGTGATTGAATACAAAAGGTACAATGCCGACTAAGTACAAGAAGAGTGAATCTTCTAAGAGTTTGTACTTTGAGCGGCTCCTGGCAGACCAGTATTAGATTCCGATGCACTAGTGCAGGTTTACTGTATTCCTTGGACTTTCGCATTGACCATGAAACACAGAAATTGCATCGGGATTGAATACAAAACTCACAATGCCAACTTAAGCACAAGTAGTGTGAATCTTCAAGGAGTTTGTGATTTGAGCGTGTCCTGGGAGACCTGTATTAGATTCCGATGTACCAGTGCACGTTTACTGCATCACTTTGACCTTCACATTCACCGTGAAACACAGAAATTGCATCGGGATTGAATACAAAATTGATAATGCCGACTCAAGTACAAGAAGGTGAATTTTCTAAGAGTTTGTGGTTTGAGCGGCTCCTGAGAGACCAGTATTAGATTCCGATGCACCAGTGCAGGTTTACTGTATCCCGTGGACCTTCACATTGACGATAAAACACAAATATCGCATCGGGATTGAATAGAAAAGGCACAATGACGACTTAAGTACAAGAAGAGTGAATCTTCTAAGAGTTTGTGCCTTCAGAGGCTCCTGGGAGACCTGTATTATATTCCGATGCACCAGTGCAGGATTACTGTATCCCTTGGCTTTTCACATTGACCATGAATCACAGAAATTTCATCGGGATTGAATACAAAAGGGACAATGCCGACTTAAATACAAGAAGGTGAATTTTCTACGATTTTGTGGTTTGAGCGGCTCCTGACACACCAGTATTAGAACCCGATGCACCAGTCCAGGTTAACTGTATCCCTTGGACCTTCACATTGTCCATGAAACAATGAAATTGTATCCGGATTGAATACAAAAGTGACAATGCCGTTTTAAGTACAAGAAGAAATAATACTCTAGGAGTTTGTGCTTTCAGCTGCTCCTGGGAGACCAGTATTAGATTCCGATGCACCAGTGCAGGTTTACTGTATCCCTTGGACCTTCACTTTGACCATGACACACAGAAATTCCATCGGGATTGAATACAAAAGGGACAATGCCGACTTAAGTACAAGAAGGTGAATTCTCTATAAGTTTGTGGTTTGAGCGGCTCCAGAGAGACCAGTATTAGATTCCGATGCACCTGTGCAGGTTCGCTGTATCCCTTGCACCTTCACATTGACCATGAAACACAGAAATCGCATTGGGATTGAATACAAAAGGCACAATGGCGACCTAAATACAACAAGAGTGAATCTTCTTAGAATTTGTGGTTTGACTGGCTCATGGGAGACCAGTATTAGATTCCGATGAACCAGTGCAGGTTTACTGTATCCCTTGGACCTTAACATTGACCATTAAACAATGAAATTGCATCCTGACTGAATACAAAAGTGACAATGTCGTTTTAAGTACAAGAAGAAATAATCCTCTAGGAGTTTGTGCTTTCACCTGTCCTGGGAAACCAGTATTAGATTCCGATGCACCACTGCAGGTTTACTGTATCCCTTGGACCTTCACTTTGACCATGCCACACAGAAATTCCATCGGGATTGAATACAAAAAGGACAATGCCGACTTAAGTACAAGAAGGTGAATTCTCTATATGTTTGTGGTTTGAGCGGCTCCAGAGAGACCAGTATTAGATTCCGATGCACCTGTGCAGGTTTGGTGTATCCCTTGCACCTTCACATTGACCATGAAACACAGAAATCACATCGGGATTGATTACAAAATGCACAATACCGCCTTACGTAAAAGATGAGTGAATCTTCGAAGCGTTTGTGCTTTGAGCGGCTCCTGGGAGACCAGTATTAGATTCTGATGCCCCAGTGCAGATTGACTGTATTATTTGGGCCTTCACACTGACTATGAAACACAGAAATTGCATCGGGATTGAATACAAAATGCACAATGCCGACTTAAGTACAAGAAGAGTGAATCTTCTAGGAGTTTGTGCCTTCAGCGGCTCTTGGGAGACCAGTATTAGATTCCGATGCACCTGTGCAGGTATACTGTATCCCTTGGACCTTCGCATTGACCATAAACCACAGATATTTCATCGGGATTGAATACAAAAAGCACAATGCAGACTTAAGTACAAGAAGAGTCAATCTTCTAAGAGTTAGTACTTTAAACGGCTCCACGGAGACCAGTATTAGATTCCGATTCACCAGTCCAGGTTTACTGTATCCCTTGGACCTTCACATTGACCATGAATCACATAAATTCCATCGGGATTGAATATTAAAGGGACAATGCCGACTTAAGTACAAGACGGTGAATTTTCTAAGAGTTTGTGGTTTGAGCGGCTCCTGAGAGACCAGTATTAGATTCCGATGCACCAGTGCTGGTTTACTGTATTCCCTGGACCTTCACATTGATCATGAAACACAGAAATCGTATCGGCATTGATTACAAAAGCACAATGCCGACTTAAGGACAAGAAGAGTGAATCTTCTAAGAGTTTGTGCTTTGAGCGGCTCCTGGGAGACCAGTATTAGATTCCGATGCACCAGTGCAGGTTTACTGTATCCCTTGGACCTTCACATTGACCATGAAACACAGAAATCGTATCGGGATTGAATGGAATAGGCACAATGCCGACTGAAGTGCAAGAAGAGTGAATCACCTAAGAGTTTGTGGTTTGAGCGGCTCATGGGAGACCAGTATTGGACTCTGAGGAACCAGCACAGGTTTACCGTATCACTTGGATCTTCTCATTGACCATGAAACAGAAAAATTGCAAAGGGATTGGATACAAAAGGCACAATGACGACTTAAGTACAAGAAGAGTGAATCTACTAAGTGTTTGTACGTTGAACGGCTCCAGGGAGACCACTATTAAATTTTGATTCACCAGTGCAGGTTTACTGTATCTTTTGGACCTTCCAATTGAGCATGAAGCACAGAAAATGCATCGGGATTGAATACAAAAGGGACAATGCCGACTTAAGTACAAGAAGAGTGAATCTTCTAAGAGTTTGTGGTTTGAGCGGCTTCTGGGAGACCAGTATTAGATTGCGATGCACCAGTGCAGGTATACTGTATCCCTTGGACCTTCACATTGACCATGAGACACAGAAATTGCATCGGGATTGAATACAAAATGCACAATGACGACTTAAGTGCAAGATGAGTGATTTTTCTAAAGAGTTTGTGCTTTGAGCGGCTCATGGGATCCCAGTATTATATTCCGATGAACCAGTGCAGGTTTTGCTGTATCCCTTGGACATTCTCATTGACCATGAAACATAGAAATTGCATTGGGACGGAATACAAAATGCACAATACCGACTTAAGTACAAGATGAGTGAATCTTCTAAAGGTTTGTGCATTGAGGGGCTCCTGGGAGACCAGTATTAGATTCCGATGCACCAGTGCAGGTTTACCGTATCATTTTGACCTTCACATTGACTATGAAACACAGAAATTGCATCGGGATTGAATACAAAATGCACTATGCCGACTTAAGTACAAGAAGAGTGAATCTCCTAAGTGTTTCTGCCTTCAGAGGCTCCTGGGAGACCTGTATTATATTCCGATGCACCAGTGCGGGATTACTGTATCCCTTGGCTTTTCACATTGACCATGAATCACAGAAATTGCATCGGGATTGAATACAAAAGGACAATGCCGACTTAAGTACAAGAAGGTGAATTTTCCACGATTTCGTGGTTTGAGCGGCTCCTGAGAGACCAGTATTTGAACCCGATGCACCAGTGCAGGTTCACTGTAACCCTTGGACCTTCACATTGGCCATGAAACAATCAAATTGCATCCGGATCGAATACAAAAGTGACAATGCCGTTTTAAGTACAAGAAGAAATAATCCTCTAGGAGTTTGTGCTTTCAGCTGCTCCTGGGTGACCAGTATTAGATTCCGATGCACCAGTTGCAGGTGTACTGTATTCCTTCCACCTTCACATTGACCATAAAACACAGAAATCGCATCGGGATTGAATACAAAAGGCACAATGGCGACTTAAGTACAAGAAGAGTGAATCATCTAAGAGTTTGTGGTTTAAGCGGCTCATGGGAGACCGGTACTAGATTCCGATGAACCAGTGCAGGTTTCCTGAATCCCTTGGACATTTTCATTGACCATGAAACATAGAAATTGCACCGGGATTGAATACAAAATGCACAATACCGGCTAAAGTACAAGAAGAGTGAATCTTCTAAGAGTTTGTGCTTTGAGCGGCTCCTGGGAGTCCAGTATTAGATTCCCATGCACCAGTGCCCGATTACTGTATCCTTGGACCTTCACATTGACCACGAATCACAGAAATTGCATCGGGATTGAATACAAAAGGGACAATGCCGGCTTAAGTACAAGATGAGAGAATCTTCTAAGAGTTTGTGGTTTGAGCAGTTCCTGGGAGACCAGTATTAGATTCCGATGCACCAGTGCAGGTTTACTGTATCCCCTTGACCTTCACATTGACCATGAAACACAGAAATTGCATCGGGATTGAATACATAAGGCACAATGTCGACTTAAGTGCAAGAAGACTGAATCTTCTAAGAGTTTGTGCTTTGAGCGGCTCCTGGGAAACCAGTATTAGATTGCGATGCACCAGTGCAGGTTGACTGTATCATTTGGACCTTCACATTGACCATGAAACACAGAAATTGTATCAGGATTGAATACAGAAGGGACTGCCGACTGAAGTACAAGAGGAGTGAATCTTCTAAGAGTTTGTAATTTGAACGGCTACAGGGAGATCAGTATTAGATTCCGATTCACCTGTGCAGGTTTACTGTATCCCTTGGACCTTCACATTGAGCATGAAACACAGAAATTGCATCCGGGTTGTATATAAAAGTGACAATGCCGACTTCAGTACAAGAAGAAATAATCCTCTAGGAGCTTGTGCTTTCAGCTGCTCCTGGGAGACCAGTATTAAATTCCGATGCACCAGTGCAGGTTTACTGTATCCCTTGGACCTTCACTTTGACCATAACACACAGAAATTGCATCGGGATTGAATGGAAATGGCACAATGCCGACTGAAGTACAAGAAGAATGTATCTTCTAAGAGTTTGTAATTTGAACAGCTACAGCGAGATCAGTATTAGATTCCGATTCAAATGTGCAGGTTTACTGTATCCCTTGGACCTTCACATTGAGCATGAAACACAGAAATTGCATCGGGATTGAATACAAAATGGATAATGCCGACTTAAGTACAAGAAGAATGATTCTTCTAAGGGTTTGTGGTTGGAGCGGCTCCTGGCAGACAAGTATTAGATTCCGATGCACCAGTGTAGGTTTACTGTATCCCTTGGAACTTCACATTGACCATGAAACACAGGAATTGCATCGGGATTGAATACAAAACGGACAATGATGACTTAAGTACAAGAAGAGTGAATCTTCTAAGAGTTTGTGGTTTGAGCGGCTCCTGGGAGGCCAGTATTTTATTCCGATGCACCAGTGCAGGTTTACTGTATCCCTTGGACCTTCACATTGTGTATGAAACGCAGAAATTGCTTCGGGATTGAATACAAAATGCACAAAGCCGACTTAAGTACAAGAAGAGTGAATCTTCTAAGAGTTTGTGGTTGGAGAGGCCCCTGGCAGACCAGTATTACATTCCAATGCACCAGTGCATGTTTACTGTGTCCCTTGGACCTTCACATTTACCATGAAACACAGAAATTGCATCGGGATTGAATACAAAACTCACAATGAAAACTTAAGCACAAGTAATGTGAATCTTCGAAGAGTTTGTGCTTTAAGCGGCTCCTGGGAGACCTCTATTAGATTCCGATGCACCAGAGCACGTTTACTGTATCCCTTTGACCTTCACATTGACCATTAAACACAGAAATTGCATCGGGATTGAATACAAAAGGGCCAAAGCCGACATAAGTACAGGAAGGTGAATTTTCTTAGAGTTTGCGGTTTCAGCGGCTCCTGAGAGACCAGTTTTAGATTCCGATGCACCAATGCAGGTTTACTATATCCCTTGGACCTTCACATTGACCATGAAACACAGATATCACATCGGGATTGGATACAAAAAGCACAATGCCGACCTAAATACAACAAGAGTGAATCTTCTAAGGGTTTGTGGTTTGACTGGCTCATGGGAGACCAGTATTAGATTCCGATGCACCAGTGCAGGTTTACTGTATCCCTTGGACATTTTCATTGACCATGAGACATAGAAATTGCATCGGGATTGAATACAAAATGCACAATGCCGACTTAAGTACAAGAAGAGTGAATCTTCTAGGAGTTTGTGCT
The DNA here is from genome assembly GCF_021461385.2 of Schistocerca piceifrons. Taxonomy (NCBI): domain Eukaryota; kingdom Metazoa; phylum Arthropoda; class Insecta; order Orthoptera; family Acrididae; genus Schistocerca; species Schistocerca piceifrons. The sequence continues at coordinate 352,508 of NW_025727372.1, forward strand.
TTCAGCGGCTTTTGGGAGACCAGTATTAGATTCCGATGCACCAGTGCAGGTATACTATATCCCTTGGACCTTCACATTGACCATGAACCACAGAAATTTCATCGGGATTGGATACAAAAGCCACAATGCAGACTTAAGTACAAGAAGAGTCAATCTTCTAAGAGTTAGTACTTTAAACGGCTCCACGGAGATCAGTATTAGCTTCCGATTCACTAGTCCAGGTTTACTGTATCCCTTGGACCTTCACATTGACCATGAAACACAGAAATCGCATCGGGATTGAATGGAATAGGCACAATGCCGACTTAAGTACAAGAAGAGTGAATCTACTAAGAGTTTGTACTTTGAACGGCTCCAGGGAGACCACTACTAGATTTCGATTCACCAGTGCAGGTTTACTGTATCTTTTGGACCTTCAAATTGAGCATGAAGCACAGAAATTGCATCGGGATTGAATACATAGGGCACAATGTCGACTTAAGTGCAAGAAGAGTGAATCTTCCAAGAGTTTGTGGTTTGAGCGGCTGATGGAGGACAAGTATTAGATTCCGATGCACCAGTGCAGGATTACTGTATTCCTTGGACCTTCAAATGGACCATAACACACAGAAATTGCATCGGGATTGAATAGAAAACGCACAATGCCGACTGAAGTACAAGAAGAATGAATCTTCTAAGTGTTGCTAATTTGAACGGCTACAGGGAGATCAGTATTAGATTTCGATTCACCTGTGCAGGTTTACTGTATCCCTTGGACCTTCACATTGAGCATGAAACACAGAAATTGCATCCGGGTTGTATATAAAAGGGACAATGCCGACTTCAGTACAAGAAGAAATAATCCTCTAGGAGCTTGTGCTTTCAGCCGCTCCTGGGAGACCAGTATTAGATTCCGATGCACCAGTCAAGGTTTACTGTATCCCTTGGACCTTCACATTGACCATAACACACAGAAATTGCATCGGGTTTTGAATAGAAAAGGCACAATGCCGACTGAAGTACAAGAAGAGTGAATCTTCTAAGAGTTTGTAATTTGAACAGCTACAGGGAGATCAGTATTAGATTCCGATTCACCTGTGCAGGTTTACTGTATCCCTTGGACCTTCACATTGAGCATGAAACACAGAAATTGCATCGGGATTGAATACAAAAGGGATAATGCCGACTTAAGTACAAGAAGACTGAATCTACTAAACGTTTGTGGTTTGAGCGGCTCCTGGAAGACCAGTATTAGATTCCGATGCACCAGTGCAGGTTTACTATATCCCTTGTATTTCACATTGACCATGAATCACAGAAATTGCATCGGGACTGAATACAAAGGGCACAATGCCAACTTAAGTACAAGAAGTTTGTGGTTTGAGCAACTCCTGGCAGACGAGTATTAGATTCCGATGCACCGGTCCATGCTTACTGTATCCCGTGGACCTTCACATTGACCATGAAACACAGAAATCGCATCGGGATTGAATACAAAACTCACAATGCCAACTTAAGCACAAGTGGTGTGAATCTTCGAAGACTTTAAGCTTTGAGCGTCTCCTGGGAGACCTGTATTAAATTCCAATGCACCAGTGCACGTTTAATGTATCCCTTTGACCGTCACATTGACCATGAAGTACAGAAATTGCATGGAGATTGAATACAAAAGGGACAATGCCGACTTAAGTACAAGAAGAGTGAATCGTCTAAGTGTTTGTACTTTGAACTTCTCCAGGCAGACCAGTATTAGATTCCGATTCACCAGCGCAGGTTCACTGTATCTTTTGGACCTTCAAATTGAGCATGAAACACAGCAATTGCATCGGGATTGAATACAAAATGGACAATGCCGACTTAAGTACAATAAAGAGTGAATCTTCTAAGAGTTTGTGGTTTGAGCGGTTCCTGGGAGACCAGTATTAGATTCCGATGCACCAGTGCAGGTTTACTGTGTCCCTTGGACCTTCACATTGACCGTGAAACACAGAAATTGCATCGGGATTGGCGCAGGTTTACTGTATCTTTTGGACCTTCAAATTGAGCATGAAACACAGTAATTGCATCGGGATTGAATACAAAATGGACAATGCCGACTTAAGTACAAGAATAGTGAATCCTCTAAGGGTTTGTGGTTTGAGCGGCTCCTGGGAGACCAGTATTAGATTCCTATGCACCAGTGCAGGTTTACTGTGTCCCTTGGACCTTCACATTGACCGTGAAACACAGAAATTGCATCGGGATTGAATACATTAGGCACAATGTCGACTTAAGTACAAGAAGAGTGAATCTTATAAGAGTTTGTGCTTTCAGCGGCTCCTGGGAGACCAGTATTAGATTGCGATGCACCTGTGCAGGTTGACTGTATCATTTGGACCTTCACATTGACTATGAAACTCAGATATTGCATCGGGATGGAATACAAAATGCAGAATGCCGACTTAAGCACAATAAAAGCGAATCTTCTAAGAGTTTGTGGTTTGAGCGTCTCATGGGAGACCAGTATTAGATTTCGATGAACCAGTGCAAATTTACTGTATACCTTGGACATTCTCATTGACCATGAAACATAGAAATTGCATCGGGATTGAATACAAAGGCACAATGCCGACTTAAGTACAAGAACAGTGGTTCTTCTAAGAGTTTGTGCTTTGAGCGGCTCGTGGGAGACCAGTATTAGATTCCGATGGACCAGTGCAGGTTGACACTATCATTTGGACCTACACATTGACCATGTAACACAGAAATTGCATCGCGATTGAATACAAAATGCACAATTCCGACTTATGTAAATGAAGAGGGAATCTTCGAGGCGTTTGTGCTTTGAGCGGCTCCTGGGTGACCATTATTAAATTCCGATGCACCTGTGCAGATTGACTGTATCATTTGGGAATTCACATCGACTATGAATCACAGAAATTGCATGGGGGTAGAATACAAAATGCACAATCCCGCCTTAAGTACAAGAGGAGTGAATCATCTAAGAGTTTGTGGGTGGAGCGGCTCCTGGCAGAGCAGTATTAGATTCCGATGCACCGGTGCAGGTTTACTGTATCCCTTGGACCTTCACATTGACCATGAAACACGGAAATTGCATCGGGATTGAATACAAAACTCACAATGCCAACTTAAGCACAAGTAATGTGAATCTATGAAGAGTATGTGATTTGATCGTCTCCTGGGAGACCTGTATTAGATTCCGATGCACCAGAGCACGTTTACTGTATCCCTTTGACCTTCATATTGACCATGAAACACAGACATCGCATCGGGATTGAATACAAAAGGAACAATGGCGACTTAAATACAAGAAGAGTGAATCTTCTAAGAGATTGAGCTTTGAGTGGCTCATGGGAGACCAGTATAAGATTTCGATGAACATGTGCAGGTTTACTGTATCCCTTTGACATTCTCATTGTCCATGAAACATAGAAATTGCATCGGGATTGAATACAAAATGCACAATACCGACTTAAGTACAAGAAGAGTGAATCTTCTAAGAGTTTGTGACTTCAGCGGCTCCTGGGAGACCAGTATTAGATTCCGATGCACCAGTGCCGGATTACTGTATCCCTTGGACTTTCACAATGACCATGAATCATAGAAATTGCATCGGGATTGAATACAAAAGGGACAATGCGGCCTTAAGTACAAGTAGGTGTATATTCTAAGAGTTTGTGGTTTGAGCGGCTCCTGAGAGACCAGTATGAGATTCCGATGCACCAGTGGAGGTTTACTGTATCGCTTGGATCTTCACATTGACCATGAAATACAGAAATTGCATTCGGATTGAATACAAAACGGACAATGCCGACTCAAGTACAAGAAGAATGAATCTTCTAGGAGTTTGAGCTTTCAGCGGTTCCTGGCAGACCAGTATTAGATTCCGATGCACCAGTGCAGGTATACTGTATCCCTTGGACCTTCATATTGACCACGATACACAGAAATTGCATCGGGATTGAATACAAAAAGCACAATGCAGACTTAAGTACAAGAAGAGTGAATCTTCTAAGAGTTTGTACTTTGAACGGCTCCACGGAGACCAGTACTAGATTCCGATTCACCAGTCCAGGTTTACTGTATCCCTTGGACCTTCACATTGAGCAGGAAACACAGAAATTGCAGCGGAAATGAATACAAAAGGGACAAGGCCGACTTAGGTACAAGAAGAGTGAATCTCATAAGACTTTGTGGTTTGAGCGGCTCCTGGGAGACCAGTATTAGATTCCGATGCACCAGTGCGGGTTTACTGTATCCCTTGGACCTTCACATTGACCATCAAACACAGAAATTGCATCGGGATTGAATACAATAGTCACAATGCCCACTTAAGTACAAGAAGAGTGATTCATCTAAGAGTTAGTGGTTTGAGCGGCTCCTGGGAGACCAGTATTAGATTCCGATGCACCAGTGCGGGTTTACTGTTTCCCTTGGACCTTCACATTAACCGTGAAACACAGAAATTGCATCGGGATTGAATACATTAGGCACAATGTCGACTTAAGTTCAAGAAGAGTGAATCTTCTAAGAGTTTGTGCTATGAGCGGCTCCTGTGAGACCAGTATTAGATTGCGATGCACCAGTGCAGGTTGACTGTATCATTTGGACCTTCGCATTGACGATGAAACACAGAAATCGCATCGGGATTGAATGCAAAAGGCACGATGACGACTTAAGTACAAGAAGAGCTAATCTTCTAAGAGTTTGTGGTTTGAACGGCTCCAGGCACACCAGAATTAGATTCCGATTCACCAGCGCAGGTTTACTGTATCTTTTGGAGCTTCAGATTGAGCATGAAACACAGTAATTGCATCGGGATTGAATACAAAATTGACAATGCCGACTTAAGTACAATAAAGAGTGAATCTTCTAAGAGTTTGTGGTTTGAGCGGTTCCTGGCAGACCAGTATTAGATTCCAATGCACCAGTGCAGGTTACCTGTGTCCCTTGGACCTTCACATTGACCGTGAAACACAGAAATAGCATCGGGGTTGGCGTAGGTTTACTGTATCTTTTGGACCTTCAAATTGAGCATGAAACACAGTAATTGCATCGGGATTGACTACATAATGGACAATGCCGACTTAAGTACAAGAAGAGTGAATCTTCTAAGGGTTTGTGGTTTGAGCGGCTCCTGGGAGACCAGTATTAGATTCCGATGCACCAGTGCAGGTTTACTGTGTCCCTTGGACCTTCACATTGACCGTGAAACACAGAAATTGCATCGGGATTGAATAGATTAGGCACAATGTCGACTTATGTGCAAGAAGAGTGAATCTTATAAGAGTTTGTGCTTTCAGCGGCTCCTGGGAGACCAGTATTAGATTGCGATGCACCAGTGCAGGTTGACTGTATCATTTGGACCTTCACATTGACTATGAAACTCAGATATTGCATCGGGATGGAATACAAAATGCAGAATGCCGACTTAAGTACAAGAACAGTGATTCTTCTAACAGTTTGTGCTTTGAGCGGCTCCTGGGAGACCAGTATTAGATTCCGATGGACCGGTGCAGGTTGACACTCTCATTTGGACCTACACATTGACCATGAAACACAGAAATTGCTTCGCGATTGAATACAAAATGCACAATTCCGACTTATGTAAATGAAGAGGGAGACTTCGAGGGGTCTGTGCTTTGAGCGACTACTGGGAGACCAGTATTAAATTCCGATGCACCAGTGCAGATTGACTCTATCATTTGGGAATTCACATCGACTATGAATCACAGATATTGCATCGGGATTGAATACAAAATGCACAATACCGACTTAAGTACAAGATTAGTGAATCTTCTAAGAGTTTGTGACTTCAGCGGCTACTGGGAGACCAGTATTAGATTCCGATGCACCAGTGCCGGATTACTGTATCCCTTGGTCTTTCACAATGACCATGAATCACAGAAATTGCATTGGGATTGGATACAAAATGGACAATGCCGACTTAAGTACAAGAAGAGTGAATCATCTAAGAGTTTGTGGTTGGAGCGGCTCCTGGCAGACCAGTATTAGATTCCGATGCACCGGTGCAGGTTTACTGTATCCCTCGGACCTTCACATTGACCATGAAACATAGAAATTGCATCGGGATTGAATACAAAATGCACAATACCGACTTAAGTACAAGAAGAGTGAATCTTCTAAGAGTTTGTGACTTCAGCGGCTCCTGGGAGACCAGTATTAGATTCCGATGCACCAGTGCCGGATTACTGTATCCCTTGGACTTTCACAATGACCATGAATCACAGAAATTGCATCGGGCTTGAATACAAAAGGGACAATGCGGCCTTAAGTACAAGTAGGTGTATATTCTAAGAGTTTGTGGTTTGAGCGGCTCCTGAGAGACCAGTATGAGATTCCAATGCACCAGTGGAGGTTTACTGTATCGCTTGGATCTTCACATTGACCATGAAATACAGAAATTGCATTCGGATTGAATACAAAACGGACAATGCCGACTCAAGTACAAGAAGAATGAATCTTCTAGGAGTTTGAGCTTTCAGCGGCTCCTGGGAGACCAGTATTAGATTCCGATGCACCAGTGCAGGTATACTGTATCCCTTGGACCTTCATATTGACCACGATACACAGAAATTGCATCGGGATTGAATACAAAAAGCACAATGCAGACTTAAGTACAAGAAGAGTGAATCTTCTAAGAGTTTGTACTTTGAACGGCTCCACGGAGACCAGTACTAGATTCCGATTCACCAGTCCAGGTTTACTGTATCCCTTGGACCTTCACATTGAGCAGGAAACACAGAAATTGCAGCGGAAATGAATACAAAAGGGACAAGGCCGACTTAGGTACAAGAAGAGTGAATCTTATAAGACTTTGTGGTTTGAGCGGCTCCTGGGAGACCAGTATTAGATTCCGATGCACCAGTGCGGGTTTACTGTATCCCTTGGACCTTCACATTGACCATCAAACACAGAAATTGCATCGGGATTGAATACAATAGTCACAATGCCCACTTAAGTACAAGAAGAGTGATTCATCTAAGAGTTAGTGGTTTGAGCGGCTCCTGGGAGACCAGTATTAGATTCCGATGCACCAGTGCGGGTTTACTGTATCCCTTGGACCTTCACATTAACCGTGAAACACAGAAATTGCATCGGGATTGAATACATTAGGCACAATGTCGACTTAAGTGCAAGAAGAGTGAATCTTCTAAGAGTTTGTGCTATGAGCGGCTCCTGGGAGACCAGTATTAGATTGCGATGCACCAGTGCAGGTTGACTGTATCATTTGGACCTTCACATTGACGATGAAACACAAAAATCGCATCGGGATTGAATACAAAAGCCACAATGACGACTTAAGTACAAGAAGAGTGAATCTTATAAGACTTTGTGGTTTGATCGGCTCCTGGGAGACCAGTATTAGATTCCGATGCACCAGTGTGGGTTTACTGTATCCCTTGGACCTTCGCATTGACGATGAAACACAGAAATCGCATCGGGATAGAATGCAAAAGGCACGATGACGACTTAAGTACAAGAAGAGCTAATCTTCTAAGAGTTTGTGGTTTGAACGGCTCCAGGCACACCAGAATTAGATTCCGATTCACCAGCGCAGGTTTACTGTATCTTTTGGACCTTCAAATTGAGCATGAAACACAGTAATTGCATCGGGATTGAATACAAAATGGACAATGCCGACTTAAGTACAATAAAGAGTGAATCTTCTAAGAGTTTGTGGTTTGAGCGGCTCCTGGGAGACCAGTATTAGATTGCGATGCACCAGTGCAGGTTGACTGTATCATTTGGACCTTCACATTGACTATGAAACTCAGATATTGCATCGGGATGGAATACAAAATGCAGAATGCCGACTTAAGTACAAGAAAAGCGAATCTTCTGAGAGTTTGTGGTTTGAGCGTCTCATGGGAGACCAGTATTAGATTTCGATGAACCAGTGCAAATTTACTGTATACCTTGGACATTCTCATTGACCATGAAACATAGAAATTGCATCGGGATTGAATACAAAGGCACAATGCCGACTTAAGTACAAGAACAGTGATTCCTCTAACAGTTTGTGCTTTGAGCGGCTCCTGGGAGACCAGTATTAGATTCCGATGGACCAGTGCAGGTTGACACTATCATTTGGACCTACACATTGACCATGAAACACAGAAATTGCATCGCGATTGAATACAAAATGCACAATTCCGACTTATGTAAATGAAGAGGGAGTCTTCGAGGGGTCTGTGCTTTGAGCGACTACTGGGAGACCAGTATTAAATTCCGATGCACCAGTGCAGATTGACTCTATCATTTGGGAATTCACATCGACTATGAATCACAGAAATTGCATCGGGATTGAATACAAAATGCACAATACCGACTTAAGTACAAGAAGAGTCAATCTTCTAAGAGTTTGTGACTTCAGCGGCACCTGGGAGACCAGTATTAGATTCCGATGCACCAGTGCCGGATTACTGTATCCCTTGGACTTTCACAATGACCATGAATCACAGAAATTGCATCGGGTTTGCATACAAAAGGGACAATGCCGACTTAAGTACAAGTAAGTGAATTTTCTAAGAGTTTGTGGTTTGAGCGGCTCCTGAGAGACCAGTATGAGATTCCGATGCACCAGTGGAGGTTTACTGTATCCCTTGGATCTTCACATTGACCATGAAACACAGAAATTGCTTTCGGATTGAATACAAAAGGGACAATGCCGACTTAAGTACAACAAGAAATAACCCTCTAGGAGTTTGTGCTTACAGCTGCTCCTGGGAGACCAGTTTTAGTTTCCAATGCACCAGTGCAGGTTTACTGTATCACTAGGACCTTCACATTGACCATCACACACAGAAATTGCATCGGGATTGATTACAAAATGCACAATACCGACTTAAGTACAAGATTAGTGAATCTTCTAAGAGTTTGTGACTTCAGCGGCTACTGGGAGACCAGTATTAGATTCCGATGCACCAGTGCCGGATTACTGTATCCCTTGGTCTTTCACAATGACCATGAATCACAGAAATTGCATTGGGATTGGATACAAAATGGACAATGCCGACTTAAGTACAAGAAGAGTGAATCATCTAAGAGTTGGTGGTTGGAGCGGCTCCTGGCAGACCAGTATTAGATTCCGATGCACCGGTGCAGGTTTACTGTATCCCTTGGACCTTCACATTGACCATGAAACACGGAAATTGCATCGGGATTGAATACAAAACTCACAATGCCAACTTAAGCACAAGTAATGTGAATCTATGAAGAGTATGTGCTTTGAGCGTCTCCTGGGAGACCTGTATTAGATTCCGATGCACCAGAGCACGTTTACTGTATCCCTTTGACCTTCATATTGACCATGAAACACAGACATCGCATCGGGATTGAATACAAAAGAAACAATGGCGACTTAAATACAAGAAGAGTGAATCTTCTAAGAGTTTGAGCTTTGAGTGGCTCATGGGAGACCAGTATAAGATTTCGATGAACATGTGCAGGTTTACTGTATCCCTTTGACATTCTCATTGTCCATGAAACATAGAAATTGCATCGGGATTGAATACAAAATGCACAATACCGACTTATGTAAAAGAAGAGGGAATCTTCGAGGGGTTTGTGCTTTGAGCGGCTCCTGGGAGACCAGTATTAGATTCCGATGCACCAGTGCAGATTGACTCTATCATTTGGGCATTCACATCGACTATGAATCACAGAAATTGCATCGGGATTGAATACAAAATGCACAATACCGACTTAAGTACAAGAAGAGTGAATCTTCTAAGAGTTTGTGACTTCAGCGCCTCCTGGGAGACCAGTATTAGATGCCGATGCACCAGTGCCGGATTACTGTATCCCTTGGACTTTCACAATGACCATGAATCACCGAAATTGCATCGGGATTGAATACAAAAGGGACAATGCCGCCTTAAGTACAAGTAGGTTAATTTTTCTAAGAGTTTGTGGTTTGAGCGGCTCCTGAGAGACCAGTATGAGATTCCGATGCACCAGTGGAGGCTTACTGTATCCCTTGGATCTTCACATTGACCATGACATACAGAAATTGCATTCGGATTGAATACAAAACGGACAATGCCAACTTTAGTACAAGAAGAATGAATCTTCTAGGAGTTTGTGCTTTCAGCGGTTCCTGGGAGACCAGTATTAGATTCTGATGCACCAGTGCAGGTATACTGTATCCCTTGGACCTTCATATTGACCACGATACACAAAAATTGCATCGGGATTGAATACAAAAAGCACAATGCAGAATTAAGTACAACAAGAGTGAATCTTCTAAGAGTTTGTACTTTGAACGGCTCCACGGAGACCAGTACTAGATTCCGATTCACCAGTCCAGGTTTACTGTATCCCTTGGACCTTCACATTGAGCAGGAAACACAGAAATTGCATCGGGAATGAATACAAAAGGGACAAGGCCGACATCGGTACAAGAAGAGTGAATCTTATAAGACATTGTGGTTTGAGCGGCTCCTGGGAGACCAGTATTAGATTCCGATGCAATAGGGCGGGTTTACTGTATCCCTTGGACCTTCACATTGACCATGAAACACAGAAATTGCATCGGGATTGAATGCAATATTCACAATGCCGACTTAAGTACAAGAAGAGTGATTCATCTAAGAGTTAGTGGCTTGAGCGGCTCCTGGGAGACCAGTATTAGGTTCCGATGCACCAGTGCGGGTTTACTGTATACCTTGGACCTTCACATTGACCATGAAACACAGAAATTGCATCGGGATTGAATACAATAGTCACAATGCCGACTTAAGTACAAGAAGAGTGATTCATCTAAAAGATGGGGGTTTGAGCGGCTCCTGGGAGACCAGTATTAGATTCCGATGCACCAGTGCGGGTTTACTGTATCCCTTGGACCTTCACATTGACCGTGAAACACAGAAATTGCATCGGGATTGAATACAAAATGCAGAATGCCGACTTAAGTACAAGAAGAGTGAATCTTCTAAGAGTTTGTGGTTTGAGCGTCTCATGGGAGACCAGTATTAGATTTCGATGAACCAGTGCAAATTTACTGTATACCTTGGACATTCTCATTGACCATGAAACATAGAAATTGCATCGAGATTGAATACAAAGGCACAATGCCGACTTAAGTACAAGAACAGTGATTCTTCTAAGAGTTTGTGCTTTGAGCGGCTCCAGGGAGACCAGTATTAGATTCCCATTCAGCAGTGCAGGTTTACTGTATCCTTTGGACATTCTCATTGACCATGAAACATAGAAATTGCATTGGGATTGAATACAAAATGCACAATACCGACTTATGTAAAAGAAGAGTGAATGTTCGAAGGGTTTGTGCTTTGAGCGGCTCCTGGGAGAGCAGTATTAAATTCCGATACACCAGTGCAGGTTGACTGTATCATTTGGGCCTTCACATCGACTGTGAAACACTGAAATTGCATCGGGATTGAATACAAAATGCACAATACCGACTTAAGTACAAGAAGAGTGAATCTACTAAAAGTTTGTGACTTCAGCGGCTCCTGGGAGGCCAGTATTAGATTCCGATGCACCAGTGCAGGATTCCTGTATCCCTTTAACCTTCACATTGACCACGAATCACAGAAATTGCATCGGGATTGAATACAAAAGGGACAATGCCGACTTAAGTACAAGATGAATGAATCCTCTAGGAGTTTGTGCTGTCAGCGGCTCCTGGGAGCCCAGTATTAGATTCCGATGCACCAGTGCAGGTTTACTGTATCCCTTGGACCTTCACATTGACCATGAAACACAGAAATCGCATCGGGATTGAATACAAAAGGCACAATGCCGATTTAAGTACAAGAAGAGTGAATCTTCTAAGGCTTTGTGGTTGGAGCGGCTTCTGGCAGACCTGTATTAGATTCCGATGCACCAGTGCAGATTTACTGTATCCCTTGGAACTTCACATTGAACATGAAACACAGAAATTGCATCGGGATTGAATACAAAATGGACAATGTCGACATATGCACAAGGAGAGTGAACCTTCTAAGAGTTTGTGATTTGAGTGGCTCCTGGTAGACCAGTTTTAGAATCCGATGCACCTGTGCAGGTTTACTGTATACATTGGACCTTCACATTGACCATGAAACACAGAAATTGCATCGGGATTCAATACAAAATGAACAATGCCGACTTAAGTACCAAGAACAGTGAATCTTCTAAGAGTTTGTGACTTCAGCGCCTCCTGGGAGACCAGTATTAGATGCCGATGCACCAGTGCCGGATTACTGTATCCCTTGGACTTTCACAATGACCATGAATCACAGAAATTGCATCGGGATTGAATACAAAAGGGACAATGCCGCCTTAAGTACAAGTAGGTTAATTTTTCTAAGAGTTTGTGGTTTGAGCGGCTCCTGAGAGACCAGTATGAGATTCCGATGCACCAGTGGAGGCTTACTGTATCCCTTGGATCTTCACATTGACCATGACATACAGAAATTGCATTCGGATTGAATACAAAACGGACAATGCCAACTTTAGTACAAGAAGAATGAATGTTCTAGGAGTTTGTGCTTTCAGCGGTTCCTGGGAGACC